>NW_021604616.1:3367034-3388693 GCF_004785775.1 Grammomys surdaster | reverse complement strand
AATTATATATATTTATATATTATATATAAAATTCTTTAGAACATGACATATATAAAAATACTTATACTGCAAACTTTGATACTGTCTTTTGGGAAAAAGTAAGATAAACCTGGAAGCAAAGTCATAAGAGTTGAATATGAGTGGAGACATATACAGAGGAAATTGACAGCATTCTATGAATGGACAGCATTCTATTTCTGTTTAAAAAAATAAAATACATTTAAAAATTGGGAATGCCTTCAATTATGTCTGATTTACCTTTGCCCAAATTCCAGTAGGCTTTGGATTCTAATTAAGATATCAGTATGAAGCAATATTTCGATGTTTTTGAAAGTTGAAATTGATAAATTTTACATAGGTAAAATAGATCTAGAAATGTTAAGATATAAAATTGGTGGATTTTAAGATTTGTCTTTTATTTTATTTTTTATTGGATATTTTATTTACATTTCAGATGTTATCCCCTTACTCCATTTCACCCCCTCCCAGGAACCCCCTATCCCATCCCCCCTCCTCCTGCTTCTATAAGGATGTGCCCCCACCCCCTCACTCCCACCTCCCCACCCTCAAATTCCCCCACACTCCGAGTCAAGCCTTCATGGGACTAAGAATCACCTCTCCTACCTATGCCCGACAAGGCCATTCTCCCCTACATATACAGCTGGAGCCATAGGTCCCTCCCTATGTGCTCCCAGCTGGTGGTTTAGACCCTGGGAGCTCTGGTTGGTTGGTATTGTTGCTCTCCTCATAGGGCCACAAACCCTTTCAGCTCCTTCACTCTTCTAACTCCTCCATTGTGAACCCCTTGATCAGTTCAACGGTTAGCCATGAGCACCCACCTCTGAATATGTCAGACTCTGGCAGACCTCTAAAGGAGACAGCTATATCAGGCTCCTGTCAGCCTGTACTTCCCGACATCCACATTAGTGTCTACATCTGGTGATTGCACATGGGATGGATAGCCAGGTAGAATGGTCTCCAGATGGCACTTCCTTCAGTTTCTGTCCCACACATTGCCTCCATATTTGCTCTCTTGAGTATTTTATTACTCCTTCTAAGAAGGACTGAAGCACCCCACTTGGTCTTCCAAATGAACCCACATACCTATGGTCACTTGATCTTTGACAAAGGAGCTTAAACCGTCCACAGGAAAAAGGACAGCATTTTCAACAAATGGTGCTTGTTCAACTGGAGGACAACATGTAGAAGAATGCAAATGGATCCATTCTTATCTCCTTGTACAAAGCTCAAGTCCAAGTGGATAAAGGACCTTCACATAAAACCAGATGCACTGAAACTAATAAAAGAGAAGTTGGGGAAGAACCTTGAATACTTGGGTACAGGGGCAACATTCCTAAACAGAACTCCAGTGACTTATGCTCTAAGATCAAGAATTGACAAATGAGACCTCATAAAATTGCAAAGTTTCTGTAAGGCAAAGGACACTGTAAATAGAACAAAATGGCAACCAACAGATTGGGAAAAGATCTTTACCAATCCCACATCCAATAGAGGGCTAATATCCAATATACACAAAGAACTGAAGAAATTAGACTCCTGACAACCAAATAACCCTATTAAAAATGGGGTACAGAGCTAAGCTAAGAATTCTCAACTGAGGAAACTCGAATGTCTGAGAAGCACCTAAAGAAATGTTTGACATCCTTAGTCATCAGGGAAATGCAAATCAAAACAATCCTGAGATTCCACCTCACATCAGTCAGAATGGCTAAGATCAGAAACTCAGGTGATAGTAGATGCTAGTGAGGATGTAGAGAAAGAAGAACACTCCTCCATTGTTGGTGGGATTACAAGATGGTGCAACCACTCTGGAAATCAATCTGGTAGTTCCTCAGAAAATTAGACATAGCATTACCTGAGGACCTAGCTGTACCACTCCTGGACATATACCCAGAAGATGCTCTAACATATAACAAGGATACATATTCCACTATGTTCATAGCAGCCTTATTTATAATAGTCAGGATGAGGAAAGAACCCAGATGTCCTTCAACAGAGAAATGGATACAGAAAATGTGGTACATTTACACAATAGAACATTACTCAGCTATTTAAAACAATGAATTCGAGAAATTCTTAGGTAAATGCGTGGAACTAGAAAATATTATTCTGAATGAAGTAACCCAATCACAGAACACACAGGATATTCACTCACTGGTAGTTGGATATTAACCCAGCTTGAAATACCCAAGATTCAACTCACAGACCACTAGATTTGTTTTTTGTTTCAAAATTTTTCACATGTGAGTTTTTCCTGTATATGAGTCTGTGCACCTCAGTACAATGGTGGATAGAGGTGTCTGAGACCTTGGACCTGAAGTTAAAAGAGGTTTAGATTCACTTGATATGGGTGCTCAAAATGAACTTGGGTCTTTTTTGAAAGTTCCACACATACAGATTGTATTTACAACATTTTCATGATTCCCTTTCCGCCTTCAACTTCTCTTGTGATTCTTCTCTCAAATTATTGACAATTTCTTCTATAATTATTAATAATATATAATATATATTTATGTACATACACATACATGTATATATATATATCATACACACACATTTACATATACACATAAACACACACACAAATACATATACAAGAACATATATACAACCTGCTAATTTTGTTTAGTGTTGTTCATATGTATTTGTGTTTAGGGCTGACCATTTTGGATTGGATAACCTATCAGGGTCTCTATTCCTGGAGAAGACTAATTCTTCTTCTTCGAGCAGCCATTAATTGCCTGTACCTTTTCACCTAAAGGAGGGGCCTTGTGAAATTTCCCCTCTTTGAGTTAACTGGTTCTGTCTTGTTTAGGTGACCATGTTTTTGATGTAATGGGGCATCTTCCCTGTCGTGTATAGAGATATTATCTCACAGCAGATGTCTTGGTGCTCTGGCTCTTATTGTATTTATGTCCTCTCTTCTATGATATGCCCTGAGTCTTAGGTAAAAGGTTGTGTTGTAGATGTTTCCATTAGGGTTGGGGATGCCATGATCTTTTTGTTCTCTTCATTTTCGCCACTTGTGGATTTCTGCAATCCTCTTCATCCCATGCAGAAAGGGGCATCCCAAAAGAGGGGTGAGAGCTATCCTTAACTGTAGGTATAAAGACAAAGGTTGAAAATGTTGTTAGAAATGACAATGATTTAGGAAAGAAGCAGAAATAATTTCTCTGCTGGGATCCACAGCCTTACCAGCTGTAGGCTTCATCACTTACCAGCCAAGGGCTCCATGGCTTTACTAGCCATAGGCTCCATGGACTCATCAGCCATGTGATCCAGGGCCTCATCACATAGGATTCATTTCCTCACCGGCCATAGGCTCAATAGCCTCACCAGCTATAGACAACTGGTTAGGTTTACAATAACAGACACGAATTCTTTCCTGTTGATTATGTTTTACGTTCAGTTAGACAGTTGGTGACTCCCAAGATATAAGACCTGCTATTGCCCCATTGGGAATACTTTGGCAGGGTAGTCACTTATGCGGTCCATTAGCATCAGTGCTAGTCAAATCTATTGATTGCTTTTCTCCCGTGGTATCTTGCACATCATCTTTGGATGTTATGAGAGCTAGTCCTCAGGGATGAGGCTGCCCGGTTGTTTTCAGCTTGATTTCCCAAACTCCTATTTTTAAAGGTTGTGGTGTCTTCAGTGGTAGGGTCTTACCTTGAAGTTTTGGTAGGTAATCAAGGGCAGTGGCAGTAGCCTATACTGGTTTTGGAGTCTTTTAGATTTCTCTACCAACAACTCAAAGAAGGCTTTCTATGTTTGGCACTTGTTAGGTAGTCTATGTCTCTTGGAGAAAACATTATCACCCTAAGTGGGATAACTTCATTTACAAAAAATATAAAATTCTATGTGTCATGTTTGTACTTTTTAGCAAACCTAAACTAATACCTCCCTATGTGTTTTTCAAATATCCCTGGTGTTATTTATCCCTTCTCATCTCACTTCTTTGCTACCCTTCTTTCCTCTCCCCAGTTAAAGTCTCTACTCTATGTGAGTACATAGCCTAAAGAAAATGTCAACTGTGTTTTTAATGTTAGATTTAACCAAAGAATGCATTTTCCTCTAGAGTGTTTGTGTCAAGGAGGCTGACGAGAGACAGAAAGGGCTGAAAGGAAGATAAAATTCACAAACAACAGCAGTCCTTGAATACTTGGACAAAATTTCCCTGTGTGATGTATACTTATATTCCATTTAACAATTTAATTAACACATATTTATCAAAACCTATTAAAAAGGCTGCAAACATGGAATGGTGTATTTTTAAAAAGCAGGACACAAAATCTTTCTTCTAAGAATTTTATGATCTCAATAAGGGGAAAAATATATTTTAAAGCCAAGTGGTTGACAAGATGCCATAGGCAGTTTGTTCACTTTCAGCACAAGTCTGCTGACCTGTGAACAACACTTGAGATTCAGGTAATAATAATGATAATAAATAATAATGATAATAATAATAATAATAGCTAAAAAAGCCAACCAAACATGTGGCCAAACATTGATGAAAGGATTTAGATAGGAGATGTCTAAATCTGCTTCAGGATATCTGGCAAGCTAACAGGAGAAAGACTCTTAAAAGAAGATTGGAAAATAGAACCCATATACGAAAACATTTCCAGCAGCAGCAGTTATATGAGTCAATGCATGGGAGAGCCATAATCTGTAGAATGCTAAGTGAACTGGAGACAGAATGGAAGGATGCCAGTGGAGATGTCAAAAGTCACAAGCCAGTACTGCAGCAAAAACAGCTCATGAGAGGCATTGCATGTTAGCCTATATTCCAATGGTCTGTAGTGGAATCCTTTGAGCTCTGATGTTTTAGAAGAAAGAAGGCTGTCACTACATTCTCCAAACATAGAATGTTAAGCAGGAAGCTAAATGTTTGAGGTACTATGAAATAGGATGCTGTAGTCTCACTTCAAATAGAACTCATTTTCAGAGGATGACTTTAGCTTCCTGGAGGTAAAGGAATAAACAGACACAGAAGGTTTAAAGAACTTTCAAAAGACAGTCTTTATCAAGTCAAGAGTGTATAGGAAAGTTCCAAAATGAATAACAGGAGTTTGGTTTTTCTAATAAATATTTATTAACCACCCACAACATATCACTGTGACTCTTGCTCTTGAGCTTATAATGCACCACAAATATAGCAATCTTCCAGCCTGAAGAACTACAGTATAGAATCATGGGTGTCTTGATTCTACTAGTAGTAACCATGGCTACTCTCTGCCCTCCAGGTTCTTTGAGTGAATTATACTGCTGATCTCAAGGAGTGGAAAGTAAATGGACAATTGCATTTCTTAATGTGCTTGTAAGTGCTCCTTTTGTGAACTGAATGTTCGCCTATTTTTAAGACATGCCAGAATAAGATCTAGAGGGAACTCTTTAAGCTGATGATACAAACTTGGAGTTGTAAAATTTAACAAGTCAGATATTTTTTTGTATATTTTAATGAAAATTGGAGAGAAGATGGGGAGATGGATAAGTGGTATGAAGGGCTGGCTTAGCCATGGACACAGGCTGTGCTCATGGTGGGATATATGCATGCATCTATTTCCTTTGTGCATGTCCATGGAAGAATTGGCTTCTTCCCCAATTTCAAGGGGAGGCCCAATTTGTCCCAGCCAATTATGGCAGCCATAGCCCTGCCAAGTGATTCATCATGGCACGCGCTTGTGACAGAATTTAGCAAGTGAGATATGACAGATATCATTTGGCTAACTTCAGGAACAGTTTTAGCTACTGTTATTTAGGGGCACAATGAAATGAAGACGCCCTCTTTTCATCCTGGCTTTGGGATATGGCTGTGTAATGAGGGGATGTACGAAAGTGCTTCAGCCATGCTGCTGGTACAGGCAAGCGGGAGGACCCCTGTCTCCATTCTGAAGATGATCTGTGGAAGAGATGAAAGGATACATTACAGAAGGTGACACAGACTGATGAGCTGACCAGTTGACAAGCCTTACCTGGCAATAGCTCCCAACTTCTGTATAAAACAGAAAAATATCTTTATGGAGGTCAGTGTCATTTTAATGTCTTTTTCAGTTCTTGAGCCCAAAAGCACTACAGAAGAGGAGAATATATCCTTTGACCCTTTAGATTCATTACCTAGCATATTGCAAATCACACTGACAGAAGACAGACTAGTAAGTGAAGAGGATTTATGCTTCATTTTTCTGAGATTCACAGTATTGATTGATACTCAAGATGAATGCAGTTAATGTTCACAACTTGCTGAGTCCATAGATAAACACATGCCCAATGAAGTCACCTCTCCTGAATGTCTACTTGAAAGATACACTTATAAAAACACACTGTTTGATGGTTACTGTTAATTGTTGACTCGTAGAATCTATAGTTACCTGAGAGATGGGCCTTTGGTTTCTATCAACTTGACACTAATGTAGACATATCTGGGCAGAGAGAACTTAATTAAGAAAATACTTTCATAAGATTGACCTGTAGGGATATATGTGGGGTACTGTCTTGATTAACAATTGATGATGCAGCGTCCAGATCACTATATATGGTGCATCTCCTGAGCATGCTGTCCTGCATTATAGAAGAAAGCAGGCTGAACATCCATGAGGTGCAAGCCACTAAGCAGCACTCCTCCATGGCTTCTGCTTCAATTCCTGTGCTTAGGCTCCTGCCTTGAGTTTCTGCCTTAGCTAACTTCCTTCAATGATGGACTAAGATTTGGAAGTATAAAATGAAATAAACCCTTTCCTTCTCAATATTCTTTTGGGCAGCCTATTTTATCACAGCAATAGAAATCCTAATTCATATAAATGTGGGAAGATCCATTTGTGTTGTGGGCAGGGACCATTTCCTAGACAGACATCCTGAATTGTTTAAAGAAGAGAAAACTGATGATGCTGGTATGTATGCATTGTTTTTTACCTTACTCCTTGACTACAGATACAATTTTCCCAGTCTCTCAAGCTCTCCCTCATGATGTGATTGCTCTACCATGATGGACTGTAACCTAAACTGTAAACCAGAATAAACTCCCTTATATTGCTTGGTAAGAGTATTTTATCACAGGAACAGGAAAACAAAGTAAGACACACTGACTACTCTTCACTGGTAGCCACAACAGGATAGTGAGAACTATTCTCAACAATAAAAGAACTTCTGGGGGAATCACCATCCCTGACCTCAAGATGTACTACAGAGAAATAGTGATAAAAACTGCAAGGTATAAGTACAAAGACAGGCAGGAAGATCAATGAAATAGAATTGAAGACCCAGAAGTGAACCCACACACCTATGGTCACTTGATCTTTGACAAAGGAGCTAAAATTGTCCACAGGGATAAGGACAGCATTTTCAACAAATGGTGCTGGTTCAACTGGAGGACAACATGTAGAAGAATGCAAATCAATCCCTTCTTATCTCTTTGTACAAAGCTCAAGTCCAAGTGGATAAAACCAGATACACTGAAACTAATAAAAGAGAAGTTGGGGAAGAACCTTGAACACACGGGCACAGAGGAAAAGTTTCTGAACAGAACACCAGTGGCTAATGCTTTAAGATCAAGAATTGACAAATGGGACCTCATAAAATTGCAAAAGTTTCTGTAAGGCAAAGGACACTGTTATAGGACAAAATGGCAACCAACAGATTGGGAAAAGATCTTTACCAATCCCACATCCAATAGAGGGCTAATATCCAATATATAAAGAACTGAAGAAATTAGACTCCTGACAACCAAATAACCCTATTAAAAACTGGAGTACAGAGCTAAACTAAGAATTCTCAACTGAGGAGACTCGAATGTCTGAGAAGCACCTAAAGAAATGTTTGACATCCTTAGTCACCAGGGAAATGCAAATCAAAACAACCCTGAGATTCCACCTCACACCAGTCAGAATGGCTAAGATCAGAAACTCAGGTGATAGTAGATGCTGGTGAGGATGTAGAGAAAGAGGAACACTTCTCTATTGTTGGTGGGATTGCGAGGTAGCTACAATCAGGAAAAAAAGCCTGGGTATCCCCTACATTTAGTTTGTGTCTATTACATTCATCTTTAAATATTGGGTCAATCTGCTGCTTAAACTGAATGTAGGTATGTTAATCTCACAAGGAATGTCTATGAGATGCTAGTGACATCTAACCTGTCTCATTTCCCTTCAAGGGCAAAAACAGACAGATAAAAGTAATGGAAACATCCTACTGTCTGCTTTATAGTAAGTATCCTATTCTATAAAAGAGCACCCCAGAATTTTCAGCCATTGTCCTAAATCTGTAGCCTCATTTGATTCTAGAAAGAGTGGAGCCTCATGACCCATTGCCCAAAGATGAGATTACCCTCAAGCAGGAAGGCTCATCTCATGGAATCAGCCTGTCCTCGAAAGCAGTAAGGACATCTTTGAATTACCTTGTGGAATCAGATAACATGGGAACAAACAAACAGCTGGAAAATAAATGCATACACATCATCTTTCAGCTGCTGCTTTCTTTTCTATAAATAATTCAGGACCTCTGCCTAGGAATATCCCTTGCCCACAGAACAAATTGGTCTTCCCACATTATCAGAGTTAACTGTCATATTGGGACAGGAACTGGATCAACACTGTAGGAACATCTGGACTAGGGGTTCTTTGCCTAAAACCATGGTAACACTACAATTTGTCATAAGTCTGCATCATTGAGAACACAATTGTTGGATTGCTATTTATTTTTCTGCTTTGAAATGTCAATGAGTTATGTATTTGGATGCTATAATGTTGATAGTTTACATTATTATATTTTCATATTCCTTTTGAAATAACTGATTTACAAATACTTAATGATCTTCCTTGAATCTTAGGGTAGTTTTTTGAGTTAAAATCTAAACTAAACGTTGGATAGAGGTACAGTAACCCATGCTCTTTTTTGGTTCGTGGACTACTTTTTCTTATACCTTACCTTCAGTGTATTTGTGCGCTGAAATATAAAATTCATTGCTGGTAGGGTTTAAATGTTTCCATCATGGTAATTTTTAAATGTACTTTGCCCTTACGAAACATTTACCTTCTAACCTTTATTTGCTAACATTTATAATAATTTTTATGACTACAAACTTATAATTTTTATTTTGTTTTCTGTATGTTTCACAAGTGTTTGTTTTGTTCCTTCCTGATTTACTGTCTTTATTTATATTTTGTTAATTTTTTTATAATGAAATATTTGATTCTTTTTTTCTTATGTATTATACAGGATAGTTTTGTGTCAACTCAATGGAAACTTTGAAAAAGGGAACCTCATTTGAGAAAATGCCCCTAGCATATTAGCCATGGGCAAGGCTATGCATTTTTAAAATATTGACAATTGCTTTGGGAGGGCCAGACTACTGTGGGTGTTGACACTCCTGGGCCAGTGATTCTGGATGCTATCTAAAAGCAGGCATAGAAAGCCAGTAAGCAGCACTCTTCAGTACCTTCTGATTCAGTTCCTGCCTCCAAGTTCCTGCCCTGTTTGATTAAGTTCCTGTACTGATGACGGACAATGGTATGAAACTGTAAACTGAAAGAAACACTTTCCTCCCCAAAGGAACTCTAACTAAGACGTTTATTTACTGTCACGTTTTCTCTGAGGTTGTCATGAGACATCTATAAAACTATATGGTTGTAATAGACTGTTTTAGCTACTGACAACTTCAATTTTATACACGAACTTGATTTATTTCCCTAACTTTATTTAATTGATATCATCATTTACTTCATTTTCATTGTATATTCATTAATCAGCTTTGTTTCTAAGTATTTTTATTACTTAAAATAACTCTTGTTTAGTTTTCTTTATGTGTCTATGTGTGTGCCCTGTGTGTGTGTGTGTGTGTGTGTGTGTGTGTGTATGTTCAGGGAGGCTAGAAGAGAGTGTCTGACCTCCTTAGTTGCAGTTACAGGTAGCTGTGTGTGTCCTGAAGTCTGTGCTAGGATCTGGATGCTGATCCCTAGGAAGAGCATACAGAACTCAAGTGTTGAATCATTTCTCTAGATCCTTATTTTTATTACTTTGTCTTAAAGTCTATGCTTAATAATGACTTATAAACCACCCAGAACATTGAACTGATAATCTTCTATAGGAAAAGATGTTTTGATTAGAGTCTTCAGATCTGGGTGAGAGGCATCAGCACATGACAGCAGGCAAGACAGTATGAGTTTATCCTCCTCCTCATTCCCCTAAGTCCCCGTAGCATAGCATCGAAAGAAAGCGAACCCTTATGGACTACAAATTCTCCTGTGAAAGAAAGAGTTTGGAGGAATGAGAGTTAAAACCTTTTATTCTGCCACACTTCAGATATATAATTGATTTATTGATATTAATACGTACATGTATATTGGATGTCTCAGAAAAAAGATGAAAATCAGAAGCATGTAGACTCATGGTCATACCATTTAAATAAATGGGCAATAAATGGTAAAATGACAATTAGACAATGAAAAAGGGGGATTTCAGCTCATAGGGATAGTAGCTTGTAGGAATGTATGAAACATACAGCAGACAAGGATCATTTAGTCCGGTTAGTCAAAGAAGAACTATGAGCGCTTTTTGCTACAGGCAAAGGGAACACCTTGGCAAAGAAGATTTGTGCTCTTTCATAAGGAAAACATATGTCCTTGAATTAAGGTGCAAAAGGGAGGGCTAGAGAATGTTTCCTGCTGCTTCCAATTCACGTTGTCTCAAAATAATCCTTACGTCAAAGTCGACTATTTTGGAATGGCATATGTTGATCTACCTCAGCATCCTGCCTCATTTAGCACCCACCTCAGTTTTGTTCTTAGAGGCCAGGCTTGAACCCTTTACTCTGGATTGTAGCTGTATTTTATGTTCTCTAGGAACCACAGCAAAGGGGAATGTGGTGTTAGGTTTCATGCTAGACATATTAATTCTCATGCCTAAGGTAAAAGCAAGTCTTTAGCATCATTGAAACAAAACTGAAGGTTAAGGCTGGAGGTGTAGCTCAGTGATAGAATGTTCGTTTGTCATGTAAGAAGCAGAAGGACTGATTGTCAGTATCAATAAATAATAACAGTATTTATCATCATAAGACTAAGATGATAAGTGAGAGATTAGAAAAAGAAAATTAAAAAGCATATTTGTGGGCTGAAGATGTGGCTCACAGAGGAGAATTCTTGCCTATGAAGACTTGGGCTTATGTTCCAGCACCATCTCCAACAACACGCTGATACGCTCCTGTAATCCTAGCACTGATGTAAAGGCTGGAGGATCACAAGTTCAAGGTCATCCTTGACTATGAAGTGAGTTTGACACCAGCAGATTTTCAACCAAGACACAATTATGGCAAAAGTTCCAATTATGGGAATTTTCTTATTTTTATGACTTCTGAGCATAAATGAATAAAGTTATATAGCAAGCAACCAGAAACTTAAAATGCAATGGGCAGACAGCTATATTTTAAGTATAAAAATAAATATGGTTCTATCTGAAATTTAGTGGAGTGGTGGACCCCCAGCTTTTCTTTAAAATAAACATAGGAGTTCAACCCTTCATTACTGAAGCCTGGGAGTAAGAATGTGAATAACCAATAAAACATCTCTTTTTACCTCACTATTGATGTCATTTGTGTGGAGGTCTGAGTGACATTTCAAAACCTCTTGGCTGTATGAAACTGAATTTCAGTGAAACTAGGCTGTTATTTTGTGGAGTATCTGACTCAGTACTTTCTTCTTTTAAAAGATACGATGTTAATTAGTGTGTTTGAAGGCTGAGAGGACAGAATTATCCTTTCCCAGTAGTGACTTCTTTACAGACTTTAGTTTTATGTCATGTATTGCTGACCTTTACTACGTCTCTGAATGGTGGCTGATTTTGATTCTTAAATTGGGAAGACTTTATTCCTGATTGAGAAGCAGAGAATGAAAATGCCACTTCTCCCCTTTGAGGTTTGGGGAATCATTGGAAATGCTCAGCTTTTTTGCGTTGCGAGGGATAACTTCTGTAGAACATTAGGTCAGGACTTTTGCTACTGACATTTCTCACTTTCAAGTGTAAGCCTTAGTGAAAGGTAAACACAGAGAGCAGTTCCACAGTGCCCACCTTTCAAGGTCCAGAAACCAGTGAGCCCAACTCTAGGCTGTGATGACTAATCTGATAGTCAACTTAGTGGGCTTTAGAATCACCAAAGCAATAAGCCTTTGGGTATTTCTACAAGGTTAATTGAGGTAGAAAGACCCATTCCATAGGCTAGGGTCTCAGGCTGACTGAAAAGCATAAAATAAGCTGAGCATGGCACATTCAATTGCTCTCTCATTCTTGACTATGGGTAACGTGCCCAGTTGCCTCAAGTTCCCACTGCCATGATTTACATATCATTATGGATGATGGTCTTGAACTGTGAGCTAGATCAAACTCTTTCTGACTTAAATTGTTCTTAGACACTTTGTTGAGCCAATGAGAAAAGGAATTATCATTTATGGGAATGCCACTGGCTTGTTACCAAGTCAAATCCTGTTTCTTTAACCTTCTAATCTGACTTCAAAGCCATACCAGATATGAATAAAGCAAGCAGGTCTTTAGTGGCCAGTGAATGGAAAGGACTTGGAGTCAATCTTTCGAGTCAGTTTCCCCTTCTCTGTTTACAAGAGAAGAAACAGCGAAGCCTATTTTTCTTAGGGTAGGGAGGGTCAGATGAATTAGTAAGTAGGTAGACTATTTTTAGAGAAGGACCACTGTGACTTCAAGAATTCTCTTTCCTTTTCCACTTCATCAAGTTTAGCTATTTATAGGGATGTTCATAGAAACTACAGGGTTCCCATGGGCATGAATTGATTATCGAGTTCTATTCCAAGATGGCAGTGAAGCTAAAGTCCAACCTATCATCAAACAAGCAGCAAAATGGCTTAAACCAGCTTAAGTGGAACATCTGTTGTTTCTCAAAGAGACTCAACAATTCTGGGGCAAATCAGCAACTTTTAGGCCACACATTGAACCTGCAATGGTGCTCAGATCAATAGTCAGGAAACCAGACCTTTAAAGAACAGAAAAGACATAGAAGAAAGAAGAGAGGGAGGGAAAGAGAAAGGAGAGGGAAGGAGATTGAGATGGAATGGGAAGAAGAGAGAGCTAGAAAGATGAGAAAGAAAAAGGAGAGAATGAGAGACAGTAAAGGAGGGAAGAAGAGAGAGAAGGAGAGAGAGAGAGAGAGAGAGAGAGAGAGAGAGAGAGAGAGAGAGAGAGAGAGAGAACATCAGGAAGAGAGAAGGGACTACCTGTGATAGCAGGAGTAATAGCAAGATTAACCTATTGACAAAAATATTAGAGTTGAAATTGCAAGCATGAGTGCTTACTCTTTACTTGGTTTATGTCCCTGGCCTAAGAAGATTCTCCATTTGAGGGAAGTAGAGATCTTACATGGACTGAAAGGAGAGGTGATGTGTTTGAGTTATGAGTCCTGATTAGAGCTAAGTGGTTCACTTAGAAAATGTTTTAGAGGCAGGACCACATGTTCTGGAATTCATTAATGCTTTCTTGTATGGTTGTCTTGGCATTCTTTTCTCTAAGCTATATAGAAATAGATGTTTCCCTCCTAATATTTATTAAGTATCACCCTAGGGTGTGGGCATGTATTAATTTTGATGTTTTTGCATTTATTGCTCTTGTGTATGCTAAAGATTGGATCCTGGGCCTCCTGCGTACTAGGCAAGTGCACTGCCACTAAGATATGTGTCCAAGCTCCTGTATTAGGTTCTTGACCATCATATATTGTTAAAACTCTAGAAGTAATTCAATCTAATGATGTGCCAGTAATATAAAAGATACATTTAGCTACAGATCAAGTATTGAGGCACAGTTACAGTCTAGTTATATATAAGGAACAAAGATTAGATACCATTTAATTGATAAAAATCTTTCAACATTCATGCAATAAATACTCACTGAGTGTCTCCATGTCATTAGCGACTATGATTTGTTCAAGAGTTATGATGGTGCACAAATAGAGTTTTTGAACTTCTTAGATGGTAATATTAATTTAAAAGTCTCACTAATGTTTAATTATAACCCATGTTAAGTACTGTGGTTGAAGTTGATTGCTTTGTTGGGTCAGAACAGATACCTTAAGTTGCTTATTAATGAACTGGGAACTAAGGGGTGTATTTTGTACTTAGGTTTAGTTGTGTGATCTTTTTGTGCTTCATTTTCTTCATCTTCTAAGCCAAAAAAAAAAAAAGAGCCGTATTTATCTTGTATCATGGAGAAAATGAATATCAATGAGGGAGCCTGGGAAAATGAAAAGCGTTCTACAAATGGAAGTTGAATAGTGTAACAGGATAACAGTCAAAAGTACTGAAGCAAGGAATACCTTTGTAGAACAGACTATTTGTTATCCAAATTAATTATGGCAAACCCAGCAAATGTAATTTGCTTTTGTAAGTATTTCACAAAAGTATTTTGCGGTGGCTCATTACTGACTTTTGAAACTAGTTAAAAGAATATTAGATGATGAAAATGTGTTTCAGCTATTTAGGAGGAAACTGGAGGGGATGGAAGGATGGGATACAGGGATACAGGCAGGAATCATGATTTGGGTCCAGTAGAGGTGTGTGCTGGTGGCAATGGCTCCTTTTAAGTTCTGATGTGTTTTGTTAAGAGATGTTACTATCTAAGAAGTTCAAAAACTCTTATGCTTCGATCTCTCAGAAGATTTTGCATGCTCTTTAGCCTGAAATGTTTTCTTTTTCCTTTTTTCCTAATAGGAATTGATGACTTTCCAGTTGATAGTACATTATTTACATGACAAAAGGATCTCATGGTGCCCTATGCCTGGAGCCCTTATTATTATTAGTTTATACATAAAGAAATTGCTCCTTTTTCCTTTTCCTTTTTGTATAGGGTGTGCTATATTGTTTTCTATCTCTTTAAGTTTTTTTAAGTGAATATTATCCCAATTTATATTGTTCCCACATTATTGTTCTACAGGTAAATTTTTAAAAGCTTGTTTCATTATTTTGAAGTCTGAGTGTGTGTGTGTGTGTGTGTGTGTGTGTGTGTGTGTGTGTGTGCATGTATATATACACATGCATACAGGCACCTGCAGGAATCAGAAGAGGGCCCTGGAGTTACATATCATGTTAGCTGTTGATGTGGGTATTTAGAACTTATTCAGACCCTCTGCAAGAACAGTGTGTGCTTTTGCCCACTGGGACATTCTACTTGCTCTTTGGTAAAGTTTTAAAGACTGCATTCTGTAGATCTGGTGCTTTCTTCAGCTAAGTAGCATCAGATTGATATTAAATATATTTAAGTCTTTCTGTAGAGTTATCTCAGGCACCGGATAACCAATGGAAAAGGTATCTTATGGCTGTCACTCTCAAGACATTCAAGACATAAACTGTTTCATGAAGTGGAGGAAACGTCATCTTTTCATCTTATTTAGTGTCTATAACATACAGGTTTTAGGAACATAGAATTGTTAAGTACTTTTGCTACAGTTTCCCACTGCTATATTTATTTTATGCTATTATATTATTTTAGGCATGTCAAAAATCATTATATTACAACCATCTAACTTTGTTTATTTTGACATAGCTATATTAACAGCACATGTCCTAGTTAGCATGTTTAAATTTTTTCAGAGTATAATACTTCATCATTTACTCTTTCCTTTTCTTCCTTTCAAACCTTCTCATATACCCCTCCTTGTTCTCTTTAAAATCCATGCCCCTCATTTCATTAATGTTTCATATGTATGTATAGAAATGTACACATATATTCCTAAATACCTAAATATAACCTGCTTAGTATGTATAATGTTCCTTGTTTGTATGTTTTCAGTGCTGACTATTTGGTATTGGATAACCAAATGGTTTGGTTGTCCATGAGGAAGACTATTTCTTCTATTCTCAGCATTCTCTAGATGTCTGTAGTTCTTTATGTAGGGGTGAAGACTCCTGGGATTACCCTCATTCATTGTACCATGTTTATTATTGTTGTCTTTATTCAGCTCTCATATAATTAGCCTTATTGTTGAGACTTAATGGGTGTAGCTTCTGATATTACTATGAGATACAACCTCATAGAAAACTCCCTTAGTCTCTTCTGGCTGTTGCAATCTTCCCATTACCTCTTCTACAATGATCCTGGTGTGTAAAGTACAGGGTTGCTTATCCCTTGGGAATGGAATCCACAATTCTGCATTTTGATTGGTTGCTGTTTTCTGGAATGATATTGGAAAGAGAAATTTCCTTAATATGGGTGAAGACTCTACTTATGTATGGGTAGAAAGACAAACATTTAGAATGTAGTTAGGGATTCTGTTGGTTTAGTAAAGAGGCAGTTATAGGTTCTCCTATAAGATCCATGATGTCACTAGCCCTAGGTAGTTGCTTAGGTTTCCAGTATCAGACATGATTTCGCTCTTATTTATCAGGTATTGATTCCAATTAGAGAGCTATGGTTACTGCAAAGATTTATATGCCACTACCCCAACCCTCGGGTTATCATGCAATGCTGGTTATTGATGTGGTTCATACGCATCATAGCTAGGTAGGACTTTTGGTTGCTCCTTTTATTTGGAAGCTCGCATGGTACCTTCTAGTAAACAAAAACTAGTCCTTAAGAAGGATGCTGATAAGCAACCTTTAACAAATTCACTGGAGAGAAAAGAGATTTGGCATTGACGTCTATTAGTGCATTAATCACTAAGGAACATTTGACTGAATTAGTTTCCTGATGATTTCTTTTCTTCTTAATTGCTCATTTGCCTCTTTTGTCAAGTTGCAGTTACGAGCAAATTCAAGCTAACTTTCAAGGGAAGAACTGTAATCAAAGGTATGAAAATTTTGCATATGAATGTAGCATCTTTAAACAAAGTTGATATATATTCAACTTAACTCTGTAGATACCCTCATCACTGTCTTCATGAACATTATCAACATCAATATTGCAACTCTTCACTAAGAAACCAGACATGTGTCTGCAGTCTAAACAGAGATTAGATAGTAATTCTCACTGCAAGGCTGCTGCAGAGACAGCTGAATGTTCGTTGTCGTATTATGCTCAGACTGAAGTGGTCCAGCTTCAGAAGACTTTTGAATATTGACCTGATTCTATAAGTGAAAAATAATAAAACCATAAGACCTCATTTTATGGATAAAATTAACAAAATCATTGTTTAAAATTACTGTTAGGCTACATGAATGAACGGTGTACTAGACACCTTTCAGTCACAGTAATACAAGCCTTTGACAATCAGGTTTAAAAGATACAAGTTTTATGTAGTATACAGGTTCACAAATTTCAGTTTTATGGCCCCACTACTTTGGGTCTATGGTGATATGTCATGGCATAAGCAAGTGGCTTTGCAAAATCACTCATCTTATGATCAGGAACTAAAAAGAGAGAAAGGAGAAAGTTGTGCTTTAGTTATTTCTTATTAATTTAATTGAATCTGTGTTATGTGTTCATGTGAAGGTTGGGGATAACTTTTTTTTTTATTTAGTCACTTTACAATACAGCTCACTGCCCCTCCCAGTCACCCCTCTCACAGTCCTTCTCCCATTCCCTATCCCCTTCTTTCAGTGGGTTAAGCCCCGCTGGGTATCCCCCTACCCTGGCACATCAAGTCTCTGTGAGGCTAGGCACATCCTCTCCCACTGAGGCCAGACAAAACAGCCTAGCTAGAAGAACATACAGTAGTAAATTCTCTCCTTCTATCATGTGAGTTCTGAGGATTGACCCAGGCATGGTGGACAAGGTCATTACCTCTTCATCATCACACTGGTTATTCAACTATTTCTTTCATAACATGTGCTGAAACCCAGAAATCTCTCCTCAAGTGTTAAAGGTTTTATAACCTCCCAATAGGATTATTCTTAGTGAGACTCCTCTACCACATAGATCTTGGGAAAACATTCATATGCAAACTGTAGTAATGAATATATGGATGATGAATCAGTTTTTTATTTTCACTTGAGTTCCATTTCTATGATATCTTGTTATGACTATGCAAATACTCCAAACCAAGAAAATTTAAGCTCTGATCTACATATCGAACATTTCAGACGAAGTACATTCAACATGGAGTAGGAGATGGAATGTTTGATGGTGTCTAAGTTGGGTTATTTTTAGTGCTTACTTGAAGAGTGCCCATATTTTTTCTGATTGTGATTCTTCTCCTTTGTGATATAAATATGTATATAAATATATACATACATGCAATTCTCTACTTTAAATATTTTAAAGTATACTTCAAATATCATCATATTTAGTTTATTTGACTCATGCAAAGAAAATATAACTTAAAACACGATTAATCTTCTAAAAAACGAGTTTGCTAAGAAATATATTTAATTCATTAAAGAATGTGATAATTATGTAAAATCTGTGTATTTGTATCAAAAAGAGTAACTAATATTACTGGGACAGACTGCCATTCTAGTCAGCTTATTATGATGTGAAATACAAGTTAGGATAGGGACTATATGGAGTAGCTCACATGTATGTAGTGACTAACACATTTATTGTAGAGTCTGTCACTCTCTACCTTAGATTTAGAAGAAAGAGTGAATTGTCAAATATGACTTTAGAGGATATAATCCCATGTCATTTGTCCTAAGATTAATTATGTGATTTTAAGTTAGGAGCAACAGTGGGTAAAGAATGAAGTCTTTCCATATCCTGTACCCAAAGCCAGAGCAATCAAGAAAATGGGTCTAGTTGGTACATTGTCTCTTATCACTGTATAGTGTTCATGCAGAGATGAAAATAGGCATGTGTGTGTGTGTGTGTGTGTGAGAGAGAGAGAGAGAGAGAGAGAGAGAGAGACAGAAACTGGTTGATGGATATTGCCTTGCAAGACACTGACACTGACAGAGTAGGTATCTGTAATAAAAACCATCATCCAAAGAAAGAACACAGCAAGTGACTGGAAAGAGCATTTAAAGCATAGTATTTAAAATGGAGAACAGAGATTAGTGATTATAAAAGTATACTGCTCTTACAGAGAATCAGAACTTGGTTCTCTGAAGCCGTATGAGGTAGTTAACAACTGCTTATAACCAGCCATGAAGTGTGCGTGCACACACACACACACATGCATGCATGCACTAGCACTTTACTCACCACACATATATACATACATATAACTAAAAATTTTAAAAAGTATGTTTTAAAAATGAACAACAAAGATGGAATTCCACTGGGGATGCTTATTTGTCTTCTTTGTAAAAACGTTCTTGACCCTTGTTTGACCAAAGGACAGTTTAGATCCATTGTTTGTGGTTAGTATAAGTATGTGGCTGGCTTCTTTTGAATCATGTATAAATGTAAATGTCATATGGAATTTCTGCCAAATCTTTAAGAGTATGTGTGTTTTTTTCCCCTTTCCAAGCTAACTTTGACTATGGGAAGTGCACATTGGGATAGTTTTTTTTTAAGAAAGCAGAAATATAAAGTCTCATTGCCTTCCTTCACAAGTGTTGCCCACAAAAGCAAATGGTTCTATCTTCTGTTCAAGCTGCTCTATGTTTCTGCCTTGTTTCACACAGCTGATCCAGTTTCTAAATGGAACCCTGGAAACAGCAACCTGTCCTGCAAACGACACTGCAGAAACACTGCACAGAGCTCTGAGGCTTCATGTTTGTGATTTGTACCCAATCAACATTAGAACTTCTTGATGACAATGACATCTTCAATCAACAAAAGATTTAGTCTCTAAGTCATTGACGTTTCCAAAGCACTAAAAATTATTGAAATAGAAAAACATAACTAAGATGGACTGGAGTTGCTTTGTATCTTTTTTTTGCTATCAATGAAATTCTATGGCTTTGGGGTTGGGGTAGCTCAGTAGATATAGTGCTAGCCAGTGCTCATGAAGCCCTGGGTTTAAGCTCTAGTAGCACCATGTAATGCCAAGTGACTTGACAGTCATTCTTGTAATCTCAGAACTAAAAGTTAGTTGTGGGAAGATCAGAAGTTCAAGGTCACCTTTGATTATGTAGGCAGTTCTACGTCGCTCTAAGCTTATTGAGATCTTATCAAAACGAACAAGTAAATCAAATAAGATGAAAGAATGTAAGAATAAAAGATCAATGAAATATTCTGACTATTTAGTTTTTCAAATAATCCACAATACTTTCTAAAAGAAAACTCATGTATTTTTTTGGGTCCTTCTTGTTATATGCCATGCACAGCTTCTAGAGAACGTAAAACAAAAAGGGTTTACTGTCATAAAACTTTAATTGATTTTTAAGAGGGCAATAGAATTCATATGAGTAATAAGGGATATCATTGTCTAAATAATAAATTATATTGAAAATGATGGCTTCATTCAGAACACAACTTTGAGAATGATAAAAGACTTTAGATGTAATATGTAGTTCTTAGAATTTAATAAGCCATTGAATGTACCTGAGGAAACGTGGAGAATTAACATAAGTCAGCATTGTCACTTTGACTGGGAAGTGTGCAACACTGATGGAATTCTGAGCTGTCTGATGGGTGATAATTACAGGATAAAACTAGCAGCATTGTGGAACTTGTCAGAACTGTCCAGGAAGGAGCCAGAAGGATTTTTTCTCTCTTTTTCTGCTTCTCCTTTCCCTTTCCTATGTTCTCTTACACCCTTCCTTTCTCGTCCTCCTTCCTTTTCTCAGCATATTTTATTATTTTTCTAAAAAGATAAAGCTACGTACAGTAATAACTACTTAGTAAATATAGCTTTTCTACACCAGTTTTGACTAGTGCTGACCAAGCATTTTAAGTATAAATAACTGAATAATTGATCATATATAGACTATTTTACTTTAAATTCATGTCTTTGCCTTGCATGAAGCTAAATGCTCTAGCTGTGGCCACTGCAAGTTTTTTTTCTTGACTTGTGATCTGTGTCATTTTCTCTATTCTTGTGTGTGAATGCACTTGTGTATGTTTTGCTGTGGGTATTCCATAATGTATGTCCATGCATAGCAAGCCTAGGATTGAGGTCAAGTGATTTCTTCAATTGCTGTCCACCTAATTTTTTTTAAAGACGTGGTCTATTACTGAACCTGGGACTCACTGATTGGTTAGACTGGCTGACCAGCAAGCTTATGCAATCCTCCAAGCATAGAGGTTACAGGCATAGCCCACTATGCAGGGCTTTCTCACAGATACTGAGACTCGAATCCAGATTGTCATGCTTGCTCGGCAAGCCAAACCGAGCCATCTCTCCAGTCCCATTTTTCCTGTTGTTAAAAACTTCCAGATGGTGTGTAATTTTTATTACACCAACATATCTCCATTCTTATCCTTGTCTTTCTCCTTTTCTATTTTCCAGAATGAATTTTTTTCTATGCCCCAATTGTTTTCTTCACTCTAACAATTCCCTAGTATAAATCAGACATCAGAGAGAAAGTAGAAAAGGCTTGGTTCTCAGAGCTACCTAACAATTATTCATGTTATTCTCAATTACTCAAGGGCAGCTTTGTGTCATGGGCTCTTACCTTAAAATGTATAAAATTTATATATAAATAAATATTCTGTCATCATGAAATGAGTAAATGAGAAACCCCATATAAAAAGGTTAAAGGTATAGCACATGCCATGCAGTAATGGAAGGTAAATGAAGATTTTCTATCCTCTCCTCTCCTCTCCTCTCCTCTCCTCTCCTCTCCTCTCCTCTCCTCTCCTCTCCTCTCCTC
>NW_021604616.1:3333151-3366934 GCF_004785775.1 Grammomys surdaster | reverse complement strand
TCCCCCCTCCCCTCCTCCCCCCTCCCCTCCCCTCCCCTCTTCTCCACTTTCCCCCTTTCCCCCCTTTCCCCCTTTCCCTTCCCTTCCCTTCCCTTCCCTTTCTTTTCCTCCTTCTCCTTCTCTTCCTCCTCTTTCTCTTCCTTCTCCTCTTAATCTTCTTTTCTTCTTGTACAATAGTATTCTAGCTCAGGCTTTCTGTTTTATAGCTCAGACTGGCTCTAAACTCATGACAGTCTTCTGCCTCACCTTTCCAAGTGGCAACAGCCATCACACTGGGCTTTTGTTTTTACTGTTTGGTGATTATATGTACTGCTGTAGACAAACTCAAGGCTCCATGCATGCTAGGCAAGCATTCTACCACTGGGATTCATGCAGCTCTGGCCCTGTCTTTTCTCCTTGTGTCCACTTATCCTTTAATTTCTCACATTTCTCCTTCATCCTACCAAAACATGGTGTTTATAGTTTACTAAACTTAACCTAAGTCATGGGTTTTTTTTTTTGTTGTTGTTGTTGATTTTTTTGACTTTTTTAAAAAATTTCCTAGCGTTGGAGTATTAAGTCATCTCTGAATGAAAACAAAAAGTAGAAACCAATGTATGTGAGCTTGAGAGTTTTTCTATGGCCATTTTCACTGTCAGCTTAGGGAGAATGTTAGTGTTTGGTTTTTTTCTGTAACATCCCAAGAATATTTTCTTGTTCCCCTGCCAATTCCACTTACTACAAGTTTCTGGCTTGTAAAACTCTGCTGACTTTGCTTTCTTGCAGTGTGACATGGCTGTCATTTGACACCCTTTGTAAGAAAAGTATATACTAGTCACCAGAAGGCAAGCCCTAAGTATATTTTCACAGTTGCTTTTTAGGTGACCATTGAGAAAAGAGGTCTAGACATATTTGTAATTCCAAGAAGACCTAGGTCTATATTGTGCTGCTGCAAGTATCATTTTCAGTATCCATGGGAGATTGATACACCCACTAAGCCAAATGCACCCGCTATGGAAGTAAGGGGATACAGGACCTGTTCTTCCAAATCTATGACTGCAGCCTAGTACTCACTAGAAACAGAAAAATTGCAAACAGAAAATTGAGAGAAAATGCAAAATTTCCCTGACACCTTACTTCTGAATACATTCTAAAAGATGACAGAACACAGTCAATTTCTTGTTATTTAATTCCCAAGGGAAGTGCTGAGTTTGTAAATCCTAGAATAACATCAACTGTGTTTTGAGCTTCACTTTTTTAAAACTAGAATTTAAAAAGATTACATATTTTTTTTTTGGTCCCAAATGTACATGCAGTTACTAATAATGACACCAAAGGGATGGAAATGTAATTCTGAAAAGCGCTCACTATTTCCTAAAGCTTTATAGTTCAGGAACCAGAAGACTGAAGATTGAAGTTTGATTTAATATTTGCTGGAAATAGGGGTTTATTATTTATTGCTCTGATATTAGAAATTATTTAAGGTTTCTGTTACCAAACTTTGTAAAACTATATTTCATAAAAGTGGCTCTTATGCCAGCTTATACAATGAAAAAAGAGGATGTTGAAAGTCATAAGATCTTTATGCTGTGGCTGACCTAAATAAATTGGAGAAAGTTCTTAATCTATTATGTTCTTTTTCCCATCAAAAGATGGAGTGATGATGATACTTAATTATTTATTGCACAGGAGTCTTGCAATAATTAATTAATGCCTGAGAGCACTTTGAAGATGAAACAATTTAATAGGCCTCTTTATTGAAGGTAAATTTTTATGGTAAATATTAACTAGCAAATCCCTGTATCTGGTCTCTTCAAGTTATTCCTACATGCTTCATTTGGGCGCTAACTAGAAATTTAAAAAAATGATGCTTATGAATAAAATGTGAAATATTGCCATGGACCCTGGTTGTCAGTTTTGTAGCATTTCTTAGAGGCCAGCAAAGGTACAAGCTCTAGGCTCAGGGTCATAAGAAATCATCCATGGGAGAGGACCTGTTTCTAAAGCCTTTCCCTTACTGCAAAGACAGCACCTCTAGACAATGGCTGCTCTGAGAATGAAGACACAGATCTCTTCTTCATCTATTCTAACAAATACTGAGCAAACACCATAGCCTATGAAAGAGCCTCCACTAGCCACATTGAAGAGCACAGTACCATTCTCACGCTTACAGAACTTACATCTAATGCAAAGTGTCAAGTAGTTAAATTTGTGGTGGAAAGTAACACACAGGTGCTATACAGGTGCTACACAGATGCTACACAGGTGTCACACAGGTGCTACACAGATGCTACACAGGTGTTACACAGGTGCTACATAGAACACAAGCTGTCAATATTCCAAAAATCGTGCAATTCTGAGAACCACACTCTTCTGTTATGGCAACATCCTGTTGTCCCATTATAATTAACAGACAAAAAGAGAGGAGTAATTTCCAAGAACTATGGTTCTCAATCTTAGTTCTTCCAGACCTTGTGATGTGTAATCCTGTCTGGAGACTTCTTTAGTTGTCCCATTAGGGAAAGTGCTCCTCACATCTGGAAGGATGAGGCAGAACACATACAGGAGAATCTCCCAAAATAAAGAATTGCCTAGTGAAAAATGAGAACAAATGAAGAATACAAAGCAGCCCTGAAGTGTAGGGAATCAGGAATCATTCGACAGTAGAGGAAAACACTACTGGGAACATGGAGACTGTCATTAAGAAAGCTTTTATCATTTTATTTTTTTATACTTTTTATTTTCAGAATTTTGTACATAATTACTGTATTTATATGATCTCTATCCCTCTCTCTCTCTCTCTCTCTCTCTCTCTCTCTCTCTCTCTCTCTCTCCAACTCCTATGTCTCCTCAATTTCTGTCCCAGTTCATGACCTCTTCTTTAGTTATTTTTACATACATGTACACATGTATATGCATGTATCCAGCCTAATTGGTTGGAATGTAGAGAATGTCTGGCTCTAAGATGCTCAGTCTCAGGTGATTCCTCTACAATGTAACTCTTCCACTCAAGGCTCAGAGAACATTGCCCAAGAAGGGACAGAAGGATTGTAAGGGCTAGGGGATTATGAAGTCTGGTGTAAGATAACATCTTATATACATGATATGGAAATGGCACACATGAAATCAACAAGGGATACACAATGATGTGTTGTGATGCCAACATGGAGGGAAATCTCCAGGGTCCTATCCCTATATGAAATGTTATATGTAGGAATTAATGGATAGAGTTCATGGGGTAGGGATGGGGAAGACAGACATAACCAGAGTGCCAGAGCCAGGATAAACCAGTCTTCTTCACAAGAGTAGGTTATTTAATCCAAGTAGTTGCCCCTAAACATATACACATATGGGCAACAGAAAGCCTTGACTATTATACCCCAGATTTAGCTCATTCTTTTCTTTCACTCATTAGATTACTCATAAACTTAGATCTGTTCCATAAACACATAGCTCAGCAAATGGAGACACAGAGGTAAAAGATATACGGTCTGCTGATGTTTGTGGACCAGATAAAGTAGTTACTATGTGACCACTGATCATTCTTCATGAAATATCATTGTTATTGATTCTTTAAATATTCAAAATTTTGTTAAAGAGATACAAGGTTTTGAAAATAGTATATATTATGCTATTATATACTTTGCTTTATTCTTTGGGTTTTTTTAAAACCTCTGTTAAATATCTGTGTATGTATGCATAAACATGTCCTTTTTCTGTTTCTCCTTCTGTCTTTTTGTCTGTCTCTCTATCTGTTTTTGTGTTTTATTTCAGAAAAAATTACATTTGTTAATATTTCTTTCTTTTATATAACTAGTATTTGAAACTCATGCTATTTTTAATAATTTTTATCATTTGACTTTCCTAATCATTGCTCAACATTCTGTATGCTGTAGAATTACGGCTTCATGACTTTCATACATGAGTGCCCCTGTATTTGGGACCTCATTGTATTTATCTCAATGAGACATTTGAAGAGGCTGAAAGAATAAGGACCAAGAGCTTTGGGGCATTTGCTTCCAAACTCCATCTTTCAAGTAATCAGGCCACCATATTTGTTGTGTCTTTCAGCCAATGGCCTCAGCTCCTTTCAGATGGCCTTTCTCATAGATCTGCTTTCTCTAGGTGCTCATTCATTCAATAGTTGGCTCATTTATACACTTGTAGCCTTGAGATGGTATATATTGTCTAATGTCTTAGTTTTACTCTGACAAGTGTAGCTAAAGAGAAAAAAGTATTATTTTGCCCCACAGTTCAAGGATACAGTCTACCAAGGAGAACAGCTGCCACATCATATCCATAGTCAGGAAGCAGTGTAATGACTTCCTGTGGTCAGCTTACATTTCTTTTTTTCTACACAGTCCCACTCACAATGGCAGGGAGTTCCTACATCAATTAACCTAATCCATATACTTTTTCACAGGCTTGCTCTAAGCCCATCTCAAAGGTGATGCTAGATTGTATTAAGTTGACAGTTTAGCCTAACCACCATAACCAATTTGGCCTTGTACTTGAGTTCAAGTAACAAGTCCAAGGCAGAGTTTCACCTGTCTCCTGAGTATAGATTGCATGTGCATGTCATGTAGTCTTTAAATTCACCTATCCAGAATCCTCAAATGAGCACGTGGCCTAGGAAACATTTGTACAGTAGTAGATTTGAAGATATTTTCCCCCAGGAAATAGACTAGTAAACTTTAAACTTCTTTTTCAGACACATGAGAATATATTCAATAATTTCTATTTTAGCTCAGCTATAGGTTTTTGTTTTTAATTATGGCATATTAGTTCCTTTCCTCATTGCTGTGACAAAGTAAACTACAAGACACTGTTTAAGGAATGAAGGGTTCCTTGTGGCTTACAGTTGAGAGTTTACATTCCATCATGGTAGGGACGACAGGAGTGAGGCTTCAGGCCCCCGTTACATCTGCTTTCAGAATGCAGAGAGCCAATAGGAAGTAGGGCTGGACTCAAAATCCTTAAGGCTTGTCTCTAGTGCTCCCCTTCCTCCATTAAGTCTCTAGCTCCAAAACCTTTCCAAATAGCAGAAGCGCCTCCAGTAGCACTTAAGCATATGAGCCCCTGGGGTCATTTCTCATTCAAATCACCACACATACTTTAGATGGCCCGCTGTTCCACAGAGATGTTCTGATGCTTTATATATTTCATCTTTGGCTATATTTGACTTCAGAGAAAATTTAAGAACATTGGGAAAGTGAAGTATTTAAACACAAGCTGCATGTTATTCTGACAGATGGATTGCAAAGGAGAGAGAGGCAATGAGTCAAGAGGACCCACTGAGATTGACATTCTGTACTGAATAATTAATATACTGTGCCTCATGCTTTCCAATCAGAAAGAAACTGAGACAGTAGTTTAAAGTCAAGAGATTGACTTGGAAAAAAATAGAATTCTTATTGGCAAGAGATGTAAAAATGGAAGTGGGATTATGCTAGTATAGTTGGCAATGCTTGAGAGTTCACTGGATAGTGACACCATTGGTGATGTGATGATACAAGCCAGGATGTGAAGAGAACATTGAATCCAGAGAACATTCCTGTCCCCCCAATTCCTTTATAGTTTTCAATTGCATCTTTCTATGAATTGTAAAGTTAGAATTTAAATGGGGCCATAGGTTAGCATGCAGTGGCAGAGATCCAGCTAATAGGGACGTTAACTCCTAGTGCCAACTAACTAGAGAAAAGGTCATCTAAGGACATGCATGTTGAGGACAGACCCTAAGCTGAGTGAAGCAACAACTGGACTTGCTTTCAAACTTTGGAGTGTTTGTACCTGAAAAGACATAGAGTGACAGGTATATACTGTACAGAGAGGCAGGCCAGAAACTCATCTCTGGTTAGAGTACCACTTAAAATTGACCTTTGATCCTTTTGTGGCTCAAAGTCTCTTATGTCCAAATTATTTACCTATATAAGGTTTGTTGAACTATTATGTTCTGCATGTATTAACATTTGGTCCCTTTTATTTAATGGAGTAGTTTAGATTGCTCTCTCCCTCCTTCCATCTTTCTCTCTGGCTCCCTCTGTGTCCCCCACCCCCTGCCTCCATCTGAGACTAGATATTGCTATTTAGCCCAAGCTGATTTTATATTCATAGTCATCCTCCTGCCTCAGCCTGATGGATGCCAGGACTATGGGCATGTATTACCATGCTTGATTTAGTCTTCTATGTTTGGATATACTATATTTACTCATTCAGATTTTAGCTGATAGACATTAGGACTGTTTCTGACTTTTGTTTATAATAAATAACTATGAAAAGAATTTGTTTGTAGTGCTTATTTGTGCACTAGTGTTTGTGTAAATTACTTAAGAGCTACCCCATATGTACATGTATGGAAATGCCACATGGCACTGCCAAAATATGTACCATGTGTGCTGTTAAGCATTAGTTAAAAATATATTTCAATACCTGGGTGTAGTGGTACACATCTTTAGTCTAAGCACTTGGGAAGTACAGGCAGAGGGATCTCTGTGAGTTCAAGGCCAGCCAGGACTGCAGAGTGAGTTGTAGGACAGCCAGGACTACAAGAGAACCCTGTCATGAAAATTCAAATACAAATATATAAAAATGTAATTATAGTCACTTGTGTCAATGGAGAACATATAATTTGGTCACAAAGGTTCTATGAAATTAGTCTTTTTTGCTATGGTAGTGGCAATTGGGTTTATGGGAAGCATTAGTTCTAGGATCTTTACGTCTGGAAGTTGCAGGTAGTAGTTGCTGCAAGCAACTCTGATCACATAGTCAAAATATTTTTGAATTAAAAGAAAAGATTTATCTTATTTGTATGTAAGTGTCTGTAAGTATACATGTGCACCACATGCAGTTCTAATGCCTGAGGAGATCAGAAGAGGGTGTTGAATTCTCTGGACCTGGAGTTACAGGTAGTTATTGGATACCCAATGTGGGCACAGGGAACTGAACCTGGGTCTTGTGCAAGAGCAGCAAGTGCTTTTAACCCCAGAGCCATCTCTCTAGCCCTGTCAAAATCTTTAAAATATGACCTTATTAGTCTTGATTTTGTCCCTGGAGTTGAAAGCATATGATACTACTGCCATAAAGATTTTTCTTTTTTTTTTATTCACAAAATAAATAACTAAATAAAAAATGTATCCATGCAAGAGAACAGTTGGAAATCTTAAGTATCCTCATCTATTTTTATTAATTATATGCTTCCACAGCACATATCATTTTAAACGTCATGATGCTTTTAAAAATCTGGGTTGACTGAGGTTGGGAATAGTCATTATATCCACTGTTTAAATGTCATTAGTTTGCTGTGATTTAAATAAGTATCTATCGTAGTCTTTAGGAAGAACATGTAAATGTGTGTGTACATACCTACACATAGACACATATGCATGTCGTTGTATCGTCAGACAGATGACGGTTCAGATATTTACATGATAGATAACATGTGTTATATCCAATGTTGTATTACTTATTATAAAAGAAGATGGGAGTAAAAGTATTTCGCTTTGCTTTTGTTAAACTCTTTATGCAAGTCTGTACTTGGTGGGCTTTGGAACAGTTTCAATGCACACTGCAGGAAATATTCCTCTCCACTTGTGACTCCATCTTTCCTTTGGGGAAATGCTAATTTAACTAAGGGTGAGCAGTGAGCATGTAATAACCACACCTGCTCTGCATTCTTGAATGTGAAAAGCTCTTGTGATTTCCGTGTTTCGTCACACCAAGTAAGGCCAGAGCTGCTTCCAGATGGCTGAAGAAGGCAGTCTGCCAACCTCTCAAACCCTCTGAAGTCTAGAAGATGAGCAGGTACTAGAAAGCCCATAAGTTATAGACTTAGAGGAATCCTCTAATTTAGTGCTGTTAGCAACAATGATAACATTCTGATATTTTTGATACCTGCTTCTAGTTCCAACTTAATAAGGGAAAGAGGTTTAATTTAATACTTCCTCCATCCCCCGTATTAAAGGATGCAAAAACATTATATATTTTCAGCATGCACAGTTGTAGCCAAAGGGGACCCAGAACAGCAATATTTATTTGCATTTTAATTAGACTACAGATTTTTTTTGGTCTTAGGCCCTTTGGTCCAAGCTTAATTTAAATCACTTTCAAAAGACTAGCATTCCTTTCTATTCATGCTTTACAAGTCCAAATAATAGAAGTTGCCACCATTCATTTTAAAGCTCATATTCTCTAGGTATGAATTATTTTATTTTATTTTTTTGCTACATGGAGGTTACGGGAGAAGACTGAGGGCTGGTGTAATGTGGTGATTACAGATGCCATTCTATGTGGTTAAGACCACGGTTTGATAACTTACGTTTTGTGAATGATCTGCACTAACACATTAAAATCATACAGTCTCTGTGCAGGTCTATTTCCTCGAGTATAAACTAAGTGTAGCAGTGTTCAGTGAAGCTGTTTCATGTAAACCTGATATGTCCATCACTGCCATGAAGCACAGGAGATACCCAAGGCAGCTTGACAATGGAATAGCAGAATGAGAGAACCAGCAGCTAGCTAAGACTGTGGTAAAGAGGAAGGGACTGTTGGCGATCCTTAATCTAAGGAACTGGGAGGGTCAGGGGCTCCTGAGAGCCCACGCCACTTTTTCCTGTCCCAGCTATGTAGGTCTTGAAGGTATGGGAGAAGGATAGCTAATTAGGGGTTGCACTCTTCAATGGGGAAGGTTTCCATGGGTCACCCATGCTGGACACAGGACTTTGAGTCCATACAGCTGCTTTGAGTTGCTTGTTCTCTTCTGCAAACTTGTTGACTCTCCTAGCTAAAATTGGATGAAATCTGTTTTTTTTTTGCTCTGTTTGTCTTTGTACATAGGAGGTATATATATATATTTTTTTTTCCAGGTGTATTAGTCAGGGTGCTCTTATGAACAGAACTGATAGAATGAAAAAAACTATATATTCATATGTATGTGTATATATGTGTGTATACATATCTATATCTCTACATATGGATTATACATACATACTCATACATATAATATATATTATACACACATATATAATGAGGAATTTATTATAGTGTCCTACAGGCTATGGTCCAGGTAGTCCATCAATGGCTGCCTATCAATTGAAAGTCCAAGGATCCTGAGGCTGATTGGTCCCCTAGGCTGTATATCTCAGCTGCTCTTCAGTAAATGCTGGAATCCTGAAGAAGGCTCTAATAACCAGTGAAAGAATGAGCTTGCCATCTAGTGTGAGGGACAACAGGCAAAGAGCAAAAACTTCCCTCTTTCATGTCCTTTATATAAGCTTCCAGCAGACAGTGTGGTCCAGATTTAAGATGGATCTTTCCGTTTCTGAAGATCAGGATTAAAGATTGATCTTCCCACTTCAAATGATTTAATTAAAAGAGTCCCTCCCAGGTGTACCCAGCCACTTGGGTTTTAGTTAATTTCAGGTGTAATCAAGTTGAAGGGCAAAAACAGCCATCACAGCAGGAAATCACACAACAGTGTGCTACAGAGATTAAAGGAGCTGTAGCATTTATAGCAAATGTTGCAATGTCTTCCATGTAAACCTCAAAAATTTAGATCTTACCATGCTTACTTGTTGAAGTACTAAACTAAGAATTAGGTAGAAATGCTGAGAATTGATTCATGCCAAGATTTCCATGAATGACACTCCATTTGTGAAAGTGGTAAAGGCAGTTACAAAGTCTCCCCTTCTGAGATAAGAGTGGTGATACCGGTGGTCTGAATCCTGGAGAGTGGAACATTCATGAGAACTATCCATAAATGAGTTTTCAAAACTCAAACGTCAGGGATAGAATTCTGAGGGAATAAATAACCAGGAAACAATGGCAATGTAAGAAGGAGAAGTTTGCAAAAGATAAGAAAGAATATCGGGAGAAAAAGACTAAAGAAATGGGACAATCATTACAATAACTGGTGTGCTTATCAATGGACCAATCAGATTTTCCCTGTGAGGGCCCAAATGGAGTATGTACGTGTGCATTGACCATTATTTACACAGCAGATGTTTTTCTACTTAATGAGAACTAACAGAAACAACCGGTTATTCTTCACCGAGCGTTCTGAGCTCCATGTTCTCAGACTATCTTAAGGATTCACCTATGTAGAGATGGGGGAGGGGGTGCTTTAATCCAGGTGCTAGGCTGACAAAAGAAGCAAGATATAAATTGTGTTTTGGAGCTTGCAGTTTCTGCCTTTTCTTTATCTTTTTGATGCATGGAAAGTTTTCAGAGAATAAGTTCTGAGAGACAAGCAAGACCTTTATATTAAGTTTGGGCTGCTGCCTAACGAGTGAAGGACTAATTTGGCTTAGGGGTTATATTTGTTTGTGTGATCTGAATCCCTGTAGCTTCATTACACATATTTAAAACTTTTGTAGCCTGACATACCATTTAGTTTAATGGAAAGAACAATGAACGCTGATTTCTAAGAAGCTAATAAGCAGTTTAACAAATTGTTTTAGTTCACAGTAAATGAAGGTTTTGGGAAAATTTGTTTACTTATATACAACAGTGTTGTTGAATTTTTTCATTCATTAGACATTTCTTAGAATAACATGCATCATTTGGAATCTTTGCCAGGACCTCCTGTACATCTCTCAGTTTGATATGCACAAGAGGAGACTGATTTACCATTGAAAGTTTAAACATGTTGTAGAATTTAGATTTTGATTTTCACTCCCCATAATTAGATACCTTTGAAATATGTGTGAAAACATTACATAGAAGGCAAATAGAGCTGGGCAGCTGTGGTGCACATCTTTAATCCCAGCACTTGGGAGGCAAAGGCAGGCGGATTTCAAGGCCAGCCTGGTCTACAGAGTGAGTTCCAGGACAGCCAGGGCTCCACAGAGAAACCCTATCTCGAAAAACCAAAAAGAAGAAGAAGAAGAAGAAGAAGAAGAAGAAGAAGAAGAAGAAGAAGAAGAAGAAGAAGAAGAAGAAGAAAAAGAAGAAAGAAGAACGCGGTAAATAGAATGTTCTGCTGTGAAGGGAAATTTGATGAAAATATAATTGCTGCAGAGAGTCGTCTCGAACGAGTAAAACCAATGATTTTTCTTTCAATATCGCAAACTGCACTGCCAGTCCCTACCCCCTACCCCAGTTTTCTTGGAGAAACATATGGAATAAAATGAAATAAATATCGCACTTGTGTGTTTACTTACCAGAATGTTCTCCTCAGAAGAAGTAATGATACCCTTTCATTGACATCATCCCAGTGATAATATACTTTTGTTTCTGTCGTTCCTGTAATGATAACCTTTCATCCACATCACTGAACAGCGCTTCTCTTATTGTACATAATGCAGGAAAATAAAAAGTCTATATTATTTCTTAAGGAATAAGGCTGTTATTTAAACAGACTTCAGACATCAGAAACTGCAGTTCTTTGCTCATGTGGACTAAAATTTCTATAGATACTTACATTCTCATTCAAAGTTAATTTTTAATATTTTTTCATCTGTCACATTGCACTTAACTATGGATCTCTGGTATTTCTTATCTCAAAAATATGACTTAAACCAGTTATAGATTAGGTTTCATGATTATTTTTCTTCAAGCTAGGTTTCTCAGGCTAGGTTTAAAATCTAGTTTGTATAAAAATGCACAAGTAGATAAATTGCTTGTAAAGAAGAAAACAAGTCTGTAGAAAGAAGCTAGCGTTGAGCAAATTTAATATAATTTAATACAGGGCTGACCCTAGTCATGATGGGAGTTGAACCATTTAAGACAGCATTGGTGTGCACTTTATATATATTCTTTATACATTCCTATCATAATGACTATAATCTTGGAGAAATTATGACATTGACTCCTCTAAACAAGGTCTCTTCAGGTGGAAAAAATGTCCTTTTTTATTTGTTTATTAAGTTTGACTAAGCTCATTATGTTATCATATGATTTGTAATAGTTGGTGGGAGTAACATTATATCCAATGTTACTGGATATAGTGAGAAATGGGTACCATGTACTGAATTCAAAATAAAGAACTATGTGTTTGAATTAACTAGGTGGTTTTGTTGTACTTATATGAATGCCAGGGAACAAGCCTAGAGGAATTTTATAGTAACTAATCACAGTATTTGGCAAGGCTTAAGTGTCTGTTATTTATTTATTTATTTTAATTTTTAATCATTTATTAGATATTACATTTCAAATGTTATCCCCTCTTTCTGGTTTCCTCTCTGGAAACTCCTGTCCCATCATCCCTACTCCTGCATCTCTGAGAGTGTTCCCCCACCCACCCAACAACCTACTCCTGCCTCCCGCCTTCGAATTTCCCTATACTGCTGCATCAAACCTTCACAGGACCAAGGGCCTCTCCTCCCATTGATGCCCGACAAGGCCATCCTCTGCTTCATGTGAGTCTGGAGCCGTGGGTTCCTCCATGTGTACTCCTTGGCTGGTGGTGGCTTAATCCCTGGGAGCTCTGGGGGATCTAGTTGGTTGATATTGCTGTTCGTCCTATGGGGTTGCAAACCCCTTCAGTTCCTTCAGTCCTTTCTCTAACTCCTCCATTAGGGACCCTGTGCTCAGTCCAATGGTTGGCTGTGAGCATCCACCTCTGTATTTGTCAGGCTCTGGCAGAACCTCTAAGGAGACAGCTATATCAGGCTCCTGTCAGCATGCACTTCTTGGCATCGACAATAGTGTTTGCATTTGGTGTCTGTACACGGGATAGATCCTCAAGTTGGGCAGTCTCTTGATGGCCTTTCCTTTAGTCTCTGTGTCACACTTTGACTCAGTATTTGCTCCGGTGAGTATTTTGTTCCCCTTTCTAAAAAGGACTGAAGTAACCAAACTTTGGTCTTCCTTCCTTCTTGAGCTTCTTGAGGTCTGTGAATTGTATCTTTGGTATTCTGAGATTTTGGGCTAATATCCACTTATCAATGAGTGCATAGCATGTGTCTTTTGTGATTGGCTTACTTCACTCAGGATATTTTCTAGTTCCATTCATTTGCCTAAGAATTTCATGAATTCATTGTTTTTAAGAGCTGGGTAGTACTCAGTTGTGTTAATATATCACATTTTCTGTATCCATTTCTCTGTTGAAGGACATCTGGATTCTTTCCTCATGCTTAGTATTATAAATAAGGCTGCTATTAACATAGTGGAACATGTATCCTTGTTATATGTTGGGGCATCTTTTGGGTATTTGCCTAGGAGTGGTATAGCCAGTCCAGAGGTTATAATATGTCCAATTTTCTGAGGAACCACCAGACTGCTTTCCAGAATGACTATTCCAGCTTGCAATCCACCAACAATGGAGGAGTGTTTCTATTTCTCCACATCCTTGCCAGCATCTGCAGTCACCTGAGATTTTGATCTTAGCCATTCTGACTGGTGTGAGGTGGAATCTCAGGGCTGTTTTGATTTGCATTTCCCTGATGACTAAGGATCTTGAACATTTCTTTAGGTGCTTCTCAGCCATTCGAGTTTCGTCAGTTGAGAATTCTTTGTTTTGCTCTGTACCCCATTTTTAGTAGGGTTATTTGATTCTCTGGAGTCTAATTTCTTCAGTTCTTTGTATATATTGGATATTAGCCCTCTATCAGATGTAGGATTGGTAAAGATCTTTTACTAATCTGTTGGTTGCTGTTTTGTTCTCTTGACAGAAGCTTGTTTTGTCCTTTGCCTTACAGAAGCTATGCAATTTTATGAGGTCCCATTTGTCAATTCTTGATCTTAGAGCAGAAGCCATTGGTGTTTTGTTCAGGAACTTATCCCCTGTGCCCATGTGTTCAAGATTCTTCCTCACTTTCTCCTTTATTAGTTTCTGTATATCTGGTTTTATGTGAAGGTCTTTTATCCACTTGGACTTGAGCTTTGTACAAGGAGATAAGAATGGATCGATTTGCATTCTTCTACATGCTGACCTCCAGTTGAACCAGCACCATTTGTTAAAAATGCTGTCTTATTTTCCACTGGATGGTTTTAGCTCCTTTGTCAAAGATCAAGTGACCATAGGTGTGTCAATTCATTTCTGGATCTTCAATTCTATTCCACTGATCTTCATGCCTGTCCCTGTACCAGTATCATACAATTTTTATCACTGTTGCTATGTAATACAGCATGAAGTCAGGAATTCCTCCAGAAGTTCTTTTGTTGTTAAGAATAGTTTTTTGCTATCCTGGGTTTTTGTTATTCCAAATGAATTTGAAAATTGCTCTTTCTAACTCTATGAAGAATTGAGTTGGAATTTTGATGAGGATCGTATTAAATCTGCAGATTGCTTTTGGCACAATGGCCATTTTTACTATATTAATCCTGCCAATCCATGAGCATGGAAGATCATTTCACCTTCTGAGATCTTCGATTTCTTTCTTGAGAGACTTGAAGTTCTTGTCATACAGATCTTTCACTTGCTTGGTTAGATTCACACCAAGGTATTTTATATTATTTGTGATTATTGTGAAGGGTATCATTTCCCTAATTTTTTTTCAGTCTGTTTATCTTTCATGTAGAAGAAGGCTACTGATTTGTTTGAGTTGATTTTATATCCAGCCACTTTGCTGAAGTTTTTTTCAGGTTTAGAAGTTCTCCGGTGAAAGTTTTAGGGTCACTTAAGTATACTATCATGTCATCTGCAAATAGTGATATTTTGACTTCTTCCTTTCGAATGAGTTTCCATTTGACCTCCTTTTGTGGTCTAATTGCTCTGGCTAGGACTTCCAGTACTATACTGAATAGATAGGGAGAGAGTAGGCAGCCTTGTCTGTCCCTAACTTTAGTGGTATTGCTTCAAGTTTCTCTCCATTTAGTTTGATGTTGGTTACTGGTTTGCTGTATATTGCTTTTACTATGTTTGGACCTTTAATTCCTGATCTTTCCAAGACTTTTAACATGAAGGGATGTTGAATTTTGTCAAATTCTTTTTTAGCATCTAATGAAATGGTCATGTGGTTTTTTTCTTTGAGTTTGTTTAAGTAGTGGATTATGTTGATGGATTTCCTAATATTGAATCATCCCTGCATCCCCGGGATGAAGCCTACTTGATAGTGATAAATGGTTATTTTGATGTGTTCTTGGATTTGGTTTGTGAGAATTTTATTGAGTGTTTTTGCATTGATGTTCATAAGAGAAATTGGTCTGAAGTTCTCTTTCTTTGTTGGGTCTTTGTGTGGTTTAGATATAAACACAATTGTGGCTTTAAAGAACGAATTAGGTAGTGTTCCTTCTGTTTCTATTTTGTGGAATAGTTTGAAGAGTATTGGTACTAGGTCTTCTTTGAAGGTCTGACAGAGTTCTGTAGGTTTTCCATTTTGGTTGATTATAGGCTTTTGTAGTAGAATCTGATGATTTTTTGAATTTCCTCAGTTTCTGTTGTTATGTCTCTCTTTTTACTTCTGATTTCATTAATTTGAATATTGTCTCTGTGCTCTCTGATTATTCTGGCTGTGAGTTTATCTATTTTGTTGATTTTCTTTAAGGACCAGCTCCTGGATTTGTTGATTCTTTGTATAGTTCTTGTTTTTACTTGGTGATTTCAGCCCTGAGTTTCATTATTTCTTGCCATCTACTCCTCTTGGGTGTATTTACTTCTTTTTGTTCTATAGCTTTCAGGTAAGCTGTCAAGCTGCAAGTGTATGCTCTCTCCAGTTTCTTTTTTTTTAGGTACTTAAAGCTATGAGTTTTTCTCTTAGCACTGCTTTCATTGTGTCCCATAAGTTCTGGTATGATGTGCCTTCATTGTCATTAAATACTAAAAAGTCTGTAATTTCTTTATTTCTTCCTTCACTAAGTTATCATTGACAGTAGTGGAGAGATCATAAAATTGAAATAATTGAATGCATCTTATCAGATCACCACAGACTAAAGCTGATCTTCAATAACTTCAAAAACAATGGAAGGCCCACATATACGTAGAAGCTGAACAACATTCTACTTAAGTGCCTGTTAAATGTGCCCATGTGGTCTTGTTCCATGCCCAGAGAATTCCCTCTGTCTGGGTAGCTTTAGTAGCTTTAGGTTAGTTTGAAGACAAATTTGCAGATGGAGTTTAGCTTGCCACCACCTTTTTCCAGATCTCTGTCACTAAGTTTTAACATATGTTCTTAGGTATTGAGTTGTGTTGGATGAAGCAAAGTCCAATCAAAGCTTCTATTCAATACACATTTTTTTTAAACAAAATTGGAAAATTTCCAGATGGAATTTTAGTTATTCTAATTGTGGTTTCACTGTTGCAGATAGACTGCATGGTAGAGAAATCATTGGTAGTCAGAATGTTACCATGACTGTGTGACTTAGCATGCGCTAATATATGCTAACCTAAGAGTATTCTACTTTATTTTTCTTTTTTTACTATCAGGCTTACTGAGATAAAAATTGTATATCATTTAATTCATCCATTGAAAATATACACTTACCATTTTAATATATGTAATTATGTAACTATTGCTACAATCAATTTTAAAAAGTTTTCATTCCTCTAAAGAAATTCTATACTCACTCCTGATACTCCTCACATGTACCTAAAGAGTGCTCTGCCCTTCCCCTCAGCCATTGCCCCTAACCTTTGTTTTGTCTCTTACGTAGGCTTCTTCTGGGAACTCAGAGTCAGACAGAGTAGGATTCTTGTTCCTGGCTTCTTTCAGTGACCTTAAGAATTTCAGGTCTCAAACATTTTGCAGCATGCATCTTTATAGCATGGCTTTTTATTGGCAAATGATATTAGTCATTTGTGTAGCTAACACTTGGGAAGTGGACATAGGAAGGTCAGAAGCTCAAGGCCAACCCTAGCTACAAAGAGAAGTTGAGACAAGCTAGACTCTGCCTCAAAAAAAAAAAAAAAAGAAGCATGTGTGGAATTATTAGATTCACTGAGCTGCTTCTTTGGGGAGGAAATTTGAATTGTTTCTTCACATTGTGAATATTAATAACATTACTGAAAATAGTCATTTAGTCGTTTACAAGTTTCTTAGTGTATAGATGTTTTCATTCTTCTTATGTATATGGCTTTTAGTGCTACCAGTACACAGTTAATAAAGCAATGGGATAATTTACTAGAGATTGCTGAGAGGGAAGTAGGTTTCTACTGTTTGCCATTAGGGAGTCATCCTTCTGGAAATCTATGATACAAATAAACACATTAATTTCATGGACATATATTTAAATTATTATTTTATTAGAATATATTAATGGTAATCAGTGTGTAATATATTAACACCTACATACAATGTACATTGAATAAACAAGACTCCATTTATCCATTTCCTCTTTCCCAACCACTCATATTGGCTAGTCTACAAATAGTTCAACCTAAAAAAAATTTCAAATGTGATGAGATAACTTGCTAACTATATTTCTAACTTATTTCACTCAGCAAATTATCTTCCAATTTCACCCATTTTGGTACAAATCGCAAAATATTTTTATTCTTTATGGCTGAATATTTTCTTTTGTACACAAACTATGTTTTTCTTTATCCAATCATTTGTCTGTGGACACATAGTTTAGGCAATATTTTAGCTGTTGAATAGTGCAGAAACAAGTCTCTCTTTTACTCACTAATCTCATTTCCTTTGGATAAATCCAAAGTGGGATGACTGCATCATAGGATAAACTTCATTTTTTTTAAAAGACACCTCTGTTTTGTTCCTTACAATGTCTATAATCATTACTATCTCAAAAATCTTTCAAATTTATTACTACTGTGTATGTGATATGTTTGTGTATGTATTGTACATGTGTGTGCACATATATGTGTGTATGCAGGTAGACACATGATGTGTGTAGATGTGCTTGTATGTGTGGGTTCACATTTGTGTAGAAGGGTAAATATCATGTGTCTTCTACAGTTACTCTTCACATGATCTTTTTTGAGTCAGGGAATCTCTCACCAAATTTTGAGCTCATTAATCTGGCCAATTCATTGGACAATAAGATCCAGGGATCCTCCTGGATCTCTTCCCTAATGTGGTATTACATCTTTATGCCATTGTGCCTTGATTTATATGTAGGTGTTTGGGTTTTGAACTTAAGTGTTTCTGTTTTGTGATTGCAAAACACTTTATTTACTAAGCTGTCTTTCCAGCTATTCCTCATTTGTTATTCAGAAAACAAGAAAACAATGAGCTAAAAATCTGAGCAGGCTTGGCTTCATCATAAATTTGAAAGTTTGGCTACACAAAGAAAGCCAACATATAAAGTATTTTTATGACACTGGAGAGATAGGTCAGACATTAAGGGTACTTGTTGCTTTTGTAGAGCAGCTAAGGTTTGATTCACAGAACCTACATGGTGATTCACAATCATCTGTAACTCCCGTTCCACAGAAAGTAAGCATGTATGTGGTGCTCACACACACACACACACACGTCAGCAAAAGACTCATACATAAAATGAACACTTCTAATTCATTATTTTAAATACCCTTAGAAGAGGATTAGAGCAGAGCTCAGTGGTTAAGAGTACTTGCTGCTCTTGCACAGATCCTCAATTTTATTTCCAGCATGCACAGGGAAGCTCAGAACTGTCTGTAAATTTAATTCCAGGTGATAATCTCTTCTGGAGTCTGCAAATATTCAAATAATTAAAATAAATAAATCTTTAAAAAAAAGAACTCTTGGAAACTGTCTTAGTTTGGGTTTCTATTGCCATCAAGAGACCACATTAACTTTTTTTCACCCCCTTGCCATTCTTCTTTCTTTATTTTTTTTTCTTTTAGATTTATTTATTTTATGTATGTGAGTACACTGTTGCTGTCTTCAGACACACCAGAAGAAGGCATCTGATCTCATTACTGGTGGTTGTGAGCCACCATGTGGTTGCTGGGAATTATACTTGTGATCTATGGAAGAACAGTCAGTGCTCTTAACCACTGAGCCATCTCTCCATCACCCACACCAACTTTTTTGTTTGTTTGTTTTGCTTTGTTTTTCGAGACAGGGTTTCTCTGTGTAGTCCTCGCTGTCCTGGAACTCACTCTGTAGACCAGGCTGGCCTCGAACTCAGAAATCCATCCGCCTGCCTCTGCCTCCCAAGTGCTGGGATTAAAGGCATGCGCCACCACCACCCAGCCCACACCAACTTTTATAAAGGCAAACAGTTAATTGAATTTGGTTTACAGTTCAGAAATTTAGTCCATTATTGTCATGGCAAGAAGCATGGCACTATAACAGGCAGACATATTACTGGAGAAGGAACTCAGAGTTCTACATCTAGATCAGCAGTAATAGGAAGAGAGAGTGATACTGGGCCTGTCTTGAACTTCTGAAACCTCAAAGCCCACCTCCAATGACACTTTTCTTCTATCAAGTCCACACACTCTAACAAGGCCACACCCACTCCAACAAGGCCACATCTCCTAATAGTGCCATTTCCTCTAAGCCTATGGGGGCCATTTTGATTGAAACCACCACATTCCAATTTTCACATTCTATGTTTATAGATAAGTAATCTCATAATGTAAAAAAAATTAGAAACATAGAATGCTTGGTAACCAAGACAAATGTAATCTTAACTATCAGGACATTAAAATATGAAGTTACCGAGTACATGTCATGATTTAAAACATGGGCACACAAACTTTCGAGTCTTGTTTGATTGACAGCTCAGTCTATTGAGTGTCAGCATCAGGACCTCTGTTTATCATATTATGCATAATTTTGTTTATCTCAAAGATGATCAATTAAGAATTTGTTAATTAGCCAATCCCTGTGGTAAGATAGTTAGAGTTCATTAACATGAATGTGGAAGAGAGCATATGTTAGACATAAAAGAAGAAAACTGCTCACATAGAAGACTAAAAAAAAGAGACAAGAAAATAGAAAAATCAAACGTCAAAGGGTAAGATGTTTTCTTTACAAATATGCTTTTCTTTAGCCTTAGTGCATTGTTTTGTTTATTTTAGGCTATGCATTGCTGCTTGCTTTATTAATTTTTGCTGGTTGATGAGGTGTAACTATGAGGTTTGTGCTGACTGTGAACTTGTGAACCTCTCCTACCAACCTCTTGAACGTGGGAAGTACAGGGTTGGAGATGGCTTGGGTTTGGTTGGCTTTTTGTGATCTCAGCTAGCCCTGGCTCCATTACCATTGCTCAAAGCTAGTACATGAAGTCACCAACAGTCAGTCTTGAAAACATGTGCACATGAGGAGACATAAAATAAGGAAGATTTCCTATTTAAACTTTAATGTTAGTATGATTAAAAACATATATCAAGAGCTCAAAGGCAAATTTCATAAACATGGAGAAGGTTCGCTACAATAATAAGCTTTTGTCATGAATGGCACAGATTTAATTCATTATTATTTTTTGAAATAAAAAATGGTAGGCAAGGATTCATTTATTTTGGTGGAAAGTTGCATGTAGCACAGGGTTAATAGCCATGTAAAAGTATTGCATCATTTAAGAACGCTCGAGGGAACATGAAGCCTTGACTTTTATATCATTTGCTAATAAGGTAGTTATCTGCAAGCTATTAAATTAGAATATTTGAATTTGCTGATATTAAAAAGAAATATTGAACTCATAGTTAATATTTTGTGTAGAGAAGTTCTATCAGTGTACAGTTTTAAAAGCGAAATGGAACAGCCTATTTTTTTTTTTTTTTTGCTTTAGGAAATGTTGCTCTGCTGGATATGAAATAAAATAAATATAAAATTTGAATAAGGCTAATGCTTTAAGCTTATATTTTTAAACTCTTTCAAGCTTTAGAAACATGCCTGATTTAAACATTTCTTTGGGGGGAGGTAATGTTTATACTCTAGAAAACCACACTTTCCTACTATGTAGAGCCTACCTTTGAAGAATACTACAACAAAATAACATTTTTTCCCAATGACTGTAGCAGGAATATTTGTAGGAAGAGGTGAGATTCCTAGTGAATTAAGCAGGAGTACATGAATATTGAAAAAAAATAGACCAAGAGAAGGCTGTAAGCAGGAATCTTGTAAATAATTTAGATTACACTTACTTCAGTGTAAGTCTGTACATGCATGTGAATTCATATGTAGGTGGAGATATGAGCACATACTATAAATCATTTAGACTGTACTTACTTTAGTGTAAGTCTGTACATGCATGTGAGTCCATGTGCAGGTGGAGATATGAAGGTCAGAGGACAACTTCTGGGAGTTGGTTTTTCCTTCCAACATTTGTGTCCTGGGATTAAACTCGGGTGATGCTGAGTGGCAGCGAGTGTCTTTATCACTAAGCCATCTCACCAGCCCTCAATTACTTCTTATTACTGGAAATTCAAGGTCTGATTTTTTATGTTACTCTCAAAGACATTTTTTTTTTCTTACTGTCTTCAGTCCTAGGAGTAGAAGCTCTCAGCGAGGACAGCCTATATCTCCCAGCAATCTGTTCCTGATGCATTTCTTTGCCTTCTTTAATTCACTCGGCCTATAGTTCAGCATATTCTGCAGTTTCCTCCTGTCCTTGTTTTCCTTAGATTATTGCTCCTTCAGCCATCATTTTCTTTAGAGAAACAGAAAACTTTTCAGATTTTGATACTTCCTTTGAGCTCCCACTGCTAACGCATAGTAAAATTTGTCAAACAGGAATCTCCCTCTCCTGTACATGCAGTTGAGAACACTCAAGTTGTTATCTGCAACAGACTTGTGCTCCCTCTCTCTTCAGTTTTCTTGGTCAATAAAAAGGATGCCCCTTAGCAACAGGTGCACACTGTTGTGTGTCAGGATATCTTGCTTCATGAAAAAATGTTTTTCATTCTCACTACTGGCTGGGACCCAGTAACCAATCCAGTCTTCATCTAGAACATCAGGAACCATTTCTGTTGCCGTTCGCTTCTCATCGGAAGGATGAAGTTTTTGTTCATCATCCACTTCAATGAGTTTCTGACAGCCAGCAGCTGGAAAGGAGGTATTTAGCTTCATCCTGACACAGCCAACTACCCATGAGGCACTGCAGGAAAGTGCTACATTCACCTTTTAGTACGAGATTTTCCTTTTATTTCTCTTTCTCTTTCTTGACCTTCTGCTTCCTTAAAATTTTTTTATTGAAGTTATTTTTATGCAAATTCAAGACATGGTTCCTCTCTAAGGAGAATTTTAGAGTTTGGATGCCTATCCAGTACTGCAAATCATGACACTGCATTGTGGGTAGCATGTTTATATTTATATACGATGCAGGACAAGGTTTTGTCCTAAGAACACTGTAAATACAAATGTAAGTCTATTTACCTTTCTTGTTTGCCTAGCATGTGATATAATTTGTCATTATTTAGTAAACAAATTGTTGTAAGCAGCAAAGAATCCCCATGGTCACATTCTTGCCATTTCAGTGCTTAGATTGACCCGAGTTAAACGAAATATAGTTGCAAGAGTATCCCCCTTAAATAGTTTTCTCAAGAATTTTAGCTATAGAACTAAACATGTACAAAATATCAAAACCAGTTGTATAACTGATACGTTAGATGAAGATCAGCTCTCTTCTGGATAGCCATTATCAACTTATGAATGGTGCTTAAAACTTCATTTATATAATAACTGTAAGATTTTAGAGATAATTTCCCATTGTAAAGAAACATTAAAAAAATGAAACGGCTGAAGAGAGGTCTTTCCTTCCACGACTCTTCAGCTGGCTTGTGTGTTTCATAATAAAGTTGAAATATAGAAATCAAGACACTACTTTCAGTGCATTCTTTCCAGGCATGGGAGAGAAGCATCCCAGTAACTCAGGTTGGTGCTGCCTATGTGGTCAAGTCTCAATATTGACTGTGTAACTCCAAGGGGAGAACAGTTAATTGTTCAGCCCCACCTGGCCACAGCTCCGTATTTGTCTTAACAAAGCCTCTCCCAGGATCCTTCCTTCTGTTTTTATTTGTCTTTTACTGGCTCCATAACAAGTCTCCGAAGAAGGAACCTTTGATGTCTGACTTCTTTTCTCTTATCTGCTCCATTGTATGGTCCCTCTCTCTTCAAGCTCCATTCCTATTCTTCAAATGATCATAATGTGTGTTTGAAAAAAATTAAGATGCTTTTCCTGTTCCTCATATTGCTAAACTGTGATTTTTTTCTAGTAGAGGGAGTTAGCTCTGCTGTAAAATTAGCCCTTCTCATTGTAAGTGACCAGCACCTTCCTGTTTATCACAGATACTCTTTCCCAGACTCCCATGTGTCTTTGTACCTTCTCTTCGATCTCCAATTCCTTCCTTTTCATTACTGATAAGCACTGACAATGTCTTTTTGTTTCTATGAGTCTCCTTTTAAGTGCATTTAATTGTTTCCCTATCAGGAGTCATTCATGAGAAAAACTTGCTTGTAGCTCTAAAATATATTTATTTACCCAAGCTGCTTAGTTTTTCATTCTGTCTAAAATTGCTTTTCCCTTGACCTCTGGATCAACGGAACACTGTATTGTTCCTCAATACTATTATTTTTCCTTTTATATTTTTATTTTTTAAAAAATATTCCTCTTCATTTTTCTGTTGTTTTCTTTGCTAGGTCCTAGCCTTGGATCTCTCATAGTGCCCGAACAGCAACTCCCATTTCCTTGTGAAAAAAAAATCACAAAATAAAGTTCCCCTTTTCAGATTTGCCTGCACAATCATATTTATTTGTTAACTGGAATCCATAAGGAGTAGAACCATTTCTGGAATCTCCAACTCATAGTTACAGTTTCCAATGACCTGTCTGTTTTCTCACACTGGTGAGAGATTTGAATTCTCAGGCATTCTGTATAATGTAGATACAGATCCACCATTACATTTGTGCAGTTTGTATCCTCTCTTCCACTGTCCTATTTCATTGTTGCTACTGTGATTAATAATCCAGTTACTGGCTACCTTTGTTTACTGAATAATTTAAAGTTAAGTTTGATTTTATAGGGTAGGTGGCTCCTGAGATTTTACTGTAGCTCATCATCTCTTGGTGACCCTCCATAATACCTGTCAATTCATCCAATAAAAAATGAATTCCATAGCTAGATGTGACATAACATTTCTGTAGTCCTATCACTAAAGGAGTTGAGGCAAGAGGACCAAGAGTTCAAGATTAGCCTAGCCAAGGAAGGAATACCCATTTTAAAAACAAACCCTCAAATCAGCATTGTAGATATTTACATATTAATGTGATCAATCCAGGAACATGGGATATATTTCCATTTGTTTGTACCTCATTCATTTTTTCTTTAATTGTAATAGTTTTTAGTATACAGGCTTTTCATTTCTTTGATTAAAGTCAGTATTTTCTTCTTTGTAGTTATCATACATTGAATTGTTCTTTTGCTTTTATACGTAGTGTATTGTTACTATAGAGAATTGTGGATTTATTTTTATGTGTCAATTCTGTATCTTCAAATTTACTCTATTCATTTTCTAGTTAAGTAGGTTTTTGGTGGAGCCTATAAGGTTTTAGAAAAACCACCTGTCGTGAGCACGTATTTTGTAAAAAAAATGACTTTTCTTGACTTGTTTCAGATCTTCAACTGTTAACTCCTTCTCTGAATTGTCCCCCAATTTTAATATTCTTGGGAATGTTCTCCCACTTCTTTTGGTGGCAGATTTTTGGTCTCACAGTAGGTGTCTGTCAGGTCCTTTGGTCTGGTAGACAAGTACTCTGCTATTTTTGCTGGGACCTATAGGTTTAATGATTTGCTGCAAGTTGTATTTATGAAGTTTCTTATTTCTTTGTTGGCAAACCATGTCCATACAACGATGCTTTACTTGTGAGACTTTAGAAGATGCCCAAGGAGGCAATAATGCAGATAGATAGAACATAACAAATAATCCGAAATTGTCTAATGTATAAAAGCAGAGTTCTATAACTCCAGCAGAACATAAAGGTTCTCATGACTTTTCTCAAGATGAGAACCTCAAAATGCAGGTTCTCATTAGCACAGACATTAAGACCAACAGTTAGTAAATGGGACTTCATGAAACTAAAAACTGGCAATATCTGGCAAAGGGCATGAACCATCATTTGGACAAAACAGTAGCCTACATACTAGGATGTTAGGAGCCGAGTTCGCCATTGCAACATGGTGCCAGTTTCCTGCTTCCTGGTTCTTCTTGAGAGCCTTGCTTGAATGTGCGTCTGCGCAAGGTGCGAAAACCAGTATGCTAATTGGCGATGTCGTGAGAGCCAATGAGTGTGTGGCACGTCTCTTAGGGCTCTATATAAGCCACAGGTTTTTGGGGCTTGGGGTCCTAGGGCCTCACTACCATCTAAAGAGCTGTACAATAAATTGCTGTCAGAAGAATCCTGAGTGTGGTGTTCTCCTTATCGGCGAGGCTGCGTGCTGCAAACTGGTACCTGAAACCCGGGAATGAAACCGAACGTCTCGGTGTTTTATCCAGTTTCGAGGGATCCTGTTGGCTCAACAGAGGGTTCAGAACTGACAGCGCGAGAAGTCTAGACGCTTTTCTGCAAGATATGGTGGATCCTGTCTATTTTGCTATTGCTATCCTTGTTTGGGCGGTGGTAGTTCTTGTGCTCTGCTTCTGTTTTAACTACCATACACAAGGAAAGGAGTGTACTTGCCCTCCGTGTATAGAGGATACAAAATGCCAAGACAAGGTAAGAGAGGGACAAAGAGCTTTAGCAGAACACCAGGATAGCCTATCAGAAGCAGAAAAGGATAAGAGCGCTAAAAATAAAATAAAGAAAAAGGAAAAGAAAAAAGAGGAAATTAAGAAAGAAGTAGCTACAAAAAAGGAACATAAAAAACAGGAAGAGCCTAAGAGAAAACTATATCCTGTGTTAACTGAGTTTCAGAATTTAAGAATTAATGACTTCGCCTCTGAGGAGACGTCCTCGGGAATGAAGAAGATACAGAGGATACGGACACCTCATCCTCTGATAGTGTGTTAGATCTTGAGGAACAGGCAGAGTTAGATAAAGAAGCAGCCCATTATGAGTCTGAAAGATACGGGCTGGATTCACCTTATGCACCAGGGTATGCACCATCTGCCCCACCATTGGAGGAAGTAGTTAGAGTTAAAAAGAAAAAACCAAAAGAGAGACAGGAAAGGCTGTCGTCCAATTCTCTTATTACAGCTAAGGAAAGAGAAAAGATAAGAGTAGCCTTTCCCGTATGGGAAGATGCTAACCAAACCAGACAACATTCACAGCTAGATTTAAAACAATTAAAAACGCTAGCCGAATCGGTACAGACTTATGGAATCAATGCCTCTTTTACTCAGGCATTAATAATTTTTGAACAATGTACTAGAGAATGCAGAAATGCTATTACATCTTGGAAAGAAAAGATTAAATGCATGGATGAAGGCTTGTAGAGAAATAAGAGGACCTCTATCTAATGCTGGATTGGCAGCTGCTGTTTTAGCGGCTCAGAGGGCCTCTAATGTTAAATGTTTCAGGTGTGGAAAACTGGGACACATACAAAGACAATGCAGAGCACCTGGCACTACTAGTACATGTTATTACTCACTGCCTCGAAGCCTGGGCTGTTTGGGGCAAGCCTCTTCAGCTGAAGATAATGGACCAGCCTATACGTCTAAAACTTTTCAACAGTTTTGCTTAAGGCTTGGTGTCCGTCATATAACTGGCTTGCCATATAATCCTCTGGCACAAGGGATTGTGGAACGTGCCAATGGCACATTGAAAACTTATTTACCTTAAATTTTTTAAATCTGGATTCTGATGGGCAATCTGCTGCTGACAGACATGTGGCTCCAAGTCCTCAAAAAGAATATGTTAAATGGAAAGATGTCTTAACTAACCAATGGAAGGGCCCGGATCCAGTTTTGGTGAGATCCAGGGGAGCTGTTTGTGTTTTTCCACAGGAACAAGAAAATCCAATCTGGATACCAAGCAGACTGACCAGAACTGTGAAAGAGGACTCACCAACCCCTGAAGACAAATTTAGCAGGGGCTGCTACCAGTTTATCAGCCTTTGCAACTCTAGGAAATTGGTCACAACAGGCTGAGGAGCTACAAGAAGAACTCCTGCTCAAGATTGCTGTTTTGAATGGGACCAGAATAAATCCGATTGATGTTAGAGACTTCACTTCCTGGCTCACGTCCATCTTCTCCTTTTTTAAGGAGTGGATGGGGGTGGGAATGTTTGGCTGTATGATCTTTGGGGAAGTGCTGATCACACTCTGGTTGCTCTGCAAATTTAAAAAACAACATCATAGAGATAAAGTACTTATCACTCAAGCACTGCTTGCCTCAGAGCAGGGAACATCCCCTCAAGCTTGGTTAAATATGCTTAAACAATGAGACACTATCATTCAATGGGATACCCTGAGGGCTCGTGTTCCCATTGCACCAGGAATCCTGAGTGGTAGTCCTCCACACTTCCCAGGGCTCGGGTTCCCATTGCACGGGACATAAGTGTGGAGGGTCTCAATACTGTTTAACTGCCTTGAACGCCTTACTGGTAGAACGGTGGGCTTGATCGGCGAAATAACAGTTGGAAAATTGTTGCAGCAATTTAATAAAAAAGGGGAAGATGTTAGGAGCCGCATTCGCCATTGCAACATGGCGCCAGTTTCCTGCTTCCTGGTTCTTCTTGAGAGCCTTGCTTGAATGTGCGTCTGCGCAAGGTGTGAAAACCAGTATGCTAATTGGCAATGTCGTGAGAGCCAATGAGTGTGTGGCACGTCTCCTAGGGCTCTATATAAGCCACAGGTTTTTGGGGCTTGGGGTCCCTCGCCTCACTACCATCTAAAGAGCTGTACAATAAATTGCTGTCAGAAGAATCCTGAGTGTGGTGTTCTCCTTATCGGCGAGGCTGCACGCCACACTAGGAAAAGATTTTTAATGATGACACATCCAATAAAAGGCTAACATCAAAAATATAATAACTAAAAACAGAAAACATATACATCAAGAAAACAAGTAACACAAAAGACATGAGGTACAGATATAAACAAGAGAATATTGGAAAGAAAAAATGAAAGTGACTGAGAAATTCTTGAAGAATTGTTCAACATCCTTATTCATCAAGGAAATGCAAATCAAAACTATTTTGAGATTTCACCTTACAGATGTCAGAATCACCAAGACCAATAAAACAAGTGATAGCTAAAGCTGGCAAGAATATGAAGTAAGGGGAGCACTCAGCTCATGTTGATGGGGGTGGACACTTGTAAAGCCAGTATGGAAATTGTTTCAGATGGAAATCAATATATCACAAGATCCATCTGTACCCAAAGGGCAGTTCATGATATTATTGATAAGCAGTGGTTTTCACCCTCCCCAATGCTGAGAGCCTCATACTGTGGTGACCCCCAACCATAAAATTATTTTTGACCTACAGGTTGAGAACCACATGTTTGTTGATAATAGCCAGAAATGGGAAAAAAATCTAGTGTCCTTCAACAGATGAATGGATAAAGATAATGTGATACATTTACACAATGGAATATTTCTTAACTATTAAAAAAGTAATGAAATGCATAGGTAAGTGGAACTAGAAAAAAGTCAACCTGAGTGAGGTAACCCAGATCCAGAAAGACAAATATGGTGCTCATTCATTTACATGTGGAGGTTACCTGTTAAACCCATGATAATCAACCTATAATCTGTAGAACCACAGAGATTAATTATAGAGTAAGTAACCAGTTGAGGAGAGATAGGTCTACCTAGGAAGGGGACATAGAATACATGGAAAAAGTGTGGTTTGAAACAGGAAGATCAAACAAGTAGAGAAAGGAAAGAGAAGGATGAGGGAGGGAATATGGTTTCAAGATAAAATTGAAGTCCATTTGAGGGATAGTATAGAAATCTAATACATAGAGGTTTCCTAAAATATATACATATGAGAAGGTGATAGAAATAAAATCAATGAATAATAGGAGACAGAACTCTAACTGGACAACTCTTGATACCAAATGAAGTTCCCAGTACCTGAAATGGATTACATCTAATCAAATTATTGGCCAATGGGGTCCTATAGGAACTCCCAAACACCCCAGATTTTTATCAAGGCTGTAGATTGGTCTCCACAAGTTTTGTGTGGATGGCTCAGTCCACAATTTTATGGTTTTAGAGGACTAGCCTCCAATGTAGAGACTTATACTTAGTACTCTGGGTATAACCTATAATCCTAGTCTACTAACCATGATTCTTTAAGCACAGTCTAGGAAGCTCACCCAAGCTAGATTATTATGTTTTTTTTTTTTTATGGAATTTGGGAATTAAAATTGCCAAGACACAGAGCGATTAGAAAAAACATAGAGCAACAGATTCTATTTGAGGTAATGTCACCAGGAATCTGTTACCTTAGGTACTTGTCTTGTTGTTGTGACAAAATTCTTATCAAAAAGGAAGTCAAGGAAGGAAGGGTTTTCTTTGTTTCAGAGTTTGAGGTTAGAGTTCGCCATGATGGGAAAGGCATGGTGGCAGGAACGGGAAGCAACTGACCACACTGTGTCCACAGTCATGGAAGCAGTGAGTCATGAATACTTGTATTCAGCTCAATTTCTCCTTTTTATAATGGACCTGGCCCAGAAAATGGTGCCGGCAACATTTAGGGTATGTTTTCCCACCCTATCTAACTTAACCTAGATAATCTATCGTAGACTGCTGTTCAGGCTATGTTTCCCTACCTGTAACTGTGTGGTCACCAGTGATCACAACCATGGATCCTGAGTGGGGGAGCTGGGTAGGAATGGCTGGTGGTTGAGTGACCACATGTATCTGTGAACTCTTTGAGAACAGACTCTCAGGTGGCAGCTTCAGTAAGACAGCACATTTTAATGGGGCGGGGGCAGGGATACAAAGGCTTTTTAAACCTTTGTGAGGTTATCTGGTTGAGTGTACATCATTGATTAGAACCAGGGCACCTCATTAAGGATGTCTCATTTGCATATGGAGGAATTCCAAGTGTCATTGAACATTAACAGGAGAGGAAGTTTAGCTTGGCAATGTGACTTCCTTTGGGGGGAATATGGGAGGAGCACAGGGCTATCAGCCCCGGGGACATGCATGCCCAAGGCATGGAGTTGAGGAGTGATCCAACTGTGCCAATCTCATGAGGAGATTTCTGGGGTTTAGATATTCCTTAACTCCTCTCATGCTTCATGCCTGCTGTGAATGGCTCCAGGCCCTCAACAGACATGCTTCAAGGCTGGTCTCCATTGATTCTACATTGTCAAGTGGATAGCCAGGATATACCATCACATTGCTATTGAGTCTCAAAGATTGTGTAAAGGAATCAATGCCCATAATCCTCAGCATTCATAAATATGGTCTCCTAAAACTTTCTGTTTAAAAGGAATATAGTAAGGAATTATGTTTCTTCCATCTGCATTTCCCTATAAACTATGTCTCCTTTGTAAGGGAAGACTTGTAGGCTGGAAAAATGGCTGGCTCAAGGTTTGAGCACTCATTTATTAGTCTTACACAGAAAATGAGTTCATTTGTCAGTACTGACATCAGGTGGCCTGCAACTCCAGCATTAGGTGACCTATGGCCTCTGTGGACAGACATGCATGTGCACACAGCTTTCGCCGTAATGAAAATTAAAATAAATGAAGACACAATTCTCCTCAAGTTTTCTTAGATATTACAATAGAATATTGTAACACTATATAACCACCAGGGTACCAGACTAGAGAAAGTTGAAAATATTGATGCTGGCATGAAGGAGCAAATTCCTAGTGACTAGATAGCAAATTCTCTTGCAGACTGTGGGATTTACTTTTCATTGAATTAAATAAAACTTAGAGAATCTAATAGAATTTCTACTGATTAATCATTAAAAATAATATTTGAAGGAATACTGCTTAGCAATTTTTGTTATATGCCTAATAACGAGTTCAAGGAATTGAATAACATTGCTGAGTCTAAGCTCCCCCTGGAACTAGTTATTAATTTATGTGAGCAAGCATTCTCAGCACTTATATCTACGAAAATGAAAATAGGGACAAGATGGTTCATGAACACTATCTCAAGAATATTAACACCCATCAACACATATATGAATTAATAATAAAGACTTACTGAGAGATCAGAAAAGCTTTATTACCTTCCTATTTCATTAAGAAATGCATTGTCAAAGTTTATATTTTCAGAACTGGAAATTTCCAAACTTGTATTTTATTTGTGTGTATGATCCTGGGGCTTGAATCCAGGGCCTTGCACATACTAGGTAGTGTGTTACTGTGGAACCACTTCTGTAGACAAAATTGGTTAATTTATTCATTAAATCAACAGAGTACAACTAAACAATTTCACTAATCATTTTTTGATTCTGGTTAAAATAATTTAACATTAGAAACTTAGAAGCAGGAACCTTAGACTCAAATCAAAAAAGAATTTAACACTAGAAACTTAGAATAAATAAACTTATGTAGTTTTTTAAAAGGAGAATTACATTAAGAGATAAAAATGGCAAAATATATTATAAAAATATTTTAAATTTTGTGTAAGGTTTTATGGGGAGAAGTGAATGATGAATAAGAAATTTTTTTATTTCCCAAGGAAATTTTATTTTAAACGGAATATGGTTCCAAGTCTCCAAGGTGTTCTCACTAAAGTAGATACATTTTAAAGTGACTTGACAGGTTTACTTTCAAAGTGATATATTTATAATAAACAGAAAAGTAATCTTTTTGCAATGATTTAAATTTAAAATGAAAATTTTAGTTCTCAAGAGTTTTTATGGAGATACTTAAAGAAAAAACATTTAAGACCTCAGTTCTAGAGAGAAGACAGAGCTGTGGTAGCAGAGGTCTTAAGGGACCTTGGGAATTGACTCCTTCTCTTAAAGTGAGTTCAGTTTGCAACTAAAAGAAGCAGAAAGATGGCCAGACATGCATAGTATAGTCTGGGAACAAAGGCTTTCAGCACAACAGTCAGGCTGTTTGCTGTCAGTTTAGTTCTAGACATGGTCCGTGATGATTTACATCTCAATTTCTTCACCTGAACAATGGGAATAAGGGGTATGAAAAGCCGTAGCAAGAACTACATTAATGCAGTCTGTGACAGAAATGACAAAAATACTGTATTAAAGTATAATGGCATACTCATTAAAGACGTGAAGAGCAGGTAAAATACCAACGAGCTGTAATTTCTGAGTTGCCTTGTATCAAGGAGAAAACCATAACAAAGCAACACTCATAGAAGAAATGAGTACCAAGAAAGTTCCTGATTTTAGTTGACTTTATATCCAAGTGATGCAGAAAAGTTAAGTACTATTTAGTTTGATGGAGGATTTTCTCCTTCACATGAGGAGGGATTTAACTTAAGAGTTAGGATGTCAGTCATTTCTGGACACACAAAACTTTCATTCAGTTAGTGGCCTTCAGGTTCCTGTCTTGCCAATTTGAAGAATGCAACTCACAGACAATGGGAGGATGAGTTTAGAAAAGAGGTTAAGTGCAGATTCATAGTTGAGAGCATAAGAAAAAGATGATAGAGTTCATGGACAGCAAGAAGTGCCCTGGAAGTGGGAGCCTTGAGTTGCTGGATTTGGGCTTTTATTATAGGACACAAGGTAGAAACTTGGGTGAGTAGAGGAACGCAGTTAGTCCAGTCTATCCACCCATAATGGTATCCAATGACCACCTCTTAGTTTGGGTCACATCCTCACACACAGCTTCCAGGCAGGCATGCTCCTGTAGGGTAGGAGCAATAAGAAGGTAGGCCTGGGATAGAAACTCCCTTCTGGCATTTCTAGCCTTTGGCCAGGACAGAACTGAAGGGCATTTCTAGCATTTGGCCAAAGACAAGAATTAGAACTCTCCCTGGCCCTAAAACTACCTACTCAGTCTCTATTTCTCATTCTTTTCACAAGTCCTTCTCAACATTTTTATGTTTTAAATATCTGATTCTGAAAATGGAACAATATCGAAGGCTTACTGTGCCCTTTTCTCCCTCTCTTTGTCCTTCTCTCTCGTTCCCTCCCTCCCTTCCTTCCTCTCTTCCTTCTGTTCTTCTTTCTGTCTTTACTTTCATCTGTTGTTAGAGTGGAGATCAAACCTAGGCCCTTTTGCATGCTAGGATGTATTCTAGCACTGAATTACAGTCTTAGCTTAAATATGATTCAAATCACAAAATTTGCTCCAAGAATGCACATACATTGTTTTAAATACTAGAGAAAATATTGCCAGAGTGAGATGAGAAGCATTAAGAAGCAAAACTCTACCATAATATATACTGAGAGTTGATGATGAGAGAAAGGGATTTATAGGCTTTTAGAGGAAGAAGTATATATTGTTATCAATAGTCCTGAAAGTAATCTAATGATTGTTATTTAAATAAAAAATGGTGGGGCTGGAGAGATGGCTGTGTGTTTAAGAGGACTCAATACTATTACAGAAGAATGGATTCAAGGTTCCATTCCCAGAACACAGTTAGTTCATAACCATCTTTAACTACAAGTTCAGGGGATCTGATGCCTTCTTTTGACCTCCACAGGCACCAGAAGTGAACATCGTGGTGTGCATACATTCATACAGGCAAAACATTTATACAAATAAATGAATCTAAAAATAATAAAAAATAAACTTGTGACATAATACTGACTTTCAATTTTTATCAGAAATGTAATAATGAATATATGCAAAGAGATCTAGGTTTTATCCTGCTTGATGGGCGAGCTGACTGATAGGTGACTGTGAGAGGCTATCATGGTACATCATTGTATGTCTAGAGCCGTAGTTCTAAACCTTTCTAATGCTGAGGCCTTTTAAGACATTGCCTCATGTTTTGGCTGTACTGGCTGGTTTTGTATCAACTTGACAAAAGCTGGAATTATCATAGAGAAAGGAGCTTCAGCTGAGAAAATGCCTCCATGAGATCCAGCTGTAAGGCATTTTCTCAATTAGTGATCAAGGGAGGTGGTCTCCTTGTGGGTGGTGCCATCCTGGGCTTGTAGTCTTGGGTTCTATCAGAAAGCAAGCTGAGCAAGCCAGGGGAAGCAAGTCAGTAA
>NW_021604616.1:3332680-3333141 GCF_004785775.1 Grammomys surdaster | reverse complement strand
TCTGACTTCCTTTGGTGATGAACAGCAATGTGGAAATGTAAGCTGAACTTTCCTCCCCAACTTGTTTCTTGGTCACGATGTTTGTACAGGAATAGAAATCCTGACCAAGAAACACCTCAATCATAAAGTTATTTTGTTACTGTTCACAATAATTTTGCTACTGTTATGAATGTTATGTAACTATCTGATATGCAGGCTATCTGATATGCAACTCCAAAGCCTTGTGCCCCATGAGTTAGGATTCACTGATCTAGATGAATTAAGGCATATCCTTTGATCTCACACTGAACTATCTTATTTATTTATTTATTTATTTATTTATTTATTTATTTATTATAGAATAGAGTTTATTCAGGACATGGGGAGGGGAGTTAAGAGAGTAGTAGAGGCTGAGAAAAGGAGAGACAGAGAGAGAGAGAAGAGAAGAGAAGAGAAGAGAAGAGAAGAGAAGAGAAGAGAAG
>NW_021604616.1:3298541-3332670 GCF_004785775.1 Grammomys surdaster | reverse complement strand
AGAGAAGAGAAGAGAAGAGAAGAGAAGAGAAGAGAAGAGAAGAGAAGAGAAGAGAAGAGAAGAGAACTAGAGGCCAGCCATGAGCATGTGGAGAGAGAGGGCAGAAGAAAGGCAGAAAAAGAGCAAGAGAGAAACAAGACAAGCAAGAGCTATCTTTTATTTTATATTAAAAATAATTTTTACATACAATATATTCTGATTACAGTTTCCATCCCTCATCTCCTCCCAGTTCATCCTCACCTTCTCACTCATCAAACTACATACTCTTTTTCTCTTAAGAAAACAAACAAGCAGGGCTAGAGAGATGGCTCAGTGGTTAAGAGCACTGACTTCTCTTCCAGGCGTCCTGAGTTCAATTCACAGAAACCACAGAAACCCCTAAACCCATCCTCCCTCCTCTATTTCTATGAGGGTGTGCCCCTACCCATCTACCCACTCCCACCTCCCTGCCCTAGAATTTCCTCTCTCTGGGGCATCTAGCCTTCTGGGGCATCTAGCCTTCAAGGGACCAAGATGCTACTCTCCCACTGATGCCCTACAAGTCCCCTCTTCTCCCACTGATGCCTAACAAGTCCATCCTCCTCTATAAAATACAGCTAAAGACATGGGTCCCTCCATGTGTGTTCCCAGGCTAGCTGTTTAGGCCCAGGGAGCTCTGGTTGGTTGGTATTGTCACTCTTCCCATGTGGCTGCAAGCCCCTTCAACTCCTTCAGTCTTCTCTCTAATTCTTCCACTGGGGACCCTGTGATCAGTTTGATGGTTAGCTGTGAGCATCTGACTCTGTATATGTTAGGCTCTGGCAGTGCCTCTCAGGAGACAGGTATTCAGGCTCCTGTCAGCGTAAACTTCTGGACATCCACAATAGTATTTGCATATGATGATTGCATTTGGGAGGGATCTCCAGGTGGGGCAGTCTCTGAAAACATTCTAATTGTGTTTGTGTTTTGAAATCTGGCATGTCAGTCATGGAGGTCTCTCAACCAGCTTTTGTTTTAGTGCCCTGAATATCACAGAACCTTGATATTCTAAAAATAGCTTTCAAGTACTGGAAGAAATGAGTCAGGGTTTAAGCAGAAGCAAGAGGGTAGTGGGATTGATTATTGCTGCTATAACAGCTTTAGTTACATTAATTGCTAGCACCACTGCTTCTGCAATTGCTTTGACACAAGCCATTAAGACAGCTACTTTTGTTAATCATTTAGCAAAAAAAAAAAGTTACTAATGTGTTGACTATACAAGAGGATTTAGATAGGCATTTGGAAGAATAGATTGACGGTCTCTATCTTATTCAAATTATTGGAAGGAAGTCCAGAATTTAAGGGTAAGGAGCCATCTTGAGTGTCATGCCAAATGCCATTCTATTCATGTTAGTTCTAAAATTTACAGTGGTAGTCATTATAATTAGAAAGAAGTTTAAAGACACTTTCAGTGCATTTGGCATAATTCTAACACCTCTCTGCATGTTTTAACAATACATAGGGAGCTTATGAATTTCAGGAATGCTGCTCTGCTGACTGTTGATGAAGTATATACTGCAGATAAAATTACCCATGGCCTGAGGTCAGTATTTCTATTTTGGTCAAGCTTCAAGAATGGCATATATATATTGTTATCATGCTAGCCCTTTTTATTCTGTGAATACTTTTATTCCTGTCCATTGTGTAAAAGCTTGTCTTTAAAAACATCAACATGTTGGCAACCAAAGTACACAGCTTGAACCTGAAAATATACCCCCAGACAGAGTTATTAAGTTAACAAGCTGGCAAGCCAAGGACTGGTAAGATTCTTCACAGAGCCTTACCAACCTAAGACAGAAGTGCATTGCTTTGGATAATGCATATTCCGTGATGGGTAAGGCAGGCCTTCTTGTCAGAACAACCTAAGACAGGCTCAGTCTTGTTAATGAAATAAAAAAGGGGGAGAGGTGGAGAGCCTTTGGGGCTGCTTGGCAAGAATCTGACATGGGCCAAGGACAAAAAAATGGGCTGCTTGACAGGATTATGACATTGACCAAGGACAAGGAAGTAGGCTTCAGGCAGGAATCTGACATTAGGCTAGAACAAAGAAGTAATTTCAAATAGGAATCTAAATCTTAGGCTAGAACAAACAAGTAATTTTAGACAGGAATCTAAATATTAGGCTAGAACAAAAACATAATTTCAGACAGGAATCTACATTTTAGCCTAAAACAAGGAAGTAGGCTTCAGACATAAAAAGGACTTTGAGCTAGGACAGGGAAGTAGGCTCAGACACTTTGGTCATCCTGATAAGCCCTTAGAAACAGTGATCACAGAAGTGTTCACGTAATTGGGTTCAATGCATTGCTTGTTCTTTGACTATTTGTGTTTATTTTCTTGATTGTTCCTTGACTATTTGCATCTATTGTATTGCTAGACCTTCAATCTAGAACTGACCTTAATACATGCATGTAATTAAAATGGTATAAAATCAAAATGGAGGGGACAGGATGGGATAGGGTGTTCTAAGGAGGGGAAATAGGGAAAGGGGATGATATTTCTATTGTGAATAAATAAAATATCCAATTAAAAAATAGAAAAAGTAAAAATAGACAAATAAGAATAAAACAAAATGAACAAAGTAAAAAACAAAGGAACACACACACACACTTACACACACACAGCATAACAAAACACTAAATCAGACACATTAATATATAAGCAAAAGACTGGTAAGGTTATAAAAGAAAGTCTGAATGAAGCACTATGAAACAAAAACTCCACTTGAGTTTATTTTGTGCTGACCATCTTTTGCTGGGAAATGGGCCTACTCTTAAAGTATGGTTTGCATACCCAGTAAGAAACCATTGTAGAAACTAATTTTACCTTTTTGATCAGTTGTCCATTAGACATAGCTTTATGGTTAGGGAAAGGAACCTGTGTCTATTTCCCAATCTCACTGCTGGGAGCCCATCTGTTTTCAACCTATGCATGCTACCACAATCTCCATGAGCTCACATGTTGCAGTTAATATTAATGAGAATATTAACAGCAGAAGAAAATTAAAAGATTGTTTAATTTTATTTTGCTAATGACTCATATATTTACTTAGATATAGAGTTATCTGTATATAACTAAATATGTGTATGAAGAAAAATGTCTTCAAATTGCACACACACCTAGAGCAGTGTACAGTGGCCCATGTTCTGTGCTAGAGGCCAGACTTGCTTATATGGTGACTCTCTGTATCAAAAAACAAAACAAAATGAACACACAAATAAACAAACAAAAAACACCTCTGAATACCTGTCAATTTTTAACAATACCTTGCAAATGTTTTTAGTATTCATGATGCTAGTTTACTGATAAGAACACAAAATTCCATAAATTGCAAGTCAAGTCTTGGGAGAAATGAAATTGGCAATGGCTACTGAAATATACTTGCTAGCCTAGAGTTAGACAGATGAGAGAGAGTTTGGAAAGGTCCAGCTCAAAGTATCTCCTTGCAAACTCTTCTGTTCTTCACATTCAGGGAAGATCTGCCCTAGGGTGGGCCAACCCTCCCTTCGGCTACACTATGCTGTCTCTTCTGCTGTGAATGACCTTAAACACTTATAACCTTACATGTGTCTTATTCTTTTTCTCTTGACTGACCCGAAATCGCTTAGGGACATTGGTCTCTCAGACAGTATAGTTTGTCCTAAATCTTTTTGTACTTTCTGATTTATATGTCTAGATTTTCATTGTGTAGACTAAAAATAAGCAAGATACAGATCTGAGTTATATGAAATGTTTCCCTGTTTCAAGGATATGGATGATAGGAGGACTTTTCAGAACCTTTGATAACGGCCATTTATTCATGGGGTTCTTTGTCTTTCCTGTTGCTCTGCCTTACGGTGGGGTCACTTCTCTCACTCTGAACCTGTCTAAAGCACTGCTCTCTCACATTTACCCAGTTTTCTTGCATCTATTCATCATCCCAGACTTTGACATTCTCAGTATCTTTCTTTCCTGGGCCTCCTCATCATCTACCTAGTATCTGTGAATCGATCCACCTAGCTTTTTACCTATTCACATTTACCTCTGATTTTTACATTTTCTGTAGCCTTTGGCTTTCATTCATATATATATATATATCAAAGACATGTATATGTGTGTATGTGTTCCTATGTTTCATATATACATGTGTGTGGATGTCAGAGGTCAAATGCTGGTGTGATTCCTTGTGTGCATTCTACCTTGTTTTGCTGAGCAGGGCTTTCTTGCTGGATTGGAACTCTTAAATTTTCATATAATAAATTTCTGTAAGTGGACACTAGTCTTCAAAAAAGAACTGTGAGCAAGATCATCCTTACAAAAGTTACCTACAACATCAACTGGTCAGCAAGGCCCGAGTATTCACATCTTCTCTCAGTGCTGGAATTACAGCTTTGCATTTTAAACCTCACACTTCCAACAGTGTGGATTCTTGGAATCAAACTCACATCTTTGTGTGTCAGAAACATGTACATTTCAATCTGAGCTCCCACCTCTACCCTACACATATACCATTAACACTGTTATGTGTAATTTCTCCTAAGAGAATCTGCACGTAAAGAATTATATCTTCAATGTTTTCATAAATTGATCCTAAATGGAAGAGTAAAATATTTATAAACCCCAAAGGATTTCAGCAATTAGCTTAAATCACCTCAAATTCTGAATGTCTATCTTTAATACACAACATACTAAGTATCTTTGAATCACATAGAGCTCTAGGGGGAGTTCTGGGCCAGCCTGAGCTATTGAACAAGACCCTATCTCACACACACACACACAAAAAAATGAATGAAAAAGTAGAATTTTCAAGTAGAAACTAAAACAATTTTTTATTTAAACAAATCTTTAATAAATTGATTTTCCAAGATGGATTCTTTCACAATTATTACCTTACTAGTTACCTTATACCCCACATCTCCAAAGCATAGCATTGCCTAGCTAACTTCTCTTTGTATTGAGAATGTGTGAGTGTGTACTTGCATGGGGCATCATTTTGTAGTATTTAGTGAGTAGGAATTTCATACCCAGTGTTTTTTGAAGGCGTGCTATGCTTGCTAGCAGAAGTTATATGGGAAGAAAGCATAATAATGTATGCAAAAGCAACTCCTAGACTCTATGCACTTTGAAAGCTGAATTTCAAAGAGGCCATTTGAGTGTCTTATGAAATTAGTCACCGGAAGGAATTGATACAGCTTTTAGAAGAAACAGCAGTTCCAGGAGGTGCTAATGCTTTGCTAGAATGAGCATCAGTAGGCAGGTAAATCAGTCATACAAAATGAAATTATGTATGCACCTATTAAAGATTACCTTCTTGCTAAATAAATGAAAATTTTTATGATGGACATATTGCTAGTAATTGAAAGTTCTTGATTGCATGGGGTGTAAATGACAGCAGGAACTCAAGGCAACCTATTTGAGTAAATTCGTATAAATAGACTGAAAATGCAGACTTGAAAAGAATTTTTTTTGCTTTCCTCTAAGTGCTGGAAGCCAGAGACATAAAAGATTTAAATAAAACTCTCAGTGCTAAATTATCTTATAGAAAAATGTCTTGTTTCTTGGTAATGTATATAATTCTTTCCTTGTTCTGTTTTAAATAATTTAGCATGTATGTTCTAAATAATTTACAGTTACTTGTGTGAACAGAGATGTTAACTGGGCACCGTTTATGAGACATGAAAGGGTCTACTTGGCTTGATGAGGGGTTGGTTGTATCTCAGGAGGTTGGGGAGAAACCAAAAGGGAAGTCTACTCTCAACAGAACATAGGGGAATTAGTGTGGAAGGCATTTAGTGACTATACGGATTGGTATGCTGGCTCCCCATCCATGGAAAAAGCATAATATGCCAGCTGTGAAGATCTAACCCAGCAAAAGGTTCATTTTATGGAAACATCACAAGAAATCAAATGATCCTAGACCAGTGGTTCTCAACCCATGGGACACAATATGTTTGTGGATCAAAAGACCCTTTTACAGGGGTTGCCTATTCTATATCTTCCATATCAGTTATTTACACTATGATATATAACAGTAGCAAAATTACAGTTATGAAGTAGTAACAAAAATAATTTAATGGTTGAGGGGCCACCACAACATGAGGAAGTACATCAAAGGGTCACAGCATTAGGAAGGTTGGGAACCTCTTCTCTAGACCGGAAAAATGGAACGTGCTGTGTTCTTCTGGAGGAGTCAGCCTCAATGATTGTAGAATCTCCATTGTCTGCTGAGTTCTACCTGCCGTGTTGGTTGGCAATTTGAACACCACATTCATTTTCTGTCTCAGTCTTGGTCTTAATTGTCTTAATTGTGTCTAAGCTGAACTTTCATTTTTCTTTAGGACTGGTGACCTTGAGCTTGTGGAGGTGAAGACTTCAATGCAAAAACCCATAAAGCAGTAAACTATTCCTTCAGGATTTTCTTGTTACGAATATGTAAGGCTCCTGCCTTGACTTAAGTATAATTTATCTTCAGCTCAAGGTGGAGTTAATATCTTGGCTTTGCTTTTCCCTTAGCTAGCTTTCTCCTTGCCCACTCAAGCAATCCCTCTTGCATTATTCCTTTTTAATTTGTATCCTTGATGTCATTGAAAAGACATTTCAGGGGCGAGGAACTGTTGCCATTTGCAAGACTCCCTTAAAACATTTTAATTATTTCTTAAATAATATTAACTTTTGTATCTAAAGACAATTGAGGTCAATAAAACTGGGATTCTAACTAGTTTTAGAACATCTGCAGCTGGAATTTCTGGACCTGTGCATGAATTTAATTTCTGAGGAGCAACACTAGGGGTCACCCTTCCTTACTGTAACATTTCAGACGTCCATGTCTAATTGACATTTCATTAATCTCACAAGAAAGTAAGCACTTTTGGAAGAAAAAAACCAAACAACTTTGGCTCTAAAAATGTCAGTGCTTTTTGTATTTTTGTCCCTGTCTTGCCAAGAAGACCAAATTTGTAACTGAATTTTATGAATATGAAAACACCATTGAACTTTTTGACCCAAACAGTTTTGAGAATAAAAATTAAATCTGTCTGAATCAGATCTCTTTACATCATAAACATTTTAGTGTTTATATAGACTTCAAATAACTAAGTTGAAAAACTAGTTTTCCACATAGTATTATTATTATTGTTATTATTATTATTTAAGAAATGAAGAACCTTAATAAAACAGTTTTCACAAGATGAAATAATTAAGCAATTAATTATTATATATAACTAAGGCTTTAAACATGTCATCTGTACTGGCTGGTTTTGTGTGTCAATTTGACACAAGCTGGAGTTATCACAGAGAAAGGAACTTCAGTTGAGGAAATGCCTCCAAGAGATCCAACTGTAAGGCATTTTCTCAGTGACCAAGGGGGAGGGCCCCTTGTGGGTGGTGCCATCCCTCGGCCGGTAGTCTTTGTTTCTACAAAAAAAAGCAAGCCGAGCAAGGCAGAGGAAGCAAGCCAGTAAGAAATATCCCTATATGGCCTCTGCATCAGCTCCTGCTTCCTGACCTGCTTGAGTTCCAGTCCTGACTTCCTTTGGTGATGAACAGCAATGTGGAAGTGCAAGCTGAATAAACCTCCAACCAACTTGGTTTTTGGTCATGATGTTTGTGCAGGACTAGAAACCCTAACTAAAACAAATTGGTACCAGCATAGTTGGGTATTCCTGTGACAACCTGACCATGTTTTGGGGAAGATTGTGGAAGGACTTTGTAACTTTGAGCTAGAAGAGCCATTGTGGTGTTCAGAGCTCTGTGGGATGTTCTATAGGACCTTGGAAAATAATGTTGAGAACAGTGTAAACAATAGAGGCCTGGCTTGTGAAATTTCAGAGGGAAGATTAAAGATTCTTATCAGAGCCATTGCTGTTTTGATTGTGAAGATTCTGTGGTTTTGTTTAGCTGGGGCTGAAGAATTGGCTGTGATTAACAAGATATCAGAATTACTAAAGCAAAACCTTTGCATTACTGAAACTATTGATGCTGGAGCTAAGAAATTAGTGGTGATTAAGTAGAGACCAGCATCATAGAAGTGAAATCTTCTGGGAAGTGTTTTCTGAGAGTACAGAGGCTGTGTTCCAGAGGTAGCCAAGGTCGTACCTTGTGCTGTGACTGGACTTGGTAATGTGTAAGAGTCACCCAGGTGGTACTGGTTTTGAAGGCATGAAGGCACATGAAGAGCAGCTGAGGCTCAGTACTGTGAGAGCCCACAGAAGGCCATTAGTGAAGAAGGTACAGCTTCAGTTGCACTTGATGGCCCAGGACTGAAGGAGTCATGTAAAGGAGTTGAAGGTTAGTGCCATGAAGAGAGCCTATGAGAGGTTACTGGTGAAGCCTAGTTACAGTGGAAAACAGCAGTGTTTTGGAGATGCCAATACCATAAAAAGACCACCAAGAACAGCAGCAGCAGTGGAGTACAGGCAGCTGGAGTCTACAAGATAAGGTATGTGCTACAAAGGGCAGGACTAGAGAGGTGACTCAAACCCTTGGAGGAGCCAAGAAGATTGTGAATGGATTCCAGACATTGGATGCTTGGAGTTTGATTTTGCTTTTGATTGTGACTATGCTCTGGTCTTTTTCCCTCTTGAAGGAAGAAAGTATTTTAGTGGAGCCCACAGTTAAGAGACTTTTAATTGTAAAAAGACTTTGGATTTTAAAGATATTGGCTATTTTAAAGGGATTAAACTTTTAATATGTAAGAATTTGCAAAGATGTTTGTGCAGGAATAGAAATCCTGACTAAGACACATCATATAAGAATAAAATTAAAGATAAAAATACAGTAGACGTTGTTCAAGGCCAGTATGGTCTACCTAGTGAATTCCAGGCTAGCAAGAATACAATGAGACCTGTTTAAAAAGAAATAAACCATTGTCCTGATCCATATACTGTTTATATTTTGGTGTGTGTGTGTGTGTGTGTGTGTGTGTGTGTATTTCCATCTACAATAGCACAGAGAATCTGTAGAATATAAATTGCTAGGCTTAGCTTTTCTCTACATTTAAAGTTTTAAGATATCTTATCAGTTTTGTTAGAAAGCTCATAAATCTACATTTTTAGTTCTTCTCAGCAAGAATATTTCAAACATAATGTGGCTATAAAAATACCAGTATTATGTTTTTAACTATTCAGCACCTTTAAACATCACTTTTAAAACTGCGACCCTAGAGCAGAGGAACAGGACTTGCTTAGCTTGCAGGAATCCCAGTGTTGCATCCCCAGCACCATATATAACTGAATGTGATGCTCTGCCTGTTATCCAAGCAATAGGAAGTGAAGACAGGTCAATCAGAAGTTCAGGGTCATGTTCAGTGGCATATAGAGTTCAAGGCCAGCTTGGATTACAGAAGATCTTATCTTAAATAAACAAACAAAACCAAAACTATATGATAGTGTACATGAGAAACCTTAAAGACTACATTAGAAAGCTCCTAAGGAACTAATGAACCCCATGAAGAAAGCAGCAGAATACAAAATCAACATTCGACAACCAGAAGCTATTTTATATATAATGAACACCCTGAGAAATAAAGAACATTTCCATTCTTCATAGCTTAAAATTACAAAGGAGTGAACATAGCCAAGCATGTGAGAAAACTCTAAAATGAATATAAAATGCTGAAAAAAGAAATTGAAGATGGCATTAAAGATGAGAAGAATCTAAAATCATAGAGTGGCAGAGTTCATATCATAAAATGGCTATATAATAAGGAATAGTCTACAAGATCAATGCAAACCCTTTTAAAGATCCAATAATATTCTTCACAGGAGAAGAAAAAATCCAAAAATTAATATGTAGGGAAAAAAGGCCCTTGATAGTCAAAGCAATTCTGAGAAAAAGAACAACATTGGAGGTCTAATTATCCCTGACCTTAAGTTATAGCACAGAACCATAGTGAAAAGAACACATCATGGTACAGTCATGCAAATAGCCACACAGATCAGTGGAGTAGAGTAGATAACCCATAAGTAAACCATACTGTTAGAGCACATGGTTTTGGACAAAGACGCCAAAAGCTTACATTGGAGAAAAGACGTCTCCTTCAACAAGTGGCCCTGAGGAAGCTGGATATTCAAGTGTAGAAGAACCAATTCAACATGGAAAAGATAACATAGTGTTAAGATGGGACTCTAAAACTGTTAGAGGGAATACCAGGGAAAGTAATTCAAGATATAGGCATAGACCAGGACTCTAAAGACTCCAGTCACACAGAAAATAAAGCCACATGTTGATAAGTGGGCTTGAAGGATGTCTCTATATGGCAAGAGAAAGAAGTGAAGATGTAGCTATAGAAGGGGGGAAATCTTATCTAGTTATACATTTGACAGATGACTAATAGCAAGAATATATATGTATATACATATATGCATATATATGTTTGTGTTTATGTATATGTATAATATGTATATGTGTATATGTATATGATATATATGATTGATGTATATGATGTATGTGATGTATATGTGTATGTGTATATGATATATATGTACATGTATAATTATATGTATAATTGTCTTCTTCTGATTTGGAAATTTTTGCTTTCAGTACAATTTTGTTTAGTCTTTTGTTCATTCTAATGATAAAAGTAGAAAATTGGGTTGCTAATGCTTCTTGTGTGTTAAGCACAGAGTCTTTACAAGATTTTCATTTCATAATGAAAAATCTAAGATTGTTGTGTTTCCTTAGTGCCAGAGGCTGCATTTGAAACTATACAAGTGAACTGAGAATCCTTGTTCCTAAGTTCTGGTCAGGTTTTGGCTGGCGGATCACAAAAATTCATTATTAACTATATCCCATACCTAGTAAGCCACCTTAAGGCAAATGTAGGGCTGGGGATGTATCTTAATGTTATATAAACATTTCTTCTGAATTGAAGAATTCTATCCTAGAGGGAGGCTCTTTAAGACTCAGGAAGTAATACAACATATAATACTCAAGAAGCAGAGATACCACTAGTCTCAGGAAGTCTCAAAAAGCATACAGAACTCACAAAGGCCTCCTCCAAGGTTGTAGAAGCAAGACAACTTCAGAGATTTGGCTATTGTGAGTTGTCTAGGGTATACTTTTGGTGAGTCATTCATGTACCAAAAACTGTCTGCTCACCCATACTTAAGTAACCTCAACAAGCTCATTGATTCACTATCCTATTTTGGGGGTGGGATCATTTTGTTGGTCCATAGTCAGTATCAAATTTGGAGTAAATAAACATTTGTTTATATCTCCCTAGGAACAATCACACAACACCATGGGCAGAGTGCTTGCCTGTCATGTGTTCTATTCTTAGCACTATATAAACTTCTGTGTGCCTGTAGTCCCACTTGGGAGGTGGAGGCAGGAGAATCCAAAGTTCAAGGTCTTTGTCAGCTATGTAACAAGTTCAATACCAACATTAAACTGATGTGTAATAAGACCATGTTGTAATTTCAAAGGAAGTGTTTACTGTTATAGTTGAGACTTGTTCTTAGTCAAGGATAGCCTAGAACTTTGAATATAATTGAGGATGATCTTTAATTTCTGAATGCAGTGCTAGGGTTGCAGACTTGTCCCTCTATTCTCAGTGTTATATCAGCTGAGGACTGACTCACAGCCTCATACATGCTAGAAAGCACTATTGAGTCCTGAGCCCTGTCCCCAAAGCAGGGTATTGCTCAATATTCTCAAGGGAAATTGGGGCTGGGTTCATGGAGATGCTATGTTAGGCAAGTGTCATCAGTTAGTGGTGGATCAAAAATAGAGAGACAGAGATATCCTAAGGTGATTCTGTAGTGTGAATGATGAAAAGGAAGGAAGAAAAAGGGATGGTTACAAAAGAAATGGAAGAGGTGGGGAAAGAAGGGGCAAGTATGAAAGAGTGAAATGTTGCTTACCCATCTAACTAAGATGGTTGTTACTTGGTTTTATTTTATGTTTTCTTTGGACAATTCCCAAGTGACAACCTAGACATTATTCTGAATAAGTCAAAACATTTTTTCTAAACTGAATGTGTTCCACACTTTGTTTTCAGAGTTGACAGAAACTCTGTTTAAGGGTGGAGGAACCAGCCTCCCATATTCTAGATGGGTATTGAGGTATCTGTCTGTTGGCATCCACACATGCTGATTTTGTTGATATTTTATCTGAATTGATAAAACAAAAATTAAATCTGCCAGTTTTCAGTATTGGTCAATACTGTTTCACATACACTCAGTAGTTTTGGAGTTTAGAAACTCTAAGGGTTTAGAGGTCCTAAAGAGAGTAACACACCTGCCTTCATGTTGCCTTTGCCTTGCTCTGTTAGATCATCCTCTCTCTCCTCTCAAAGCATGCATATCTGGTGAGAGAATGGAGTGAGGAAGAAAGAAGTTCTTGGACTAATGAGTGACTGCCTGGACCTTGCACTTGGATTGGACATTTCAAGCTTCTTTATGCTTACAGTTACTTTTCAAGGATCCTTAGTAACTATCATTCCACTTAACCCAGATTTTAACCTGCTTTGTCTTGAGAGGGAAAGTCTTTCCTCTATTTTGATATTTATGGATATACTACCTTCTAAATGACTTTTAAGTAACATTTTGTTTGGTCTTGGGAAGAAAACAGAACCAACTTTCTCCCACTTTCCCTTAGAATGAATGAAATGGAACATGCTTCAAACATTCTTCACTAAATTTCCTTAATTCTCTAAACTTTGGGTTGGTGAGTTCTCAGGACAACCTATATCAGGCATCATCTGGGAACCCACAGGCCATTCTGGTCAGAGAAGCAGGTACCCTAACTGCAGATCTTCAAGTTTACATCCTCTCTTCCAAAACCAATCCCCCAGTCTCATTCCCAGCTCTGTAACAGACTCCTTACTGTGACCTTTCCTTCCCCTCTGCCCATGTATCCAGTGGATTATGTAGACCTTCTCCTTCAACCTTTCTTCCCCTTCAACCATGGAGAAAATAGAGATGTCCCATGATAAGACCAAATAAAATAATATTTATCTTTAGGTTGGAAACCTAAAACCTAAAAATGTCAACCATTTCCAAGAAAACACTAGGATTAAATAATCTCAGAACAAAAATAAAGACTGTTCATTGATATCTTTCAATATCAATGGTCTCATTTCCCCAGTAAAAATGACTTAGACTAACAATGGATGCTAAAGCAAACTTCATCTTTCTGCTGTATACAAGAAACACACCTCGACACCAATGATAGTCATCACCTCATGGGAAAAGAATGGAAAAAATATATGCAAAGAAAATGGATCTAAAAAACAAGTTGATATATGTGGGAAAAATATAAGGCCTCAGCAATGGAGTGCTGGGGGGTTTCCACACTGGCGGGTCCTACATGCACGAAAAGGTCTAGGGTTCCAGCGGCTGGTGGCTTTGGCGGCAGCAGACCCCAATGACACGAGAAAGTCCTTGGTTCCAAAAGGGTTTATTGTCATGGCAGATGGTGGATGGATCTGGAAGTACACCCCCAAACCTCAGGGCAGTCCCAAGTTAAATAGGGAAGGAGGAAGAGGGAGGTTCTGGGGAAGCATGCTTAATTTGTTCCACCCTCTGGCCTTCATTACTATGTAAATCCCTAGGGCCTGAGGCCTCTAGTCACACCCTTTAACTGTGCACTTTGGGAGGGGCTGTAATGGCCTACGTGACTGAACAATGTAGGTCCATGGAGACTGGACTGTGTGTCAGGACTCTGGGTTCTGGGGGCGCGGCCAAACTCCTGCCGGTTCTCACATAGAGTCTCGGGGTTCCAGGCCCATGCCCAGCCATGAACCAGGATACCCTTATGCAGTCCCACAGATATAGTCATTTTAATATCTGACAAAGTAGACTTCAGAACAAAACTAATCAGAAGAGATAAGGAAGGACACTACAGACTCATTATCTTAGTTAAGATTACTATTGCTGTGATAATATGATCATGACCAAAGGAACTTGGGGGAAGAAAGAGTTTTATTCAACTTACACTTCCACATCACAGCTTGTCATCAAAGGAAGTTAGGATAGGAACTCAAACTGGGCAGGAACCTGGATATAGAGACCACAGAGGAGGGCTGCTTAATGGCTTATTTTATATGGCTTCTTCAGCCTGCTTTCTTATGGAACCCAGAACCATCAGGCCACATATGGCAGCACCCATAATGGGTTGGGCCTCTTCCCATCTATCAGTAATTAAGAAAATGCTTTACAGGACATGAGGGAATCAGAAGACAGCTGGAGGCACAGTCAGTTCTCATTTTCTACCATGCTGGTCCCACAAATAAAACTCACACCATCAGGTTTGGTGTCAAGCTCCTTTACTGACTTGGCTGTCTGTGGCCCAAAATAATTTCCTCATGCCATATTTATTAACCTGTAGAATTTTCTTTTAAAATTGTGGAAAATATAACATCAAACTTGTTCTCTCTCTCTTGCTTTGTAGCTCAGTCGTGCTTTGAACTTGTGGCCACCCTCAGTTACAGGTGTGATCAACTATGCCCTGATAATAGTTACATTTTGACCCTTGCAAGTTTGCAGTTCATTGTTGTTAATTAGAGCCACACTGTATACTCTAAGTGTCTGTGACCCAAAGTCTTTGTCCAGGCGGTGTGCATTGATGTGACCCCCGTGGTACATTTGTTTTATGACGAGACACACAAGCTCTTCAAATCCTCTATACCTATTTTTTTCTTCTAGCATTCTCTTGAACTTGAGCATTACTTGTGTGTTTCACTTTGGCTTTCTATTAAAAAACTACAATATTGGGCTTGAGATCTGGCTCAGCTGTGAACAGCACTTACTGCTGCAGCAGAAACCCACTCACCTACGTTCAGTTCCCAGCACCCACCACATGGGCAGACAACCACTTGAAATACAGTTTCAGCAGATACCCATGTTCCTCCTTAGGTACCTGAAAGTCCATAGTTCACATAAACTTACACAATCCCACACACAAGCATGCACACAGACAAATGTATACACAGGCACACACATACATACAGCACACAAAGAGACATACAGGCATATGCACGTGCATACCTAAGAAATAACACCCAAATATACACATACTCAGTTACACACATGTGTGGGTACAATGGTATACACACATACACATATGAATACAAGTAATAAAAAAATTTAAAACTACTTTCTTCAGGCCCTATTGTCTCACATCCCCAGTTTTTACTCAGTCCTCTGGGATTTTCCTATTTCGCTTTCAATTCACTAGCCACTGAAAAATAATAAGAGTAATCTGTTCTGTTTAATAAGAGTAAACCAAGATGCAGGTAACTGCAAATGTGTAACCACATCCTTCCTAAAAGTTTAACATAAGCCTATCTCATAATCAAACAATTCAGGAATAGAGTCCTATAGATCTGCCTTGCTCTGAGATATTATGTATTAGTTTACGTATAGGATATTCATAAATGTGTAAGTAAGAGGTTAACCACCAAGACAAATTGGATAGGTCATATCCTATGTAAAATTGAAATATCATTTCAAATGCTAATAAGAAAAGATAAAGTTTTGGTAACAAACTGAAAGCCTTCATATATCAGAGCAGGTGAATCCTTCTTTCTGATATTTGAAGTTATTTTTCTGTAATGTATGTGCATGTCTTATTTGTGTGTGTGTGTGTGTGTGTGTGCGTGTTATAAGAGAGTGTCACTTTACTCAAAGATGGTGTTATAGGAGATGCTCATCTTGTTTCATGGTAGCAGGGATCCAGATTCTGGTCTCCTTCGGCAGCAAGCTCTCCTGACTACTAAGGCATGATTCTAGTCTCATATGTTCTTCTTCCCCCTTCTTTTTAAAAACTTGCCTCATGACCATTGAAGAGTTATTTTCATCCCAAGGCTGCATGGCTAGTACTTGGCTCAGTTTATACCAGTTACCTCTTTACTTCTTTTGAGTATATAGAGCTGTCATTTGGTCCAAATAAGAGAAGATAATATGGAACTCTCTCTGTTCTTAGCAGAAATGAAGCTGCAGCTGAGTTTGAGTAGCAGAAGTATGGGGCATAGATTCTCTTTGCTCTATACTGTTAATTTAAAACAGTGTAAAGCTGAGTTAGTGACTTGATCATTTTAAACATCTCATCACCCCATGGTAGAAACTCTCTGCTCTAAGGGAAGAAGATACTGTGTAGCTGTTTCTTAGTATGCACAAAGCTGAGGATCCAATCCCAGAGGGAACAGAGTGAGAGGGAGAGACAGGGAATTATGAGAGAATCTGAGATAACTGCCATTCTTAACTCTGGTGATACTGTTTGAGACCTAGAATTTATCAATTATCAAAATAAATATCTTCAGCTTCCTTAGAAGTTTTCTCTTTTATGAAACTTGTATGTTTATTCCTGTGAATTCCTGAGGCAAAGACAAAAGGACTAGAAGTTCACTGTGACCCTAGGCTATGAGCAAGGCAGTATCTCAAAAATAAAGTGAAATAAAATGAATACTATTCATGGTCGCCTGATAAACAATACTCTTAAGAATTTCTTTTAAAACTAAGAAAAACATGTGCAATTATAAAATAAAATGAGCGAACTTATTGTCAAGACCTAGGTAAAATGTTTGGGCCTAGTTAACAGGCCCTAACTAGCTTACCATTATAAGGAAACTTTCTCAAACATTTTTGCTGTTACTAGGAAACTTCCTAATGCCAAGATTGATTACATATTCTGTCATGTTCTGTGCCCTTGGAAACCAATCACAATAGAAGTCAGTAGAACTGTTTTCTATAGTTACTCACAATAAGCTTGGATCTGAACCAACCATCCAACAATACTTTCTGCAACTGTATATAAGCTTTTGTGGAATTTGCCTTTATAAACTGACTCTGGGATATACCCCAATATAAGAGAGACACCTGCACCAATATAAGAAATATTTGGAATAATACTTCCATTTTGAGTAGTGTTTGAGTAAGTTTAAGTCTCCAAGACCGCCGTGGGAATTGACACCCTACTTTGCAGAAAGAGACATGAATGTTAGACAAGTTCCATCCTAGTATTCAAGTTAAGATGTCAATATTAGACAAGACAAGTCCCCTGCAACAATTGAATACCCCAAATAATGGAAACAGAATAAATGTACAACAAAGGCATATTCCTAAGGAAATCCCCTATCCCTCAATCCTGATTGGTGAAATAGATTGGCATAGATATTTGTGGATTTTGGACTTAAAAGCCCTGTAAGATCTTAACTTGGTCATAGTTCAGTTCCCAAATCTGCACCATGGCTCTGGTTGATCAGTCCTGGTCATACACTCAATAAATTATGACTGTCTAACTGAGATTGGTTGCATGGTTTGTGAAGCAATTCTTGCACCCCAACATTATAAAACAGAACAAATCAAAATGGCCAAAAATACATCTTAAGAAAGAGATAGACCTTAGTTCATAATTGTTCCCAAGACCAAACTATTAAGGCATATTAATGACTTGAGTATAAGTAAAATGCTAAAAATAAAAATGCATACTTAAAATTTTTTAAGTAGAAAACGTATTTCTTTTGAGAAAAACAAACAAACAAACAAACAACCCTCAAAAAACCCCCTAAGAACAATAAGGGAAAAATTTAGAAGTCATTATATGAGAAAATTTAAACAAAATGATAGAAAATAAGATTGAGATACATATTTGTGCAATTACATCTAAATAATATGCATAAAACCAAAGCAACTTAGTATAACTGAGGACTGGACAGTGGCAAGTAGTTAAGAGACACACTGCTTGCAAATGAATTGGGTTTGATTCCTAGCTTCCACACTGTAGAACTTTCTGTATCCAGTGGATCTGACGACTCCTACTGGCCCCCATGGACACTGCAAGCATATGGTGCACAAACATGCATGCAGGCAAAACATCCACAAACATAAAATATAAATAAATACATCTAAACAAGTAACCTCTAAGAGTTTTTGTAAAGTACATATACAAGAGGATCAATGCATCCTACTTCTAAGTATGAACCCAAATCACCTCAACAAAGATAGAATCATGTGGATTCTAGGCACTGCTTAGAATAGCTAGGATAAGAAATCAGTGTTTGTATCTGTCAACAGTAAAGAAACTCCAAACATGTGTGTCTGAGTGTGTGTGTGTTTGGGTGTGTGTGATATTATTTAATCTTAAAAAATGAGTTTTTGTCACTTGTAAAAACTTGCATGGAATGAGAAGCCATTATGTCAAGTAACCGGGACACAGAATGACATGTACTGAATGTTTTCATTCATATGATAAACTTTAAAAACCTGTCAGCTGACCTAGCTGATCTGCTTCAGTGAAGACGCCATACCCTGAACGATCATAGAGGAAACACTGCACTCAGAGCAGAAGGATTTCAGGATCCCAGAGGTAGCCTGAGTCCCAGGAGTTCTTCCACCCAGGAGCTCAGGATCATAGAATAAAAGAGACAGCTAGACTCTAAGGACTTCTGACACAAGCAAGATAAGTGGAAATACTGTCTACAGTCAGAGATTGTGAGTGTGGGTAGCACTATGTGGGGTGGTGGGATGTGAAAGGCAATGGGGTATCCAGTTGAGTCTGCTTCAAACCCCGGAGACCCTAAAGGGATGGTAGGAGTTTGGTGGTACTTCTGGGCCTCCTGTTTCCTCTCACTTTGCTTCAGCCCTCCACAGCCACCCCCTCCCCTAAAGAGGGGTCTATGGCCATCAGTCATGTAGGAACAGTGCCTCAGGCTCTCCCACATGTAGATGAGGTATCTCCAAACTCTCAGACCACGCCAATAGGAGTTACCTGCTGCCAGACCTTAACCCATCCCAAAACTGTATATAAGAACCCTATTTGGGAGAAGTAAAGGTATTCGAGAATCATCCCATTGTCTGAGAATTTCTGTTGCAAGAGCTGTAATAGTTGGGAAGAGATCTACTCTTTCTGAAGAGCCCCCAGGACCCTTCCCTTGTTCTTTCTTAGCTAGCCAGCTTCTCACAGGCTCAACACTGAGTAGCAGGTACAGCACCTGGGAGCAACTGGATGGTGACAGCAGAGATTCGGGTAGAGGCAGCAGCAAAGGCAGCAGAGGCAGTGGAGGCAATTCTGCCTCCCTGCTCACATTTGATCCCCTTGGCCCGAATCCCCACTCCTGGCAGGGCCGGAGATTTTCTTGGAAAGCCTTTTGGCACCAGTACCCACAGCTGGCGACCTTTGGGGCTCGAACAGTGACACAGCTGCAGGAACTGATATCTCGGGAAGGTGAGCCCTCCAACACTAGAGACAAACAACCTGTTCTTTCCTACTGTGCTTTCAGTCAGAGCCATCGAGTAGATTTAGATAAGCCGAAGGGGCAACTGAAGCCTCCTGGCCAGAGCTACTCTCTGGTGCTGGCTGAAGGTCCCTCTGGCTTCTGTTTAAATTCCGACAGCCCACAATGGGCATTGTCAAAGACTCTCAACCTAGACTCTCTTTAAAACAAAAAGAAAACCTGAAAATGCAGCAGACACTTAAAAGCCACAGTTCTTAAATCTGCGGGAAGGCTTAGAGTTTTGAACCTCTGTGGAATCCCCCAAAGACAATAGGCCAAGAGAATGTTCCCATTGGACAAAGCGTCTCTCTTCTTTTCTGTCATGGGCAACTCAACATCACATAAAAAAAAAAAATCACTCCAGGCCAGGGAAATATGTGCCCTACTAAAATCCCATGGAATAAAAGTAGCCAAAAACCAAGACTCCTTGTTTTGGGAGGAAGTCCTTCAGATAGCACCATGTATGGCCAATGACAATATTTACAGCCCAGACTCATGGAGCCGAATAGCTTCTCTCATCAAAAACAGAGATACTAAAGAAGGAAAAACACCCTCTCGTGATTATTTTTGCCTATCTTAGCTGCAACTTGGCAATGTGTAGGGCCATCTAAAATAGGACATAGTGTGAACAACACAGCCCCTGACCCCACCTCAGTCAAATGAACCTAAAGATCAAGGTCCCCCCAAAACACCCTATTTCAGACCGCACAGCCCTTACCCAATTAATAAGGGAAATAAAATCCATCTACCCACCCCTGGTTCTTTATTCCTCAGAGGAAATGCTAAACAAACCGTCTGCTCCTCCTGCCCCTCCCTCCCCCACCCAAAGGCAAGGCTCCATTAAATACCAAGGGAGCTTTCACCTGCCTCTCCCCTTACTCTACCAACTCCCATACAATCAAAGAAAGATATATCCCCTCCCCCTCCTCCAAGCCACAAAAGTGAGAGATCTGCAAAACTCATAGATAAAACCCTGCCAAATTCCGCAGTCCCTTACACCCAACCATCCACCACCCAACAACTCTGCAATTTTTTGGGACTCTTGCAAAAAGTAACCCCGTCTCCCTCCCATGCTACTCAGGAGTCTGATACAGAAAGAACTTGAAACCCAAAATGTTTGAATATTCCTGGTTAATATCAACCCCACTCCAACTAAAGCACTTAACTGGTACCCACTCCAAGCCTCAGACCTAATAGAACTCAGGCAAGCAGTGATGGAAGATGGCATTCACGCACTGTGCACAAAATCTCTCATACAGAGCCATATTGCCAACTTAAACATTCCCCAAGATTGGAGAGCTATTTGCTCGTCTGCCCTTCCTGGCCCAATGTTTCTAGAGTAGGAAGCCTTGTTTTATGATTAATGCTGTCAACAAGTCAGGCAAAGCCAGGACAGAGGCGACGACACCCCATGGGGTTTTAATGAACACTTTGACCAGGAAGACTTTTCTACTGGAGCACAGCAGGCAAGTCAGCCAGCAGGGTACTATGAGCAGGTCTGCCTCTGTGCAGCCCAAGCTTGGGATAGGCTCACTCCACCCTTGGGATCACAAGACCACACATCCTTCCTGTTCTCTCTCCATCAGAAGTCCAGAGAACCCCTATCTGATTTTATTCTCAGAACTAAAATGAACTTAGAAAGAAAAATTACCAGCCCCACAGGCAAGGAGCTCCCTCTTAAAACCATTGTTTGGGAAGGCATGACTTCTGAGTCTAGCCTAGCTTACCAGGGTCTCTGGGAAGAGCATCATAATAGGTGGATTGTGGCAAGCCAAGATATAGGAACTCCATCATATCAGATTACATCCATGGCTCAGGCATTTGTTGCAGCAGTAAAAACAGAAGGAATCTGCTTCAAATGTGGAGAGGCAGGATATTGGAGGAATGAATGCCCACAAAACTCTCTTCCCATAACAGATTCTAATCCCCCTAAGAAAATCTGTTCCTACTGCAGAAAAGGTTTCCACTGGGGGAGGCACTGTATCACTCTATATAATAAGGATGGTAAGCCACTAGAGCCTTTAAATTTCAAACAGGCAACCCTCAGCCCCAACAGTAAGAGGGACAACTACTCCCATAGAAGTCTTATGGGTGTCCAGCATCTCAGAAGGCTCCCACTAAAAATTAACAATTAAAATAGATGAGAGTTATTCAAGTGTCTTATTGATACTGGAGCAGACAGGACAATTTTAAGACAACAAGAGGTCCCACAAAACTGGCAACTGATCCCTGGGCCCCTGCTCCTAGGCATAGGGGGTACCTCTCATGCATTCATCACCAAACAGGCCTACAGGTGGGAAGACCTGGGTGGAGCCACTAACCTCATACAATCCCTGGTGGCTCAAGTAGCCACCAATCTTTTAGGGAGAGATATCTTACAAGCCTTAGACATGGTTCTTACACCCAACCAGAAAGAGATCACATTAAGTTAGAAGACATTACTTATAAAGAAAATAGGAGACCCAAAAAACCCTCCCCCAAATTACCTCCAAATCTAGGGGCCACTGTTAGATTTAGTACTTCCTGCCTTGATTGGCTGTCCAAAGAAGCCATCTGGGTCCCAGAGTGGCCTCTATCAAGGGAGAAGCTTAGAGCCCTCAGAGAGCTGGTAGAAAAACAGCTGTTGCTATAACACATCAACCCCTCCCACAGTCCATGGAATACCCCTGTGTTTGCTGTAAAAAAGAGATCAGGGGGATGGAGACTATTGCAAGATTTGAAGGCAATTAACAGAACCATGCGAGTTTGGGGTTCCCTGCAAAGAGGGCTACCCCACATCTCAGCCATTCCTGCCAATGTTTCCCTATTAACAATAGACATAAAAGACTGTTTTTTTTCCATCCCTCTCCACCCCCTGGACTGTGAACACTTTGCATTCTCAGTTCCCCTCATTAACAACTCTAGCCCAGCCTCACGATATGAATGGACTGTTCTTCCCCAGGGAATGGCTAACAGTTCAACCATTTGTCAGGAGGCTGTAGTCATTGCATTAAACCCCTACTTAGACAAAGGACTCAATATATACCATTACATGGATGACATATTAGTATGGGGAGACGCTTCTACCTCCCCCTCCCAACTTAAGGAGCAGCTAGTACCTTCCTTATCTGCCTTAGGATTCAAAATAGCCCCTCACAAAATCCAACCTATTCTTCCCCATTTCACTTTTAGGAACAGAGATCTCCCTTACTTCAATACAACCCCTCAAATCCACCCTTTCCTTCCCTCAAAAATTCACTCTTGCCTCCCTACAGAGCTTTTTGGGCAACCTCAATTGGCGTAGACCCTGGCTTCCTCTTTCCACAAGTAACTTTCAACCCTTCTTCAACCTCCTGAAAGGAGATAAAAGTCCCTTCTCCCCAAGAACCATGTCCCCAGAAGCAATCCAAGCCCTAAATTCTGTCAATTCAGCCTTAAAAATATGGCTCTTGCTAGGTATGACCCAACAATATCTGTATATCTCCTTATCTTTAACACCTCCCCAACACTGTGGGAACCCCTTACCCACCTCAGGGAGTGGGTGCTAGAATGGCTCCATACCCCAATGGGTGGTGCACCCCAAATTTTAAATGAAGTGGATGCACTCGCTAGCATGATTAAAAATGGCAGAGATAGAGCCCTGCAAACTCTAAGGAAACAACCTCACATTCTTGTAACTCCCTTCTCCCTCTCCAACGTTCAGTGGTTAATCAAAAAATCATTCTACTTAACTATTATCTTAACAGGATTCCAAGGACAAATTGACAACCATTATCCTGATGAAAAATGGGCTTCTGCCCTCCCTCTGTTGTGATGGCTGCCCCCCAAACTATTCTCAGGAGAGTCAATAGAAGGAACCCCCTCAATATTTACCGATGGGGGAAAGAGGGGAGCTGCAGCAGTAATATACTACTTCCCTGATGATGAACACCCTATACTCCGATTCAAAGAGCTTCCCTACCACTCCCCCCAATATAAAGAACTGTATGCCATTTATCTAGCTCTAAAAGAAGTCAAGGGCCTCCTTAACCTCTTTTCAGCCAGTGTATATGCTGTCAATTTGCTCCCCTGGCTGTCAAGATCCTTTGTCAAACTAGACACCAACCCACTTTCCCCTCTACTCATACAGGTCTCTGCCCTCCTACAGGAAAGAGCCTTCCTCATCTATATCCAGCATATCCGAACTCATAGTCCCCTTCCAGGTTCTTTATATGAGGGAAATGCTCTCACTGACCAAACTGCCTCAATCGGGACATTCACAGCCTCCAATCGGGACATTCACAGCCTCCACTGAGCAAGCAGACCAATTTCATTCACACACACACACACACACACACAAATATAAAGGGGCTTCATGCTAGCTTCTTTCACATCTCCCTTGCTCAGAACAAAAGGATAATAAAAACATGTGCCTCTTGTGCATCTCTCATTACCACCCCAGCTTTACAAACCATGGGCACCAATCCCTGAGGCCTCAAATCCAATGCCTTATGGCAAATTGATGTCACTCATATTTCTCAATTCGGTAGACAAAAATATGTTTTTTGTCACTGTAGATACATACTCATATTTTATATGGCCTACAGCCCAGACAGGTGAAGACTCAAAAGAGGTTAATTTATCATATGCTCTCTACCTTTGCTATCAGGGGCATTCCTCAACATATAAAAACTGATAAAGGCCCTGCCTTCACTAACTCTCAATTTCAAACCTTCTGCACATGCTGGGAAATGGCCCATCATACAGGGAATTCCCTACAACCCTCAGGGCCAAGGAATAATAGAACACATCAGATCATGAAGGCCCAACTCCTGAAACAAAAAACAACTACTTATTCCCCTAATGTACAATCAATGATGGCCCTGACAACCCTAAACATATTTAACATCTACAAAAACTCCAAACACCCTCCTATTTCCCTCCATTGGCACACACCAAAATTAGCTCCCCCTATCCTAGTATGATGACGACCTTAAAACTCATTTTCAGCTTTCCATCAGTGATCCATGGAATGAACATTGACAAACCAGAGTCATGGGTAAACTTTACCCCGATGGCTATGCCAGATATCCCATAGCTGACCTACACATCTCCCGTGAACTTGTCCCTGCCCCCAAATCAGCCTTTACCAAATATTATTCAACACAAAAATCAGTCTCAGAAGGAACTACAAGTTACCCTCTTCTTACTACAGTACATCCAATATGCAGCAGACCTCCTTCCCTTAACGACCCACCCCAATTCCTCCCAGTGCTTTTTCTGTCTCTCTCTCCCGACCATTATTAACAGCCATTCCCATTAACTTTTTCCTTTATGACATGCATGGACCCCTGTCTATAAGGAAAGCACAGAACATTCCTCTCTTGACTTACCCCCACATCATTGCCTTATAGGGCTCCTCCTCAAAACCCCATCTTACATGTAGCCATGACATCACCATTACCAAGTAAGTATGTATTAACCCTCCAGCCCTCCTCTGATGCGAAGGCACTACAGGTGCCTGTATCAACCCTCATTTTCAAGGTTTCTATGCCCCTGTGACTGTTGTCCCCCAGGTTTATCTCTACAAACCTGAAGAACTCTCCTTGCAGATGGGAGGAAGCTGAAAGAACAGAGAGATCTTCATCCCTGTGCTCATTGGACTAGGCCTTGCTCTTTCACTTGGTGCTACAGGAACTGCTGGAGCAGTCCTTGTCCAAACACAACTGTCCTTGGCCAGTGACTTCCAAGACAAGTTTGACCAGTTAATGGCATCTACTACAGACAGCCTTGAATTTCTTCAATGCCAGATAACCTCTTTAGCAGAAGTTGCTGTCCAAAACCGGAGGGCCCTGGTCTTTTTGACTGCTGAATGGGGTGGGGGGGCTAGTGTTTTGCTGGGGTGGGGAGGAATGTTGCGTCTATGTCAGTGAATCTGGGCTGGTAGAACAAGATGTACAAATGCCCAAGGAGCTCCAAGGAAACCTCTCTGGGCACGTTATACTCCCAACACCCCTACCCCTTGGTACTCTAACCCCTTGGTAGCCTGGATTCTTCCCCTCCTTGGCCCCATACTAGCCACTGGAGCCTTGCTTCTCTTGGCACCATGCCTCATTCAATTTCTAAAGCAGCAGATGAGTAACATTGCAAAGATAATTACCAATCATGTCTTGGTTCAGTATCAAACTGTTCCCAACATAGGAAACAGTTATTCTGATGACACCTCTTTTTTATAAAGAAGAAAAAAAAAGAGTTGCCATCCCTTTGCAGTTGTGGGGCGGTAGCTCCCATGTGAGCATGGGTCCTGTTGGGCTGAGTTGTGGGTTCCATGTGTCTGCTGCCCCAGGATGCTGGAACCATGGCTCTTGGGCAGAAGCATGGGAATTTGACTGAGTTCACTGCATGTGGCACTGGGTGGCTGGCTAAGGGAAGCCACAGAGCTCCACTCTGGGCATGGGGAGATCCTAGTCTGAGGACCTGCATGAGTCAGAGATATTGAGTTGGGGACCACCAGCAAGAAGGCGGGCAGGGATCAAACTGTCTCAGACCCTTGGGCTCTCAGGTGATGCTGAGAGGCCGTGGAAGAGTTGTGATGGGGTGTATAGGCTAGAGTGACCCAGAGCCAAAAAGGGTGGAGGGGGAGAAGATGAGTTCTGGTGGTGCCCTGTGGGGAAGATGAGACTCTTGGTCAAGGCAACTCATTTGGCTGGGCCTCGGCTGGCTGGAGTTGCTGTGCAACCTCCGTGGCTGGACCATAGAGAGGTCCTGCAGAAGGTTAGACAGCAGCTCGGTAGTTGAGGACCTTTTCCACAGTTCCCCATGGCAGGCCCCAAAGACAAGAGGTAGTTCATGGTTTTAAAAGGTTTATTGTCATGGCAGAAAATGGATGAAGCTGTACCCTGTGTTCTCAGGGCAGGTATGAGGTTAAATGTCTTTTGCAAGTAGGAGGAGGGTCTGGGAAGGAATGCTCAATTGGCTTCGCCCTCTGGCCTTTAGGTATCTCATTAATATGGAGATCTCTTGAGGCTTTGCAGCCTGTAGTCATGCCCTCTACTTGTGGAGAGGCTGGTAGGGGTGTTATCCTATGTGCCTGAAAGGCTCAGATTGACAGAGATCTTCTGCCTCATGTCAGGAGCCTGGAGTCTCCTCCATGCTCCTCTTTCAGGGAAACCTGTGAGGTCTCTAACCTGTTGGGTCTCTGACCATCTCTAGACAATGCTCAACAAGAAATCATGCTGTCCCTCACAGCCTATTGCCCCATAGCACTAGAGATAACCAGATGGTGAAAGGCAAGCACAAGAGCATAAACAACAGAAACTAAAGTTATCTGGTATCATCATAACAGAGTTCTCTCACCATAGCAAGTCCTGGACACCCCATCACACCGGAAAAGCAGGATTCAGATTTAAAATCACTTCACATGAGGATGATAGAGGACTTTAAGAAGGACATAAGTAACTCTCTTAAAGAAGTACAGGAGAACACAGGTAAACAAGTAGAAGCCCTTAAAGAAGAAACACAAAAATCCCTTAAAGAATTGCAAGAAAACACAAACAGATAGGTAAAGGAATTAAACAAAATGATCCAGGATCTAAAAATGGAAGAAGATACAATAAAGAAATCTTAAAGGGAGACTACCCTGGAGATAGAAAACCTAGGAAAGAGATCAGGAGTCATAGATACAAGCGCCACCAACTGAATACAAGAGATAGAAGAGAGAATCTCATGTGCAGAAGATACCATGGAAATCATTGACACAACTGTCAAAGAAAATGCAAAATATAAAAAGCTCCTAACCCAAAACATTCAGGAAATCCAGCACACAATGAGAAGACCAAACCTAAGGATAATAGATATAGATGAAAAGTGAAGATTCCCAACTTAAAGGGCCAGTAAATATCTTCAACAAAATTACAGAAGAAAACTTTTCTCACCTAAAGAAAGAGATGTCAATGAACATATAAGAAGCCTACAGAACTACAAATAGACTAGACCAGGAAAGAAATTCCTCCTGTCACATAATAATCAAAACATCAAATGCACAAAGCAGAGAAAAAAAATACTAAAAGCAATAAGGGAAAGAGGTCAAGTAACATATAAAGGTAGACCTATAAGAATTACACCAGACTTCTCACCAGAGACTATAAAAGCCAGAAGATCCTGGACTGATATCATGCAGACCCTAAGTGAACACAAATGCCAGCCCAGACTACTATACCCAGCAAAACTCTCAATCACTATAGATAGAGAAAGCAAGATATTTCATGACAAAACTACAACCTAGAAAAAGCAAGAAATTTTTCAACAGATCCAAGATAGCTACACAAACATAATTCTACCTCTAATAACAAAAATAACAGAAGCAACAATCATTTTTACTTAATATCTCTTAACATCAATGGACTCAATTCCCCAATAAAAAGATGTAGTCTAACAGATTGGACATGAAAACAGGACCCAACATTTTGCAGCATGCAGGAAACACACCTCAGTTACAAATACAGACACTCCTTCACAGCAAAATGATGGGAAACAAATTTCCAAGCAAATGGTCCTAAGAAACAAGCCGGAGTAGCCATTCTATTATCAAATAAAATTGACTTTCAACCAAAAGTAGTCTAAAAAGATAAGGAAGGACACTTCATACTTATCAAAGCAGACGTGGGTAAGGATGTGGAGAAAGAACACTCCTTCATTGTTGTTGGAATTGCAAGCTGGAACAACCACTCTGGAAAGCAGTCTGGCAATTCCTCAGAAAATCAGACATAGCATTACCTGAGGAGCCAGCTAAACCACTCCTGGACATATACCCAGAAGTTGCTCCAACATAAAACAAGGACACATACTTCACTATGTTCATAGCAGCCTTATTTATAATAGCCAGAAGCTGGAAAGAACCCATATATCCTTCAAAAGTGGAATGGATACAGAAAATGTGGTACATTTACACAATTACTCAGCTATTAAAAACAATGAATTCGAGAAATTCTTAGGCAAATGGACGGAATTAGAAAATGTCATCCTGAGTGAGCTAACTCAGTTACAAAAGAACACACATGTTATGCACTCACTGATAACTGGATATTAGCCCAAAAGCTCCAATACCCAAGATATAACTCTCAGATGACATGAAGCTCATGAAGAAGGAAGACCAACGTGTGGGTGCTTTGGCCCTTCTTAGAAAGAGTAACAAAATACTTACAGGAGGAAATATGGCGACAAAATGTGGAACAGAGATTGAAGGAGGGGCCATCTGAAGACTCTTCTACCTGGGTATTCATCCCATGTGCAGACATCAAAGGTAGATGCTGATGTGGATGCCAGGAAGTGCATGCTGACAGGATCCTGATATAGCTGTCTCCTTAGAGGTCTTCCAGAGCCTGACATATACAGAGGCAGATGCTCACAGCTAACCATTGAACTGATCATGGGTTCCCATTGGAGGAGTTAGAAGGCTGAAGTAGCTGAAAGGGTTTGCATCCCCATGGGGAGAGCAAAAATAGAAACCAACCAGAGCTCCCATGGTCTAAACCACCAGCCTGGGAGCACATAGGGAGGGACCCATGGCTCCAGCTGTATATGTAGGGTATAGGTGAGAGAGGAGATCATTGGTCCCGAGAAGGCCGGATACCCCAGTGTTTGGGAATTTGAGTGTGGGGAGGTGGGAGTGGCTGAGTGGATGGGAGCACATCCTCATAGAAGCTGGAGGAGGGGGGATGGTGTAGGGTGTTTCTAGGTTGGGGGGGGAATGGGGAAAGGAGATATATCTGACATGTGAATAAAATATTCAATAAAAAAAGAAAAAAAACCCTGTCTGCCTGTATGTAAAGTAGTTATAGGGGAGATTGGAGATGCATAAGTGTGAATAAAGAGGAGCTGGATTTTATCAATGTATTAATTAATAATTAATGTAATAATGCTAGTAAGAAGATGGATAAAATAAAATTAAAAGCTTTTAAAGATAATAAATATGAAAATAAAATCAAACTCCACTAGGTTAAAGGTAATCTTTATAAGGAGATACAAAGAAAAATGAGGTACCAATTTTCGACGATCATGTAATAATCTTGCCTGACAAGCGCAAACAACACACAACTTTTCAATATATTATTGGTATAAAGGTAAACTGATATAAATCTTCTGGGGATTTGGGTGAAATAGTTCTGTGTATTTACTTAGGAGTACACACTGATGGCTGTCCCAGGCAATGCCTGAACATAATAGACATGGTAGACAGTAGTCTTTGACCTCATAGCCTTCCCCTCTATAAAACCTTAATATACAAACTCTTTAACACAAAATGTCCTACTAGAAATTTATCATGTGTAAAAGCCTATTAAAATGTGCTGAGGTTTCAGAAAATATTTGTCATATTACAGTCATGGGAAAAGTTTGAAACTAGAAAGAAATTCATCAATATATAACTGGTTGAATAAATTACATGTGTTGTGAAACATTCTTGTGGTTCTGGAAAACAAAAATGTGCAATATTCATATATACATTTATACACAAAAGACATTATGTGTATATGAATATTAACATAGGAAATATGGGTACCATATGACAGACTTTTATTATTCATTTTGACATGGTTTCAATGTATGTTCCAAAAGGCCTGTGTTCTTTATCCAATGAAAAATATTGTTTAAGAAATATAAAATGTATGTAATGTTTTAGCACTCATAGAATTCTTAATTGAAATATCATTGTTGTCTCTCAAATTGAGGTAAAAACCTATAAAGAAAAGGAGAAAGAAAAGACAAACAGATTTCACCACGATGCCCAACACTCTGTACTCTCTTTTTCCAAGTATTGGAATTACACAGTGTAGACTAGGGTTAAAGGAGACAGCAGCTGACATATGAGTGTTTCATTCCAGTTTCGGTACACGTCATGGTTTGGCAGGGTCAGCAATGATTGTCAGGGAGCTGGAGCTCTGGACAACACTAATTCCTAAAGATCTTCATTCTCTGTTAAGGAAGCCTTCAGAATTCTGTAGACTCAGAATAAATGTACAGCTAGCAGTCCAGTTCTAGGAGTACATGACTCAGCCCTGTCCAGAAATCTGTCCATTCCAAGTCCCGTTTCACTTACCTGACAAGTGTACTATCAACGGAACAAACTGTTTCATCATAGGATCAAGCTTCTGACAGATGAAGGTCTTAAGAAAGGAAGACCTTTTTTTGTCGAGGCAGGGGAAAGAAGTCCAGCTCTCAGAGTTTCAGGAGTGGACAGACAGAGGTTCTGTGTGGGGAGCTAGAAAGCTGTGGAAGGAGAGGAACCCTGCAGGACAGGCAAGCAGTTCAGCAGAGACCGCAGAGCTGATAACACCTTCTGCTCATGCAGCCCGGTACTCAAAGGATAAATCATTAAGAAAAAGAGACTTGCAATCAATAATTACCTACGAGGTCATGTGATCAGCTTGCAGTCTCCTTTTCGTTCAGCAGCGAGAGGCCTTAAGATATTGTATCAGGGTCTTGAAGTATATTTGTTCTCTGTATAATTCTGTAAGCTCATTTTAAGCAAAACACTGACTGATCATAGATTTATGTCTGGCAATATAGATCATTTGGTAGAATGCTTGCCTAGCATATATGTGTTGGGCTCCAGTATCACATAAACCTGGCATGGCAGCACACACTTGCATTTACAGTTCGTGGGAACAGGATTCGATACATGAGGTCAAGTCTAGAAACAAACAGCAACAAAACTCAAAGATTTGTTAATTTTAGATATCCAAAGATGTGTAAGTATATGTCTTTAAGATTTTAAATTCCAATAAAATATCCCAAATCAACAAAATAAGGTGAAAATATGCCTTGTTACAATTCAATCACCGAGAGCATAGTAATACTATAAAACTTTTCTTAAATTAAAAAAAATCTATTTCAATTTTTAAAAGGTTAAGAATAAAATGCGTTGGATTGAGACATACCCTTCTGTATAAAATAGACCCAGCATCGCTGTCTGCCCCATGGCCTCTTTTTGAGAACTAAATGAAATTGATTCATGCAATGAACCCCAGAAACTGTCCATATCTGTATGTCTTGCCTGTTGTCATTAGTATCAAACAGTAGCTGCAGTAGGCCCGTGATATCATCATCACATCCTCTGTCCTCAAACCTTAGCGCTGGCCATACATATTCAGAGAGCTGTCTTCCCAGTGTTGTCCTATAGCAGATACATACTGACAAGAAACATGACCACCATTCAAACAATTTCAATTCCTATTTTCTTGGAAAAATATCAGAACTTTCATAAGCAGATTTGTCAAATATGTACCAAGTAGCCATCTAGGTAGAACACAGTTAATTTCTTTTGGGCTCTTCATTTGTCTTCATGTAAGTCAGTACTTAAAGCAAAGTGCTGGCATATTGGTAGGCTATTCTAAGATCTGAGTTTTTATTATTTTACAAGCTGGCTTCTTGACATAATCTTTATTCAAATACATTTACTAAGTACATAATATTGAAAACAATCTGGAATTAGTATACATTCTCCCAAGATTCACACTGAGGACAATATTAGTAAAGAGATAAATTACAATGAGCAAGGACAAAAGCACAAATAACTGCTTCATGTTTATAGTATAGTTTCTTGCACCACCCATGGTCAAACAGCTCACTGGAAGGCTGATCTTCACCTGTTAATCATTTCACAGTAGTTTGTAATATTTCAATAATGAGGCTTTTCCAAGCCAACATTATGACAACAGTATCCCTTTCCCTATGACATCATAGAAATGAATAGAAAATAAAAACAAGATCTGGGATGCAATTTTTTATTTTGCCCCAATAAGTAAAGTTAGTCTGAAGGTTGATTTTTTTTAATCTTATTTTTTGGAGTTTTTTCACATCAAATATTTTTTTGGGGGGCAAAGCAGATGCCATTATTGTAAATAAATTATTTAAAATGCAAAGTTCATTTCTTAAGTAATTATTAACCTATTATAACATAAGTAGGAAACACATAATTTCAATGGAGTAAATTCCTGATTCTGAATAATTTGTTATGGGAACTAGGATGATGGACTTTTATATGGTGTTATTTATCCATTGACAATATGGTTGTTTATAAACATATAGTCAGTATTCAAAATATTAATGAAGAGAGAAAGCTCAATTTAAACTTAATTCTACTAAGAATTGAGAACTTCATATTTTATTATTTCTAGTTAAAAACTTTTTAAAATCAAAAAAGGCAGACCAATATACTCTTAGTGTGTTTACCTCAATGTTACAGGACCGTCCAACCAGACTTACTTCTTCTCCAGAATCAATATATCCCACCTTGCTTTCTCATTGGCTAGAGCTGCTAATAGGACAGTTACTACTAAAGATTTCACTTGGTTAAATTTATTGCAGCTTTTGATTTATAAAATTAAAAACAAAATTTTATTGGTGAATTTTAGAAGACTATTAAAAACTGATATCATCAACTATATGAGTAAAATTGCAACCCAGAAGGTCAACTGTGACTAGGCAATTTTGAATCAGTTCCTGCCTGGAAAAATATAACTTTAGACATGTTCTCAAGACCTATCGAATATGAGGTTTCTTAAATATTTTTCCCACCTTAGAAATAAGAAATGTACAAACCATCAGGTTAAAAATAAAAAAAAAGGAAAGCAGATTTCACTGTGACACCCAACATACTCTACTCTCTCCTTTCAGGTGTTGGAATTACAGGCACATGGCCACCACTCAGTCCAAGCTCAACACGTTATTAGGTAAGTATCTAAAGTTAGTGAATTTAGCTAAATTGACAGATTACACACTGACAGAATGCAATGTTCAGGTAGATAGAAGAAAAGGATAATAAAGAAAGCCAAACTCTAACCTCACAGGAAAAAGGAAATTAGTAAAAGCAAAAAGAAACGAAGCATTTACAGAGAGAGAGGGAGGGAGAGAGGGAGAGAAGGCCCAAATATATAAATGCCAAGTTGTTAAACAGATTCAAATACAATGGTAACAATGATATGTATAACAAGTTAAGTTTTCACATGTATAAACTCAAAACTATCAGGAAAGAAGACTCGTCTAAATTAATCTAGTTAGAAAATTAGAAAAAAAGGAGAAAAAAATTAAAGAAATAAAAATTGCCATAAGAGACCATTGCAAATAAATCCAAATACAGCTGGAACCAAATACAGTAATCAGTTATCATGAAAGTTTCCACATTAGAGAAAATGAAAACACCTTCTGCTTTGGCATTACATTCTCTTAAAAGTTATGAAGACATTAAAGTACAAGATATGGAAAACAGGCCATAAAATGCCAAATCAAAGACATTGTTAACTGGCAAAGCAAAGTGGAAGAAGACTATTATATAGGAAATGTTAGTAACTTTGCTACAAAAATGATTGAAATTACTTAGTGAATAGTTAATGTGAATTTTAAAAATGCATTTGTTCAGGAATTGATGTTTCAAAGGAATAAAAGAGTCATTGTGCCTAATATTGATATGTTTCATCAGAAAAGCTGGAAAAGAAGCTATGAAGGGGTCCTCATGGACCCCACATGGTTAGACTCAATATTATCATTTGCTGCTGATAACTGTCACCTTTGTAACCTGTGTCTACCTGAGATGAAGTCCTGGCTGCATATTATCTACCTATATCTGCACACAAATAACATGAGCAAAGCTGCTGTAGGTTCTTCATGTAATGGTAGGGTGATGTATTTGGCTGTTTACAAAAAGTTTTCTGTCTTCTGGTTAAATGATTAAAATGATTGTTTTTGCATATGAATTTTTAGAAATAAAATAAAATTTTATAAGGTATGATTGTTTTTGCATATGAATTTTTAGAAATAAAATCAAATTTTATAAGGTATGATTTTGTGTAGAGTTACATTAAAATAATACATTGCGCTTTTGTTTTAATTGAACCTTACTTTCCATTATGTTTCATAATGGAAGATTACTGATGTATTAAAACATTACACACACACACACACACA
>NW_021604616.1:3297112-3298441 GCF_004785775.1 Grammomys surdaster | reverse complement strand
TGAGTTTCACTGCCCTGGCTGACCTGGAACTCACAATCCTCCTGCCTCCTGCTGAGACTACAGGCATGTGAAACTTTATATGACTTACTTTGTTTATTATTATTTTATTACTTCTTATCCTGTTCTCCATAAAGTTTTGTAAGATATTATTTAAGGCTATCATGATTTCACACAGTTCTACTTCCTTAGTTTTTCTTTACTCATGAACGTTCTGGTTGAAAGAAAGAGGGATCAGTTATAGAAAAATCCTTCAGAGTACATGGCTACTTATATTTAGTCCTTATTAGGTGTACCAAAATCCCTTTATCTCTTTCTCTCTTTTGCACTTGTTAAATTATTTCTGACAGAAATTTGTGAAAAATAATTTTACCATATTAGTAGACTTCAAAAATTTCTCCCTAAAATTTAAGCAGATCTTGCATTTGGTATTTCAGTCCCTAGTTGTTAGGTATGTTAATGTCATTTCATCTTTTTTTTTCTATTTGTAAGATTGTTTCTTGGGCGATTACATGGCAATCTTCTTTATGCAATGGTATTTTACAGTAAAATTTTGTTTTTTCCCTAACAACCATGTCAACATTGCTTCAGCCTCTTCTGTTACTATTTCATGATATATCCCTTAATCTCTTTCGTCTTTAAACATTCTGCATGTTTTTGTCAGAGGTACAATGCTTATACTTGCTGAATATAATTGCCAAATTAATTTCCTTCTCAAGGGATTTGATAGATGAATATTCTCTTTGGTTTGTTTTTCAATTAGAAAAAATAATAAATACATTTTTTCATTCAAATTTGTACTTCTGTAGTATTTATGTTTCCTACTAAGCAATAGTAAAGGTTTTAGCATGATTCTCCACTGAGTAATCTGTGATCCTCATATTGTTATTTTAGCTAAAGTTGATATCTTCATTTTCATGATACACAAAGTTATTTGAAAAATGTATTTAATTAATTTTCTGAGGGTATTTTATGATATCCAGTGGTCTCCCTTTCCAATTTCCTGATCAATTTTATGGGTTAACTAGACAAGATAACGCCAGACAGGTAGTGCAACATTCTTTTGGGGTATGGCTGAGGGTGTGGTTTCCCAGACCAGCTCTTACATAAATGGGGTGAATAAAAAAGATCCGTCCTTACCAGTGTGCATGGGCATCTTGCAGTTTGTGGATGGTCCACTTGAGTTGGAAAAAAATGCAGAGTAAGAAGAAACACTGACTCTCCAGAGCCTGGCCAGCAGCCTCTTCAATACTCTGTGGGAGCTCGAATACTTGTCCCTCCTCCTCCTCCTCCTCCTCCTCCTCCTCCTCCTCCTCCTCCTCCTCCTCCTCC
>NW_021604616.1:3254184-3297102 GCF_004785775.1 Grammomys surdaster | reverse complement strand
CCTCCTCCTCCTCCTCCTCCTCCTCCTCCTCCTCCTCCTCCTCCTCCACATTTGGTCTGGTGAATTCTTTAGCTACCAAGTCTGACAATGAGAGTTCCTTCAATCACCAGATCTCACATGATGGAGAGAACCAAAATCCCACAGATCACATACACATAAACAAACACACACACTTAAAATGCAATATAAAATATTTTAAGGGAATGGTTTGTGGATAAATGATCTCAGATATTAGTCTGGCAATACCTTTTTTGCATTTACTGCTGAATACCAGATTAAGTATATATATATTTTTTTGTTGATAGTTCTCTCGTTCCTTCCATCTGTGCTTAGACATAATTATTGAAATATGCTGTTGTAAATGAGAAGTCTACCTCCTGTCTGACTGTGAATTCTAAGTAGTTTATCTTTGTTGTTCCGACAGATTCCATGAGTGTCATTTCATCTCTGATACCAGCTCTCTGGATGCATGTGTAGAACTTACCTATGAATCCCTCTCTCCCCTTGATCCATGGGTCTGACATGTAGATTTACAGCTTTCTAGCTCTATAATTGTCCTAGCCTCCCAGGCTACCCTATTGAAATTTCTTAATTGAGTTTTATTTATTTATTTTTTGTTTTGAACTGTATTCTCAATCGCTCTCTTCCTTATCCATCTTTTTAGTCACTTTGTAATTGTTTACATTTTCATAACAACCATATATACTAATTTTATTTACATGACATTCTTGTTTAGTTTGGGGAAACTTAAGTCTTTTCTATTTTTAGATTTTTAAGACAGCCATTTTATCTTGAAAATTCCTAACACATCTTATTTTAAAACTCTAGCTCTGTTTTCTTTTTCTTATGCAAACTGGATTAATTACAGTGGATTCAAATAGTAAAGTGTTGATTTTCTTAATTGTGTTTTAGAGTTATATTTCTTTGTATAGCTATAATTTTCACTTCTTCTTCTCCTGACTTCCACCTTCCTCTACAGCTTCTCCTTGTTATACTCTTTTGCATTTGCTTAAGTATGTGCTGATATGTGCCCATGTACGTGCATGTGATGACCAGAGGTCAGCCAGACACAGCACTGAAGTTTTATCCAGTTATAGACTCACAAGCGATTAGAATACACTCATGTAGGGCATATGTCAACTGTATCTAATTGTGTGGTTTTTCCATGTCATGTCCTCCGATTGGCAAAACACAGGAGCTCACATGGGATAGAGTAAAGCATTCAGAGTTGAATCATTTTTAGTTTGAATGGTGCCTGGTTTTAGATTCTTTTTCCCTCAAGTAAACTTTGTGAAACGTAATCACTTTATGTTTTCTTTGCTTTCTGTGTTTACTGAGAGATTTGGGTGCTCTTCAGAGAAGACCTGTGGAGGCTGTCATAGTAGTGTGCATCTTTAGTGCTAGAATTTGAAAGGAGAAAAACAGTTGTATTAGAGTTCAGGGTCAATTTCAGCTACATGACAAGTTTAAGTCTAGCCTGACCTATAGAAATTTTTCTCAAAAACCAAACCAAACCAAACCACCACCAACAAAACTATTATTTTGTAAAAGGTGCAATATATTCAGTAGTGACAATTAAGTTTTCCCATGTCAACTCCCAGGTCAGTTTCTTTTGATCTCTTTTGTGTTTTTTAAAAACAATGTAAGTTGCTGAAAGTAAAATAGCCAGATTTCCAGTGTTATCTGTGTGATGAAGTGATTGGGGCAGATACAGGCAAAGCTTAAACTTTTCTCTTCCAAATGGATATTGCTTGTTGGTCTGGGGGATATGGAGGAAGACCCCTCTGCTTAGCTTTAGAGTTTACGAAGATTGTTAGATGACGTGGTGTGATGCTCGGTTTACAGGGGTCGAATGTCATGTGCCTCCTGCTATCATTTGTCTCTGTCTTCCTTGCCTTTTTCAAAGTTCTAAAAGAATTGAGAGTGCAGAATAGTGAGTCACCTAAACTGTATTCCAGATATACAGCTAAAATGCAGTCCTACAATTGGTAAGAGCTCTCTTATATCTCATTTGCTCCCCTCTTCCAAACAATTTACTTATTATTTTGTTTGTTTTATCATTTTTTATTACATTTTTATTGGATATTTTCTTCATTTACATTTCAATTGTTTTCCCCTTTCCAGGTCTTCCTTTCTGAAACCCTCTATCCCATACCCTCCCCCTCTGCCTCTATGAGGGTGCTCCCCCACCCACCCACCCATTCCAGTCTTCTCACCCTGGCATTTCCCTACAGTGAGGCATGGAACATCCTCCCACCCAGGGGCTGCCACTCCCTCTGACATCCATAAAGGCCATCCTCTGCCACATGTGTAGCTGGAGTCATGAGTCCCTCCATGTGTAGTCTTTGGTTGATGGTCCAGTCCCCAGGAGCTGTGGGGGTCTGGTTGGTTGATATTGTTGTTCTTCCTATGGGGCTGTAAACCCTCTCAGCTCCTTCAGTCCCTTCTCCAACTCCTCCACCAGGGACTCCAGGCTTACTCTAATTGTTGGCTGTGAGCATTGTCCTCTGTATTTGTCAGACTCTGGCAGATTCTCTCAGGAGTCAGCCGTATCAGGTTCCTGTCAGCAAGCACTTTCTGGAATCTACAATAGTGTCCTGGTTTGGGGACTATATATAGGATGGATCCCCATGTGAGGGAGTCTCTGGATGGCCTTTCCTTCAGTGTCTGTTCCACACTTTGTCGCCATATTTCCTCCTGTGAGTATTTTGTTCCCCCTTCTAAGAAGCAGTGAAGCATCCACATTTTGGTCTTTTTTTCTTGAGCTACATATGGTCTGTGAATTGAATTTTGGGTATTCTGAACTTTTGGGCTAATATCCAATTATCATTGAGTGCATAGGATGTGTATTCTTTTGTGGCTGAGTTACCTCAATCAGGATGATATTTTCTAGTTCCATCCATTTGCCTAAGAATTTTATGAAGTCACTGTTTTTAATAGCTGAGTAGTACTCCATTGTATAAATGTACCACATTTTCTGTAACTGTTCCTCTGTGGAGGGACATCTGGGTTGTTCCCAGCTTCTGGCTTTTATAAATATGGCTTCTTTGAACATAGTGGAGGATGTGTCCTTATTATTTGTTGGAGAATTTTCTGGCTATATGCCCAGGAATGGTATAGCTGGATTCTCTATTTATTGTTATAGTGAGTGCCATGGGACCTGTGGGAAAGGTTCGAGGACAACTGTGTGGCCAGGTTCCTTCCTTCTCTCCCTCCAACCTTCCAGGGGTTCTGGAGATGAGGCCTCTCTGGAAAGCCTGGGATCTGCACTTTTCCCCAGATGTTGCCTGATCAGCTTCCTGTTCTTATTATTCATTGGAAGCCACATTGACTTTTGTTGAAAAAAGAAGACTTGAGTTTCTTTTTACAACAAATCTTGAGCTGTTCTGCACAGCAATTTAATCTCAATAATCAACTATCTAAATAGATATCATACAGAGGCAAAGACACCATGGTGTACAATTGAGAGTGTTTAAGCCCAACTCATTTTTAATCTCTCCCCTGCTGACAATAGGCAAATATTGATTCTGGGTGCTACAAGGCACACAAGGCAAAAGAGAATCATTTTCTTGGCTATTGAAACAGCGGCTGGAGTCACTTTGCAGGTTGTTGGTTCTCTTTATCTCTTTGAATTGCCTTATTGTTTCAGGCTTTGTCTCTCAGTTAGAGGCAATTTATCCAGAAAAAGGAGTTTTCATTTGCATATTTGGTTGCATTCAAAACATGTTTCCTTGGAAACTTTGGTTGTCTGAGACAGATATTTACATAAACAATGTTTTCATCAAAGCTAATGCTTCCAAAGGAGGATATTAATAGTTTGTCTTGAATAAACACTGAATTAGTACTAAAATACTCTGCCCCGACATCTACTGGAACTAGCAAAATTAGGTATTTTTATCAAGAATATGAAATAATTAAAAAGATCCTTTCATAATATCACTAGGTTACATGTTCTACACATTATGAAATAATATCCCTTGTACCTGGGCCTGTCATAGTGGCCCAGATTTTTAATCCAAACATTCGGGAGTTGTAAGCTGGTAGATCTCTGTGTTTGAAGTCACAGTGAGTTTTAGGTCACCTTGGCTCCCTGTTTGGACCCCTCACCTGAGTGAGCTATCAGGGCTGGTGATGTGGTTTAGTTTCTTGGTTCTCCACCTTCCTAATTAAAGGGGTCCTAACTCTTTAATATACTCTTAACCCTTTAATATGGTCCCTCAGGTTGTGGTGACCCCCAACCATAAAATTATTTCTTTGCTACTTTGTAACTGTAATTTTTCTACTGTCATGAATTATAATATAAATATGTGATATGCAGGATATCTATGCTACTCCAAATGGATCTTGACCCACAGGTTGAGAACCACTGGCTCAGTTGGTAGTATTTGCCTAGCATGGAGAGGCTTCCAGGTTCAATCCCCAGCACCACCTGAATTGGATGTGCTATACATTTAAAATCCCAGTGGCTGGGGGGTAGAGATGGGAGGATCATTACTTCAAGACAATCCTTAGCCACTTATGTGAGACCATGATAGGATGGCTTGGTTTTTGGTAGAAGCGCTGACTATAAATAACTGGGAGACCCAACAGGTGTCCATGCCTGTGAGGGACGTGCATCTATTTCGCTGCTCTCCCAGAAACCAGGCTCCTGACAAGTGGCAAAGATCTTCATTAGATTTTCATATTAATGAACTACCTAAAGGCCAGAGGGCGCAGCCAATTACATATTCTTTTTCTAGATCCTCCTCCCTCCCTGTTTAAGTCAGGTCTGCCCTGACCTAAGGGGGCTTGCATCTAGATTCAACTACCATCCATCATAAAAAACAAAACAAAACAAAAAAACTATAGAATCCCTTGTGTCTTTTGGGGCACACCATAGGAAAATGTGGAGAAAGCCTCTAACTAAAGAGCTGCCGGCTGTGTTCTCGCCATGGAGGACTTCTCTGCGTTCTAGCAATGGAGATTACCTCTTCAAGCAAGCTAGCTGAGCAGCGGCCTTTCAGCCAAGCGAGTAACCAAAGAATCCCTTCTCTGTGGGATATGGTCGGGGCTTCCCTCTCCCTCCCTCGTTTCTCTCGGCTGCGGGCTGATAGTGCATCCAAACGCCCACAGTTTTGGTCCTTCCGTGGCCTCTCAGCAGCGGAACTTCAGACTGAATTCTCTCCCCGCCTGGGGGGCGCCCCAGCGGCTTCTCACCGCACCGAGTAAAAAGGGCTCAAAATCTTGCGCTCACTTCTGCCACTCTGAGCCATGGTTCCAGTGGACTGAGCCATGACAGACATGTGGGAACCAACACCACCCAACAGAGATCCAAGCCCGTGCCCATGGGTGGGCTATCATTTCCCACATACTTAGATTTTTGAGGCGAGCCTGGGATATATGAAACCTTGTCCCAATAAAATTATACAGCTAAAATTTAAAAGTAAAACTTAGCTATAAGGAAAGTAGAAACAGGCAAGGCATTTACTAAAGATGGAGGGGCTAATGTTGCCCAGAGGATCCCTAATATTAGAGAGTACACACAGGTCATGCCATTCAGGAAAGAAACTGAAGTCAGGTCTGGTTGTAACAAAGACCCATCAGCATTTATAGTTAAGAAGTGTTGAGGACCATAAACATTGTGACAAAAGAAAATACCTGTATCTTTGAATTCACTGGAGGCTTCTCCCTAGCGCCGATGGTCTTTAGCGGATGCTCAGAGTCACACAGAACTGTCTGTGCTGAGTCAGTAGCCTATGTGCTCTTATCTTATGAGATCAAAGAATATAACTCAGAGATGAGGGGGTGAGTTCAGAAGAAGATTTTTTCTAGAGTCGTAGGGTAAGCTCAAGAAAGCAGAACTTGTCTGGAGGATTGGGGACCTAGGGAACGACACAAAGCTGCTAGTCTAGGGCTGGTTTTTCAAGGTCTGGAGGCAGAAACTGAGGTGAGGCATGGGGAGAGTGATGAACTGTCCACTAAGCTGAGCCAAGGCTTGCTCACAGGCCTGCTCTCACCTTAGGTTGAAACTTCATGGATAGATTCCAGGAAAGGGTACTCACGTAAGGGAAGAGAGATAAGGAGAAACCAGCCCTTGACCCATTTGACATTCTCTATGGTGTATCAGACCAAGGACATTTTGCATAAAATATCTCCAGCATCTCTTGCTGTCTCTTGTAAGGACAAAGCTGCCCACAGGGCTACAGCTTTAAGACAAGGGAAATCTTTTTCTTATTGAAGTTCCCTACCCAAAATCTGCTTGACCAGTTCCTGCTTCCTGTTCTCATCAGTTACATGGAAAATTCCTAAGCATGGAGGGGAGTAAAGTGTTATAACTTGGTGGATGATGGCTCAGGGTCAGGGAGGTGAATATACTAAGGGAGTCAGATGCTGGGGATGGGGATGTTGGCTTAAGTAAGTCAGTGGGATTCTTGTTCAAATCAAATGATACAAGGAAAAGAGAAGCGTTCAGTGGCAGCAGTCCAAAGCTTTGGGTCAAGGAGACAATCTTTGTTAATACATGCATTAATGTGTTACTTTAAGTTAAAACCAATGAATTTGCACTCATTGGCCCAAGCTTTGATGGTGATCCAGGACCATTACTTTGATGTCTGCTAAGAAAAAGACTATGCTTTCCTCCTTATATAAACACAGCAACGATGAACTTTATGATTCCCAGTTTTAATTCCTTTAAATTTAGTATAGGAGTCTGTGAACTTAAAAAAGAAGATTGAGGATAACTTCCTTCTAGATTTTATTTCCAAGCCCCTTGTCAATATTTATGTTTCCTTGCTTGTCACACACCATTGAGTGTATGTTAGGCATTCACGTTTGTGGAAGTCTTCAAAGCATTTAACTTAGTTTACACAGCAAATCCGCCATCAATCACTTTTCATCAATTTGCATAGCATTTAATTTAATTACATAATTGTAGTAAGAAGCACAGCTAGCATAAACAGTTCAGGAGATTCAGCGTAATTTTGGTAGGCACACATTTCTGCTGCTAGGAGCATATCTATGCACAAAGGCAAAGGAGCAATCTATTGAGTTCTTACATTTATCCTTTAAAAAATGTCTGAGACAAAGGGGCCCCTGACTAAATGCTTCATTACCATAGATCAGCTTTTTAAAAACATTATTTTAAAGTCCTTATAGATATTAGATGGAAGAAGGGAAGATTATATCATGGAAGAAATTCTCCCAAACCACCGACAGTGGGATCCAAGGTGGTCTACAGGGAACAAAGTAAAAATTCTTAAGATAAAGCTTGAGAGGAATAAAAAATTGCTGCCCATGGTCACTGCGTCAACTTAGCTACATCCTCCACTCAGAGTTCCCATTCTGAACAAGAAAATAATCTGGTCTTATGAGATGCACGAGTAGCCCTCTTTTGCTGCCAGGGAGAGTTCACTCCTCAGATAGGTGGAGATGGAGGATCCTTTGGGCATTTTGTTTGAAGGTAAATGCTGCATCCTGCATAGCTCCAGTGATACTTAAGTGGGGGCATCAAAACAATGAAGGAAGTACAGACATATTGGTGCAGAAAGCTGGGATCGGGATGTCGGAGTTCACGGATGGAGAAGCTCAGTGTGCTTGTGATATACAACTGAACAGAGTGGTGGGGGTAATGCATACAGCTGAAAAAGGAGGTGGATTTATTCCACACATATAAACAAGAAGGCAGAGTTATTCTATACAGTTGAACAAGAAGACAAGTTTAGCTAATGTCAGTAGGAGTCGTTTCTTTATAAAGGATGGGTCTTCTGACCGTAAAGAACCTGGGGGTGAAAGCTATGGTGAACACTTGCTGTACACACCATCAGCATGTCCACTGAGACTAGAAGAAGGCTTTATAGCCCTGTATGATGGGAAAGTTTTACCACTAGACATTCATCCCTAACATGAAAGACCAATGGAGCAAAGAGTCCCTTAGGAGGAAGCCCCAAGTTGAACTCTTTAGATTGAATGGCCATCTTGTAGTGCTTCAGACTTGGATCAAGGTTACGCAGTTATAACTCCTTATAAGTCAGGACTATATCTGTCTTACTACTTTTGAATAGTTTTAGCACACCTATGATATTTTAACTTGAAGGTCAACCCTTCTGAATTTAATATTTTCACAGTGCTTTTTTCTTCCAGTATTAGAATTATTTATTTATTTATTTATTTAATGTGCATTAATGTTTTACATTTATTACACACCACATGCACGCCTTGTGTCAGCATATTGTAATTACATATGATTATGAGCCACCATGTAGGTGCTGGGAACTGAATCTAGATCCTCAGCAAGAACAGAAAGTGCTCTTAACTATTGGTCCATCTTTCCCTTATATTTTAAGATGTTTTTCATTTTATGTGTAGTTCTTCATTCCTCCATGGTTGAAAAAGATATGACATATGGGTAAAGATGTGACCAGACCTTTTGTAATGGGGATTACAGGCATTATCCTAGTGTATTTCTTTACTTCTATCTGACTTCTCAGACAGAACAATGAGGTAACTTTCTCTGTAGTGTTGTAAGTCTTAGAGAATTTCAGGACCTTTCTCAGTCAAGATGTGTTCCACATAGGATATGTGAACCAAAAAGCTCCACATAGGTATGGAACCAAAAAGTCACCAAAATCCAACCTGAGACAGATGTTTTTATAGCTCATTTTCTCAGGGTGACATTTGAAAACATGGATTACACAGGACTAAGCAGAGAAAACACAAATTAAGGAAAAAAAGATTAAGGAAGAGTGAGAAATTAAAAAGTGAAGAATTCAGAAAAAAGTGAAAGAAATTCCCCAGAGTGGAGCTGTCCCAAGAGAGGGGATAAACCAGCTGCCTGGCTTCTTGCTTAGGGAAATTCCATAGGAATTATGACAGAAACTGGACACACACTGGGAACATTTCTGTTGAGCTTGGTCAATTTTCTCTCCATGTTGTGGGCTGAGTCAATGGGAGCAGGAAAGGGTCGTACACTGCACAAATCCTCCTGCTTGAGTTACAGGGAGCCCATCATATTTTGTTCATGCACACTGCTTAAAGTTAGGAAGGTGGTACTGTGCAGAAGGCCTACTCCCCACCTCCCCCGTCCAGCTTCTGCTTTGCTCCTGTTGACTGGTGTTGCCAATTGTTAACATGGTAAGTGCTGCTGAACTCTGACCATGACCTATGTCTCATTGGCTGCTCATTCAACTATGCTTTCTTTGTTTTCACATTTATGAGGTCACAACTGTAGTTTTATCATGGGCCCTTTTGCATTTACTGCCTATGGAATGCTCACTCCTGACTCAGTATTGGTCATCTGGGTCAGTTCTTTCTAATTTATGCATGGCAATGTGATTTAGGGTGAAAGCTTTGCAATGCAGCAAACTTAATCAGTGTTTTCTTTTTTTTTCCAGTTGGTAGAGCAACATTTCTTCTGCACATAGTATAAATGCAATTGTGTTTACTGTAAGTTGATATATTAGTAATTTATTATTTTTGTCTAAAAAATAACATTGTAATAAGGACCATATTTATAGCATTTCTAGTCACTACTAAAACCCAGCTTACTAAAACTTCAATTTTCTTTCAATGACCAGTTTAATAAATCTAGTCAGTGCTTTTAAAGAATAATATGTCATGACATTACAAAAATAAGTCATAAAAAGCTCAGAGAAAGTTACTTCTTTTTGGCTTATTTTACTTTATAAAAAAGATTGTGACTCTATTCAAATAAACCCAAATGTAAACATGTACAATACAGTAATACATTCATTATGACATCCCATGAGTCCAGAAAATAAAATAGCATTTTATTTTCCAATTTTGCATTCTCCTATTTCTTTGCAAAAAAAAAATAATGTTTGCTTTGATTGTGGTCTTTGTTACTATTGTGATCTCAAATGGAGCAGTTTTAGGTGAAGTGGAAACATCTGTGTACATGTTAAATATGTGATTGAGTGAGCTTGGACTCCAACAGAAGCATGCAACATACTTGGTGATGTCCTTTTAAAATTGAAGTTCAGTTGAAACTGTTCTTTGCTTCCTCTCTTCCTTTGGCTTTTGGCCTTCTCCCTAATCCTTATGGCTGAGAAGAAGCCCCTTCCAGTTCCAGTCAGTTAGAGGCAGGAGGTCAAAGTCCACTGTGATCTTCCTGCCAGAAGAGTTCTTTTGGCTCATCTTCAAATTCCATCTAAAGCTACAGATACTTCCTCAAGTCAAGAATGTTCCCCAAGTCTTCTCCCACAGAGAGGAGCAGCCAGAAGAGAGGCTTTGTCCCCCACCCACCTCATGGAAATGAAATGAAGAAACGTAAGAGCTCAGGTGGAAACTGTTGATACTGTATTTGGGAAACTAAAATCGAATGTCGAATACAACACACTGACCCGTTACTTTGACGTAAGAGAATAAGGACGTGAGAGCCGATGAACCAAGGACTGTACTGTTTCCTGTCTTAGTCTCCCTTCTAATCTCTTGTTTACTTCGGCTTCTTCTGCTAATCTAGGCTTGGATCTTCTATTCCTTCCTGTCTTCTCTCTCAGCCTTCCTCCCTGTCTTTGAAAAGATCCCTCTTTCATGGAATGTTCTCAATATATCTTTCCTAATGCTCATGTGAGTTGAACACAGAAAAGTCATGCATGTATCTTAAAACAAAGTTTACGCCATCTTCAGTAAAAGCTATATATTTTCACAGAAGTAAGACAAATGTACATGAAATGCTTGACGTAAGTCAGCTCCCGACATTCACATAAATGCTTTGAATGCAGTCTTAGAGCTGAGAGGTGTCCTGGTTTCTGTGGGCTGTGTGATAGATAAGGTGGCTATAATTAACAGCATTTTTTGACATTATAGAACTCAACAGAAAGGCACATCAGACCCAGTGTTTTGGGATTCTATATTGGGATTCTATTTGGGATTCTTTGTATTCTATAACAGTGTGTGATGTATGCCTTACCTGGAGGAATGAAAACACCTCTACTCTTCTTGTTTGCTTTCAGGCACATCATTTCTGTCCATGAGAGCTGACATCCATCATTTGATGATCAGATTTCAATCTACAGGTTTTAGAGAGCACCTACGTATTCAGACAATAACAAAGATGTCCACAGTTATTTTTCATGATGAGATTCATGTAAACCTGTATCAAATGAGGAGGGTACAGAGCCTTTCTCCATCTCTTCTCAGCTGTCCTTGTCTTAAACTAGCCATTGCTTAGAAGTGACAGGCTGTTGTTATCTTTCTGTGTGTGGATAGCTTATGCCTAGAGTTACACATGTGAGACAGCAAAAGGGCCAGAGTGAGAGTGGAATGACAGGCTGAAAAGTGGAAGCAGAAGAGATGTGTGAGCCTAGCCTGTTGGGAGTCTCATCCAGGCTGCTATGCCCAGAAGAAAAACAATGTGTGACCAATGCAAGTAGAATGAGCCTTGAGTCTTACATATTAGGATTAGGGAGAGATTTTTAAAGCAGACTCCTTACAATCTATATAACTGCATTTTGAACAAAATAATATTCTGCATTTGGTATAAGACAGAAATCACTCTTGAATCATATCTCTCTGAAGATATTCTCATATTGCTTTATAACAGCTCCAAATGTTATTTATGAATCTTTTGTAACATTAAATTTTGCTTTGAGAATTTTTTTTTCTGGATTATACTCATATATAAATAAAATCAGTTTTATGGTGAGATGGTAAGAATTGATGCTTTACTGATAATGTGTGGGTTAGGTTTCAGGGTGAACTTGGCTTTCTTGTATATTATTTATCCAGTCTCTGGATCATAAACATGTCTACTAATTTTATAAATACTATAGCTTTTTACCAAGTATTATTTTTATTTTTAGATCATGTGTTTTACAGGTGATAAGTACACGTACACATTATTTCTAAATCAGGAATCCCCAGACTGGTAATAGATTTATGCCTTGATTTTCATTAGCAAGTGCTTTGGAACAGGGGACCGATATTCTGAAATAGTCTTTGAAGTATTTTACACAGTTCTCCATTTCTTTAAGGAGAATTCTGTTCCACAATTGAAAAACATATCAATTACAACAACACATTTAACACTGTCATCAAATTGCCCAGCTCCACATCTAACTGTCCTTTGGCTCTTTGCCTCTCAATGGTGACAGGTTATCTATTATTTTGTTTTCTGTCCTTTCACCCAGTCTCTTTTTGCGTGGCTTATTTTCTGTCTAAAGATGTGAAGCCAAACCATCACCTTTTGTTTTTCTGATAACACAGAGTGATGTTTAAAAAAATAGCTTGTGAGAAGTGATGCAATGCACAGAAGAGAGCCATGGTAGGGACAGAAGTGAGACCGGCTGGTCCATCTTCGGAAACCCCACTAAACATCTAACACACGATTAGAAGTTGAGGGAGTAAAGGTCTCCTAGTAAACATAGTTGGCTCCCGGTTTGGTTCCAGCTCTGTGGTTTTCTTCACACTTTGTGTACGTCGATTTTTATCTAATCTCACACACAGGTTTCATTTTCCATCAGGATCATCCCTCTGAACCTCAAACTTCAGTAGCTACGTAAATCCATATTAATAAATCTGAAACTGTGCTTCCACACTGCAGGGCTCCCGACACCTCACCTTACCAAATGGTGCAAAGAATGTTGCAATATTAAGCAATAGGGGTGATTCGTCGGCGCACACAGACCCACAGCTTGAGTTGAAGTTCTGCCCCCTCCTTTACTCCCCTATCTCACATCTAGGCATTAGAAAATACTGCTTGCTGTAATTAAAAATGCATATTGCATCTACTGTTGGCCTTTTGATCCCCTAGTTACAGACTTCATGCTTCCTGGAGATACTGCCGTGCTTCCCCTACCCTGGGCTTTGCTTAAAAAAAAAAATGTTTCCGATATTAGCACAATGGGCTTCATTATAACAGTTTCCATACATGGACATAATGAGTTTTATTATACTTACCCACCATTATATTCTCTTCTCCTTCTCTCACTCCCTGGAATCTACTTTCTCTTGCCAACTAGTCACATTTCTACTTTCATGACTCTTGTGTTTTCTTCCTCCCTTCCTCCCTCTCTCCTTTTCTCTCTCCCTCCCTCCTTTCTTCCCTTCCTTCCTTTTTACTTTCTTTTTCCTGAGTTCATGAGTTTCACTAGGATTGTTTACAGGAGTATAGGTGAAAAATTGTTTATAGGGACTTGAGCATCTTCCCAGTGGCTACACCACTGAAGAAAGTGTCTGTCCTTCCCCATCAATGAATGATTGAGAACAAATTCTCGGGGAAAGATAGGGCTTCCAGAGGCCCTCTACTTTCCATGATAGGTTGTTGGCTGGACAATATTGTGCACATCTTGTCGTGTCACCACAGCTGCTGAGAGCTTGAGGGAGACATCTGTATCACATCGTGACATCAGGATTCTATACAGTTCCCCTACCCTGGCTCCATATGACACCCTGATATCAGGATTCCATAAAGGTCCCCTACCCTGGAACTATCTATCTCATACTGTGACATCAGTACCTCTACCTTGGCTCTTGAATTCTTTTCCTAAATTCTTCTACAATACACTCTGATGAATTTTTTGGAAGGAGTGATATTGCTATCTCCTTCGTGGTCCTTGTTACTTCTCATACTATATTCATACTTAAATATTCAAGCAAATTATTTGAAACATCACTCATTGTTATATCACTTCTGTGCCCCAAAACCACTGCTGTGGCCCAAATTTATTAGAAAATAAAACAAACAAACAAATAAAGTTCTTAAACTGGTCTACAATCGTATATACAACCTAGCTTATTGTTGTATCTTGCCTACAGGAACATTGTTCAATATCCAGCACTGGAACGCTTTCTGGTAAATTCACCCTTATGTCACTTGGAAACACCGAGGCTGGTCACCATAATCTACACTGTACTCACTTCACTATCCTAGTAGATCGTGGCAGCTACAATTCTCAACTCTGCCAGCCATAGACATGGCAACAATAACAGTAAAAAGCCCATCTGGAGGAAGTCAGTATTAGAGTTAACACATTTTTAAATATACAACTTACTCTTTTTACTACTAGGCATGTCAAGAGATGGTCAGAAATAAAGAGGGAAAATGGACAATAGGAGCAGATCCGTATGTGATCCAGTTATTAACTGATGGAAATGTTATCATACTTAATTGATATGAGAAAAATACAACAAAAGAGAAGTTTAAAGAATGTTATCATAGAAGTGAAAAACAGATGTATTTATGGCTGAGACTGAGGGCTGTATAATGGCTAGAAACAGCAGGAGATAAAAATTCAACAGAAAATATCCGGCATGAGTCATCAAAGGAGAAAGAATAAAACTAATATTTGGAATATATTATTGTGATATGAAATTCCAGATTGAGGGAGAAATTGTACCAGAGGCAACATTTGATTCTCCTGCTTCTGCATCTTCAGCAGACCCTATTGGGTACCACCACAGCCAACCATAGGCAATATTCAAGTAGATGGTCAGGAAGAATTTTATAAATGGATAGAAGATTCAGCAGCACAAATTAAACAAAGACTCTACTAGAAAATCTCTAGCAGCAAAATGTAAAGAAATAATATCGAGGAATAGCATATAGAAAATGAAAATAAAAACCAGAAAGAAATGAGAAAACAAGCAAAACTGAACGAAACTTCATCTTTGAAGCCTGAGAGCTAATTACTGAGTAGAAATGAGGGAAGCCAGAAATCAATGGAAACACATCTTTAACATGCCAGAGGGAAAAGGGACCTATCTTGGTTCTATAACCAACTCTATGAAAGTACAGAGAAAATATTTCATGGCATTCTCAAACAAAAGGGAGAAGCCACTATGAGCAGATCTAAAAGAAATTCTTAGGGGGTAGCTGTGACAAAAATAAAGTAGACTGGAATAGAAACATGAGAATTGAGATGGTAAGCTTTATCATGCTGGTAGATCTAAACATAGACTGTTCATACATACAGCAATTACAGTGATGAATAGTGTTGAGGCTAAGGTATAAAATTCATGGCATCACAAAATGTGGGAGAATATAACAGCCAACTTAAGCTGTGCACACGTCGGCATTTTCTAGCTTTTTCTCCTAGAGTTGCATGGCTCTGGCTGCAGTATACAAATGGTGATAGTGTCTGCTTGTAACTGTTTTCAAATGCTGGAATTACAGATGTGTACCACTACTTGGCTGAAAAACATTTCATACATTCAAATTCTTAATGCATATACTAGTTTAAATTATCCTTTATGATAAAAATGATGAAATCAAACACAATATAAATAACTTTGACTTCTTATACATAAATGAATAATTTATGTTAATGTAATAGTCAGTGCAGGTGCTTTTGGTTGACGTGTATCCATCCTTGTTACCAAACCTCCAACTTCTGTCATGTGTTGTGTTTTTTAGTCCAACCCCTGCCTCTCCCACATCACCATCTGTGTGTGTATGTGTTTTCAGAGAGGAGAGTGTCGAATATCCTTTGGAAGAATATCTCTTAACTGCTGGGCCATCTTTCCAGTCCCTTGTCCATCTTTCAAGCTTCCATGCCCCCGGGAATCAGGTGGTAGATAAACAGTGTCACTGACGCATAGATCTTGTTTCAGACTATGGTGCCATGTATCTTTTTGACCCACATTATTTCAACATCTTTGATAATATAGTAGAATGTGCATTTGCACACTTTGATGAACAACTGATTCTCAAGAAGAGCTAGTATGTTATGGAGAGAAAAATATGACTTTTTGCTAGACAGTTAGCCAGTCAGACATATGGGGCACATGAATAAAAATATAATCCTATTTTAAAAATTTGTAATCAAAATATATATTTCATCATACTTACCTTGGACTATTATGATTATTAAATAAATTTGTTGTAGTCACCAGAGAATAGAAGTGAAAATGCCATGTATTTTTGGACCATATGTTATAACTTTTATGTTAATTTATTGGGAGTATAAGCACCACTAAATAAACATGAATTGAAAAACAATCATTTAATCACCCAATGATACGGGATATAAGTTGAAAAATACTTTACTTGAAAGGGATACTTTGCATTTTAACCTGTCTGTAATGATTTTAACTTCACTATTTAATCACAGTGTAAAATAGTCATTTTATTTGAGTAGGCTTCATCAATGAAGATTGAAGAGAGCTTTTTCCATCAGCACTGCCTGATACTCTCCTCCTCCAGTAGATTAGTTACCTTTTCATGGGGTCACATCATCTACAAGTCCTTCAGGTTTACTTCCAATAGTAATCCAGTCCTGGAGTCACTGAGATTTTCAAGATTTACATGAGATTTTCAAATCTCACTTCTCTTAAATATGAAAGGTTAAAAGTTATTTTCAATGTGGATACTTGGAGACTGTTGAAATCTTCAGTTTCATAACCACCGTTCTCTTTAGTCAGTGGAAGAAACAAATGGTACCTATAATAAACACACACACATGCACACATAGATGCACGTGCACTTACTTCTATAGCCCAGGATCTGTTTGGAAACTGCCCAGAGCATTGTCCTTAGCTTATGCATTCAATTTGTTTGCAGAACTCACTCAGATGTAGTGAAAAGATCTCACCAGTTACCTAATTTCTGATATACTTTTTAAATCAGTCTAGAAAAGTCTTTGGTAAAGCTCAGAATTCCTTGCCTTGACTTGAGTTCTTGTTCACGAGGCACCTTCCTGCACGGCACAACCAGGATACCATTAAAACTCTTAAAGATATTAAATGCTAATTAGGTCTGCTCAAACATATATTAAATTTTTATTGCAGTTCATTTTGTTCTTGATTCATTATAGAATACAGTAGTTATATTCTTCAATTTGTAGCAAATGAATTACTTTCAATTATGTAATTATTATTAAAACTGCTAACAGCCTGTTGATTTTCCTTCTTGTTTTCCCCTTGATATTATGTGTGAACTGTGGCCCTTTCATAATAAGAGAAGTAGAGATTCAGAGTATGACCTTGCAAAGCTGGCAGGCAGTCTAACATGTTGACTGAGCACAGAGAACAGTATTTATTACCCTAATACAAGCCTGTGCCTGAAATGATTCAAGGTACTTTTATTTTGAAAATGAACTCTGCTATTTTATTTTCATAGTGGAGATTTTCAAACACACAAAACAAATTAAGGCCTATGTATTAGTTACTGTGATAAAGTACTATGAGCAAAAGCAACTTATAGAAGAAAGGGTGTATTTTGTTTGGCTCATGGTTTCAGAGACATGGCCGCAGGAGCAAGAAGCCATGTGGGATGGAAGAGGGGCGAGGCTCTAAACTCTTGGCAGAATAAAAAAACAAAAAACAAAAACAAAAACAAAACCCTGATCATTGTAATGATAATAAATTAGAACAAAACAATTTATAGTTTACAAAAAACCATGTACTTCACTTATACAGTCTTTTGTTTTGTTTTTCATGGTTGTGGTCCTAGGATCTAATCCAGAGCATTGCATGCGTCTGTGGTTTGTGTTCTACCACTGCACAATACTCCTGTCAGCTAAACATATGAAAGCCTTCAAAACTTCCAGAGAGCAGGAGGAGGGGGGGACAAGGAGGAGAAGGGGAGGAGGACAAAGAGGAGGAGGAGGAGGAGGAGCAAGAGGAGGAGGAAGAGGAGGAAGAAGAGGAAGAGGAGGAGAAGGGGAGGAGGAAGAAAAGAAAAGGAGGGGGGAGGGAGGAGGAGGAGGAGAAGGAAGAGTAGGAGGAGGAGAAGGGGAGGAAGAGAAGGGGAGGAGGAGAAGGAGAGGAGGGGGAAGAGAGGAGGAGGAGGAGGAGGAGACGGGGAGGAGGAGAAGGAAGAGTAGGAGGAGGAGAAGGGGATGAGGAGAAGGGGAGGAAGAGAAGGGGAGGAGGAGAAGGGGAGGAAGAGGAGGAGGAGGGGGAGGGGGAGGAAGGAGGGGAGGAAGAAGAGGAGGAGGAGGAAGGGGAGGAGGGGGGGGGGGAGGAGGAGGAGGAGGAGGAGGAGGAGGAGGAGGAGGAGGGTGGCTTAAAGTAGAATCCCACACATCTTGGGAAGTGAAGAAGTGACTATCGCATGCACTCTCAGGATTCCTCCTATGAATAGAATTTTTGGCTTCCTTAGTGTCTGAAATGTTTGCTGCTTTAAAGTTTTTGACATGGTATATTTTACCTTTAATTTCCCAATTATTTCGTAGTCTTTCACCCTAACATGAATGAGATTTTTAAAGAATTTTCTTTCATAATTTTTTCTAAAATAGATAAATAAAAGCGATTTTGTATTGACTCCGTGTACTATTTGATACCTTCATGAGCCACTTCTAGCCACTTATATGGTATGTTTAACTTTTTCTGTATGTGTATGTATGTATATAATTGAATATGAGTAACAACTTCTGTGTTATTCTATGATCTACTTTGTTTTAGATATATAAATATATTTGGTTTTATCATACCCTAATTGCATTTATGAAATAATGTTTTCTATAAATGAATAAAGTTTAATTCTCTTTTCATATTAAAAAATAATTTTCCATGCAGCACCTCCTATCGCTTCCAATATAATTCTGTGTGTGGTATTGAGAGGGGGCCTCTTTCTCCATTTTATGAATTGAGTGGAAATATTTTATATTTTTCTTCAGCAATTACCAGAGATGTTTTTCATCTGAGTGACGATTTTCAGTTTCTAACTGTTGGAAAATTCTCTTAAGAAACAATATCAAATTTTATTGAAATTTCTTTCCATGTGATCTTGATCTTCCTATTTTCTACAATTGTCTTAATTAGGGTTTTATTGTTGTAAAGAGAACAAGGCAACTCTTATGAAGGACAACATTTAATTAGGGCTGGGTTACAGTTTCAAAGGTTTACTCTGTTATCATCACGGTGGGAAGCATGGCAGCATCCAGCCAAGCACGACGCTGGAGGAGGAACTTCCTGTAGCTTGAGCTTCTCCCAATGAGGTCACACCTACACCAATCAAGGCACACCTCTTAATAATGCTGCTCCTTCTAGGCCAAGCATTCAAGCACATGAGTGCATAGGGACCATTCCTAATCAAGCCACCACAACAAGTATGGGAAATAGGATTCTAGTGCTTCTACAGATCTAATGATGCTATGGTAGCCCTAATGGACTAAGACAGTTAATAATTATTTCTATTTTGTTTTACTTTTCACCAGGGTCCCATGTGAAGCTGGCCTCAAATGTACTATTTAGACAAGGGTAACCTTGACCTTGTGATGTTCCTGCTTCCATCACCCAAGCGTGGTAAAAAGCATGTACTTTTTAAATTTTCTTTATTTCTATTTTAAATGCTGAATGATTTCAACCCTGAAGTGATATAAATGTGAAAATTTCCTTCTGTGGAAATATCAATAAAAACTCAATATCTTAAATAAATAGGAAGTAATTAAAACTTCTTTACTTAGGTCATTTTGGTAAAGATAGTTCTAAAATTAATTTTGCTTTTCATTTAAGGTATTAAACTTAATGACATAAAAGTTCTTCATAACTTAATGCCTGTGGGGTCCATATAATAGCAGTTCTTTCTAATTCCTCATATGGGTAATTGCACTAATTTCTTCTTTTCTGTTGCTTTTCATGAGTGTTCTCACTGGAGATTAAGAACATTGTTTTCAAATCTCTGCTCAGTAGCCTAATGAGCTCAGGTTCAGTGAGAATCTGTTTCAATGGAATAAATATGAAGTGATAAGAGAAAGTATCTGATGGATTCCAGTCTCCACATGGGCACATGTACATACTGACACATATGTACACACATGCACATATCTCACTGACATACACAAATAAATAAATACTACAATTAAAAACAAAAGTTATTTTTCTGAACTCAGTTTTATTTTTCTCTATCTCATTTTAAAAGGAGCCATTTCCATGTGTCTTCATTACTACTTCTATTTTAATTACTGTGAACTTAGTTTGTTATCATTTGGTAATTTTTAAAAGTGTATGCACAGATTGTTTTTAGAGTTTATTCTTTCTTATTGTCTATATTGAAATGATTTTTTTTTAGTTAATTAATACTTAGCTGCATCTTGTATATTTTGACATATTGCATTTTAATTACGATTTGGCTTGAAATAGTGATTTCTTTTCTTCTACAAGTTTTATTACTACAAATTATTTATAAATGTTATTGTTATTGATTATGAATTCAATCTAGGGTCAAAAGAAAATAGTTATTAAAAATCCTTAAAATTTATAGAGACTTGTTTCAAGGGCTAGTTCATGGTACATTACAATCAATCTTCCAGGTCCATTTGCTGAGGATATGCATTGTGCATTTATAGGGTGGAATGTCTACAAATGTGCATACTATCAAGTATAGTAATGTTGTTTCAGCATCTTTGGCTTTGACAAATTTTTTGTCTAATTATTGGTAACTGGGAAATGTTAAAAATCTATAATGATACATGCTGGTTTGTGTGTGTGAGAGAGATTATGTATGTCTATAGGTTTAGGTTTTTTAAAAAACCTACTTTTCATAAGGGCGCTAAAATACTTCAACCCAAAGGTAGAGGAGGACAGATGGAAATAGGAAGGGATGGGAACCTGTTTAGAAGTAGTTCCTTGGAACTATTGCATTCTCCACTTGTCAGGACACCAGCGGTCTAGTTCAGTAGTGTCAGGATACCAAACATGAATCAGCAGTGCTGGCACGATCTAGCAGAAGCCATCAGTTCCCCACTAAATCAGCTTGAGTCAGTGGGAGTAACCAGGACTACCCAAGAAGCCTGGAGAAGTTCTTTGCTGTGCCTCTTGAAACAAAGTAAAGATTAGTTAAGACGAAGACTACAGACTAAAGCCATTGTATCCCCTACAGCATAATGCTGCATGCACATCCTGCTGCGTGCTCTTTTTTTTTTTTTTTTTTTTTTTTTTGGCTCATGCTCATCCTTCACTGCCTTTCTTTGAGCAAACTTCAGAAAGCTAGGGGAGAAAATGGCCTGCCCAGTGTTTTCATTTTATACTTGAGATGCTTTTAAGTTTCAATACTCTCTTCTGACCCTCACTCTTTAGAAAAAGCTGAGCTATTTTCACCTCATTCGTTCAATGCAGTTGAAATGCACATTACTGTTCAGTCCACCAAGGCCCCAGACAAAGCATATATCCTTGGTAAACCTCTACTAAGGAAGAGATATATCTCTAGGTCGTGGGGCATGCCTTCTACCATCTCAATCTCAGGGATTTAATCCAGTGCTTAGGCTTGGTGGCAAGCACCCTTAACTGCTGAATCAGAGACCTTTAAGTGCTGAGTCAGGTGCTCTTAACTGCTGAGTCATTTTGCTGGCTGAGATCTTCATATCACTTTTATCCTTTCAGTTGCACATATTGAGATACTTTCTTCCCCTGGAAACCGTCAATGCCTTGGTTCATTTAATGACACTCTGCATTCTCGGTTCTGTGTTCTATCTTTGATCGTCTGCTGGGATGTCCCAGCTGTACTATAAAACTATCAGCTCAAGGCTGGAGTTGTAGCTCAGTGCTGGAATGTATTCTTATTGTGTATGTAGCTCTACTTCAATATTCAGCACTCTAATGAGGGTGAGGAAAAGAATGTAGGTTCCATAAGGAACTGGTATTATTTTCTTATATTTTTAAATAACTTAATTAATTAATGAATCACTTTTATTCCTGGAGACAGTATCTTGCTGTGGAGCTCAGGGTGTTCTTAAGCTTAACTCATGATTTCCCCTGTGTCAGCCTCTCAAGTGTGTGATTCGAGGTGTACGTCATGAGACTCAGTTTCTAAATTTAACTTTTATTATCACATTAAAAATAGAAATATCTTAGCTCCCATTGGCTAAACTCTCTAAATTATTTTAATAACTTTTATGAGATTAAATTTTTGGATTCCACATATGAATGAGAGCATGTAGTTTTTTATGCTTGGTTCATTTCACTTGACACAATGAGTTGTAGTTACTTACGTTCATGTTGCTGTGAAGAACAAGATTTAGAGCTTCTTGGAGATTAAAATGGTAAAAATTGGCATCCTTGTCTTGTTCTCGATCTTAGAAAGAAAGCATTCAAGCTTTTTCTCACTCAATACAATGTTGGCTGATCATAAACAGTCTTTATTACAATGAAATATGTTCCATACGTGCTTTATATGTGCACAAATTTTACATGTACAGATGTTGAATCATAGCAAATGTTTTCTCAGACAGTTGAGATTTTTTGTTTTTCATTCTGCTGATGTGTCACAATATTTACTTCTTCACCTGTACTTAGCACTTACTGCATCTGTGGCAGCGATCATGTTTAAGTCTTGTAAAGTGCTGCTGAGTTTGGGCTCTCGGTTAATGTTTTGAACATTTTGCAGCTATGTTGATTAAAGTTGTTGGCTTGTAATTCTCTTTTGTTTGTTGTGTCTTAGATTTTTCTTATATCCTCCATATTAACTTGCTAGTGTCTTGTGCAGTCCATTTCTCATACTATGTACTTCACAGAGGAATTGATGTATGAAGAGCATAATCATGTCAATGAATTTCTATGAAGGGAAGAAAATATTTCTGTGGATCCATTTATCACAGCTATGGATAAAAATGACTTTCCAGACAAGCAGCCTATAATATTTCTCTCAAACCAGTTACTTCTGTGTTTTGTCGATTTCATTATATAGTTTCTTCATACTAGAATTAGCAAACATTTACAATCAGTGTACAAATTTTAATTTCAGAAAAAGTACTCCATTCCTTATGTTGTATGTCAGAAACTGCAATTTTAAAAAAGAATTTTCCTGACATTCAAGTGTAACTAGATACCTTGTAGTTTAGCTGGACACCCTTTCACCTTGGAACTATATCCCTGCTGCTCAACTTCCCAAGGTCACATTTTTTCAAGTATGTCTTCTACCCCGTAACAGCTCTCTAAATCTCACATCTTGTCATGAGGAAAACTAGATTAGATGATTGTTGTTCTTGCTGCTTTTCAAGATGGAAGCTACTGCACAGGCAAAGAATACACAAAGGAGCCTAGGTTATGCTAATATTGTGGGGGACACTTTCCTGGTCAGTAGGAAATTTAGTCTGTAGATTTTCTATTAGCACACTTTTTATCTCTGTCTCTATGTCTGTCTCTACATTTCTCCCTCTTTGCCCACTGCATACAGACCCCTGTCTCTCTCTCTCTCTCTCTCTCTCTCTCCTCTCTCTCTCTCTCTCTCTCTCTCTCTCTCTCTCTCTGTGTACGGTCTCATTACCTAGCCTAGGTTTACTTGCCTTTGCTAGTCATGAGGTTGGGCTGTGGGCATGACTGGTAAATTTATTTTTCAATGCTAGAGATTAACCTTAGCATCTTGTGCCTACTAGGCAAGCACTAGTTTAATTTAAAAACATTTAGGAATTTTCTAGGAATATTTTAAAATTTTGAATGACAATTGCAGTCTTGAGTTCTAAAGATTTGTAATGTAATAGTATAATTGAAATGAAAGAATAAAAGCATGAGAACGGTCATAAACAGTCTTACAAACACAACATTATTATCAGCAACCTTTTTCTTCAAAGATTCCTCATGGTACAACACTACTCCTCCATCATTAAAGCAATCAGGAAATCAACTTGGAAGCAATTGGAAAGGCACAAGCAACTGCCACTGACAGCAACTGTTTAACCACTGTTGTTTTTAAAAATGAGAATCCATTTGTAAAAGTTCACATTGAAGATGGCTATAGGAACGAACATTCTTGTTTGAAAAGTCAACAGTAAACAAACTATGAAACCTTTTAACTAAGCTAAGAAGAATTTCATGGAACAATGGTGATTTTTAAATTAAACCAGAAGTTTAATTATACGGAGTTTAGGCGACACTAGACTGTGCAACTCAAGGAGATAGTTGATAACTAGGGATAGTTCTTGACAACACTGATACATTATTTTGAAATGGAGAATTTATTGGTGAATCTACATGTCACAAAGACCACTCTGCTTTTATTTCTGTACAACGGATGAGACGTCAGAGTAGAAAGAAAGTTGTGGGTTGTAAGATTAATTCCTACAAATCATTCAAATAGCCTCTTTTTTTCTTAATGATCACACCTAATAGCTACTAGTTCTTGGTTCTTTGTTGTTTTGTGTGTATTCAGCTGCATATGTGCGTGTCTGTGGGACATGGAGGGCACATATATGTGCAGATGCATGAGCATATGTGTTTATGGAGGCTAGACGTCAACCTTGAATGCTGTCCTCAATTTTGAGACAGACTGTATCTCAAGTAAAGTAGATTGGCTGGACACCAGCCTTAAGAATTTACCTGTCGTTGACTTCACAGCACTGGAATTACAAACCTAACACCATACTTAGAGTCTAACTCAGCTCTTCACCCTTGTGCAGCCAGCAATCAACCAGCTTGCCAGCCTCCAACCTAGTTTTTAAGTGAAGCATGTTAAAGTCAGTTTTGTCCAAAGTTGTCCTGATATTTCAATGAGAAGAAAGAACCAGAAACTGTCTCTCATTTTCAAATGCATCTCTTTTTAATACGTGGCCTTTGCCTCTGCCCCTCAAGTGTATCTCTTTCTAACACTTGACCATTGGCCCTTGACTCCATCTCTCAAATGATCTTAGTATCAGCGATGGCATATCTCTTATTTCACAAATGTTCAGGGCTTCTTTAATCTTGTTTGTTTTTTTTTTTTCCTTCGAAAATTTCCTTTATTGTAAAGCAGAGCATTTCTGGGAGAGAAACACTCTAAAATGAGTTGATTGAATTATTTACAGCTTGATGCTTTCTGACAAACTCAGAGGAATCAATAGAGTTGTTCCAGACTTTAACAGATCCGCCTTCTTTGTTACTTTAGTATTTGGAACACATTGTAAGGATGTTAATAAAGGATGAAACATACGAGGACTCAGGCTCTAATGGCTGATTCTGCCAAACTCACTCAAGCAGTCCACTTACCTTCTGTACTCTGGTTTTGCTAATTCCCTGCATTCAGGTAGTACTCTAACTAGGAGGATAATCTCACTGGACAGTTGAGAGTGAAGTGCACAGCATTCCTGATACTGGAGAGAAGAGCAAAAGGAAGCATTTCAATGCCTCTAGGATCTGTCAGTGCTGCAGAGACCCATTCATGTCTTAAAAAAAACATATCTATTAAGCATATGTGCCAAATATGTCCTAGCTGTGACACAGAGCAGTCTTTGCTCTCTTGGAATTTATATTCTAGGTAAAAAAAAAAAAATCACAGTCTTACAGCCTAGTTGGTCAATGACTCCTCAGGTGGCTTAAGGGATAGACAATCGTCCCAAAGCCCAGCTTAAACGAATGCCAGCCTATGGGCAGCCACAGCAGGACCCTGACTTCACTACAAGTCTGTCTGCTATTAACAAGGTCTGAGAGGCTTCCTCCTTCCTTTCAGTTTGAACATCAGTATTAAATGATCAAGTGTTAAAAACTAAATTGACTTCTCTTTTTCCCTTTTCAATTAGTAAAGTAGGTAATTTATTTAATACCTGGGAGTAGAAAGGCGAATCTAAAATCATGTAGTATACAAATAATATTTTTATGGAAAGAAAAAGCAATTGTTAAACAAACAGTATAGTAGGAAAAGATGCATATAAGAAATTTTAAAGGAGCATGTTTCTTAATTAGGGTTACTACTGCTGTGACAATGAACCAGGGAGAAAAGGCAACTTGGGGAGGAAAGGGTTTATTTCACTCACGGTCCCATCTAACAGTTCATCATCAAAAGCAGAGAGGGCAAGACTTTAACCAGTACAAGAATCTGGATGCAGGAGCTGATGCAGAGGTCATGGAGGAATGCTGCTTACTGGCTTGCTCTCAAGTCTCACTCAATCTGATTTCATATAGAATCCAGGACCAACAACAGCCCAAGATGGGACCACCCACAATGGTCTGGGCTCTTCCCTACCAATCACGAATTAAGAAAATACCTTATAGGCTTGTCTACAGCCCAATCTATGGAAGCATTTTCTCAGAAAAAGTTCCCTCCTTTCAAATTACTACAGCTTGTTTCAAGTTGACATAAAACTAGCCAGCAAAACAGTAAAAAGAATTCTTAAAATGTATACAACAGATTTATTTTTATTAGACACATTCTATTTTTATGTGTGGGTTTTACATTATCTGGAAAATTGTGTTGCTAGTGAAAGTTAATTTGAAAAAGGGCATGCTTATCTACTAATTTAAACATACAGTAATGTTCTAGAATCCAAACATTCCCAGGAATGACCAAGCCTTTGGGTGACATTTTTGCAATCCTATATCATGACTTTCTAAAAATTAATGCCATTATCGCAGAGATTTCAAAGCAAATCTACTTTATTCTAAGGCAATAAGCATCAAAACCAGTTCCCCCACCTCAGAATTAAAGAAACAAGGATATTTACTTCAGTTTCAGCTTTCATACTTATAGCTGAAATACAAAACTTTCTGCTGATCATTTCCCCATTGTCCCCTGCACTGTCTTACATGATCAGGTGCCAGAATTGTTTTTCTTTCATTGAAAAAATATTCTTCTTGTACTACCCCTACCCCTTCCAACTACTCTATACCACCTTACACCAGGATTCTCAGTCTTGCCTCTTGGATAATTAAGAGCTTTATAAACAAATGAATTATACCTTATTTGTGTTTCCATTCCATAATGACTGTGGGTGATGTTCAAAGCATTCAGTTTACTGTTTCCTGGACCTTCATCTCCAATCAGCTAACTCCTTCATCTTCACTATCATCACCTGACTTCCCAGGACTTCTCTACTCTGGAATACTCAGCTGCACATTCCAGTGTTTAGCCTCAGCCTTTTCTCTGGCCAGCCTGCCTGGTTCCCTTCTCCTGTAATTTCTCTGCTTATCAGAATCATGAGCACGATCACCTCTCCATCATACCCTCTGTCACCTGCCGTGGCTTCTTGTGTGTTCCTACTCATTATAGATGATCTGGTTTGTTATTCTCTTTCCATCATATTTAAATTCCTATCAACTTATCCTCCTGCCCTTTAGGAATTTGTATTTCAAACAGATAGAAAATACTTCAAAATCATTAAAGCAGAAAAAGGGATATTGGGATAGTTACTGAGCAGCTGACAAACTGGGATAGAAGTCAGGGAGTGCAGAGCTCAGCAAATACATAGGCACCAAGGGAGTTTACAAAAAAGGCTCAGGGCACAGACAGGTATGTGTATGATGTAGGATCCTGACACCAAAGTGGGTGGACACAGTGGGATCAGTCATCTGAACAGTGTTGCCACTGTTCTCTGGTCCTGATGTTGCTGTTACTACCAAGGTTGTAACCTACCATATGAAATATCAACAGGACTAGCCATTTGTATCACTCTCTTAGGACTCAAAGTTTTAGATAGGAGCATATGTCAGGATGAAACTTAAATGGTTATATATTGGCTTTATAAATAGAGTAAGAGATTCTCTCCTTTGTCTTTGGTAATTGTAAATGAGGGAGTGAGTACTAACAAAAGGGAGAAACATGTTTGGAAGCTAGTGGCCAAAACACTGAGAGTTGTCTAAATTACTGAGATGTGTAAATGTTACTGTGTTCCTCATCTCATCTGTGTGTGGGATAATGAGCACTGTTAGAGAAAAGCCACACACATCTGTAATCCTCATTGGAATTACAAGCCCCCCTTTTCTCAATGTCCCCTCTGTGGATGGCAGATTAGTGATCTCTCCTGTCCACAGCAAACATTGCTGATTTGTCTCCACCTTTCTGATTCTTCAGAATATTCTCCCCTTTCTTTTTTCTTAGCACCTGCCTCCATCACCTTCTTTGGGTAGAGAAACAGAAGTTTAACCAGGACCTTCAATTCCAGTCAACATCCTAACACACTCATCTGATCACAGTGATATGTTTTTCCATCCTTTGCCTCAGTTTACCCATCTATGTTCCACATCTTCACATCATTTTGGGCTCTTCACTTTGTTGATTTCCCTAATAACAGATATTTTCAAATTCTCCTTTAACTTTTCCATTATACATGTTGAAATGCAGATGAAAGTGAGTTTTTCTTAGCCAATATTCTTCTAGATGCATCCATTACCCCACTCAGTAAAACTCAACAGCTTCTCATGGTTGTTCTGAAAAACTGTCTTATTGATTATACTATTTCTAGAATCATCTTAGAAGATGGAAAATCAATTGGTCAATATCTTAGTTACTTTCTGTTTTTATGACAAGATGTGTAAGACAATTAACACTTTTTTAAAGGTGTTATTTAGGCTAAGGAAATGGGACAGTGGATAAGTACTTGCTGAGCAAATGTGAGGACTCTAGTGCAAATCCCCGGAACTCACATAGACATAGACATGTTTGCACACATCAGAAATCTCAGGGCTCCTGTAGCAAGTAAAAGTAGATATAAGAGAATCCACGGGTACTAGTGGCTCAGCTAGCCTGGCATGTAAACCAGCAATCAAGAGTGGACCTTGTCTCAAGCAGGTAGAAGGTGAGGATCAACATGCTTGTCCTTTGACTTACACAAGGACATTGTGACACCAATTTCTCACACTTTTACGCACACGTACATTTCACTCTCACACACAGACACACGCACAGACAGACAGACAGACAGACACACATACACACACACACACACTCTCTCTCTCTCTCTCTCTCATGCATGTGCACATACACTGGTAGAAAAGAAAAGGTTTATATTGACTCACCAGAGGCTTGCATGACAGCAAACACCTTATGGTGGGACATGTGACAAAGGATGCCTCTTCACCTCTGGTACAAAAGAGACCAAGAGGCAAAAAAATGTCCCGTTGGAGCCATCTCTAAAAAGTCACTATCACCTCTAAAATAGTACTGTTTGGGATCAGGTCTTTAACACGTGGGCACTGGGGAGTATTTCAGATTATATTAAAATGAGATCTTTCCAAGATCAAAAAAGCCTTAATATCCCTAGTCTCCAAATCTCTAATGAAGGAACCAGACTGAGCTCACTTGAATGGTGATGAGCATCTTTCAGCACTTACTTGCCAAGAGGTCCTCTTGTGGAAGCTGAGGGGGTGTCTTCCTCTTTGGGGGCCCTCTTCTAGAGCTTTCTCTCAGGATAGTATCTGATAATCAATGCTTAATCTTCTTATCCTGCCTGGATTTCCTCTGGCTCCCTTGAAGTATAATTCCAATGTGACACAGATGCACGGTTGTACTACTTTCTAGGCAAGAAACTCAGAGCTGGTTGCACTAGGCAGAAGTAGGTGCCAGCAAACGAGCATTCTCTCTGGAGATTCTGCAACAGGAGCTGTGGCTTTGATTTTGCCAGCTTCTAAAGCTGCTTGTATTTCATGGCTCATTTGTCTTTCCTTCAACTGAAAAACTAGTAATATGGGTGAACAATATTTCAATAATAGTCTGTTGAGCTTTCCTTTGCTTCTATCTTCCAATTTTAAGATCCCTAGTGGTAATGCTCAGCTCTTGGGACAGTCCAGAATAGTCACCTCAAGGTACTTAATCACACCTACAAGACACTTGATGCCATGTGAAGTAACATCATCATAGAAATGATGATGAGTCAGTGACAGTACTAGGTGATTGTCATACCCTATACACCCTGAGTTGCCACTGGACCCTACCTATGTTCACGTGGCCATATATTGACATGTTACAAATTGGTCAGCATAGTCTAAACAAGGAGGAAGTAGTTAACTCACCAAAGACACTGTCATATTTTCTCATATCTGTTACACATAAATGAAGAGTAAACATAGGAAAGCTTTGTAAGCTTGTTAAGCAAAAGAGGATAGAACTTACTAGGTCAACTTGTAGAGATGATTATCATCATCAGATACTTCAGATTTCAAGTGTGTACTTATACAGTAGGATCTGTGGTTGAAACTTTGACTGAGAGAAATCAGTTTGCCCAAACTTCTCCGGCATAAAGTTAAGGAAGGAATACAGAAGCTGAGGAAACCTGAGAGTGGAAGATTTTTCATGTCATGTATGACCTAGGCATTCCAATTTATTGCATATTCCAAGGAGGCCTAGAGAACACTTACTAAGTGTCTAAGAACCCTAGAGTCCTTGACAACACTCTGGTACTGCCTTTGTATGTTAATGATAACATTATTGGGCCAAATGCATTGCAGTTTCTCAGTAATTAACACACATTCTGTGTACTTGAGATTGATTAGACATCTATAAAAATTTACCTGCTTTTGGGTCAAGTTTTCATGCCTTCATCTATTTTTAATGAAAGTCTCTAGAAATCCTGACACACAGCACTTATATATGAACACATCCTATGTAAATTCATGGTTTCATTTTTACTGTATAAATAAATTTGAGTGGAATCAATGTTTGGCTTGGATATGTATACTCAAAACTTGTTTAAAATCAATTTGCATTCCTTTCTGTGGGGAGAGAGGCTATTTAGGAACACTGTCCTCACTGCAATACTTGATCCTGCTGGTATTTTTACCTTAGTCACTCTCAAGAGCATATAGCCATAGCATAATGTACCATATATCACCCACTACTGGAACATCTGCATCTGTGAATTTTCTTCTGTGAGATACCTATTTTGATTATTGTCAAAGGTGTAGGTTTTCTTCTAAATATTTAGCTGTATATGTTATATATTTTATTAGATGTGCAAGTAACTTTCTCAATATATGTATTGAAAACTGTTATATTAGTCTACAGATGGGTGGTATGTGTGTGTGTGTATGTGTGCATGTGCGAGCGTGTGTGTATTATTGAAAATTAATCCTTAGTTCTTTCACATGTTATCCAAGAGCTTTATCACTGTTCTGTTCCCTTTTTATTCTGCACTTTGAGACAGGATCTCACCACATTTCTTGTGCTGGCCTTGAACTTACTCTATAACCCGGGGAAGGCCTGAACTTGTGATCCTCTTACCTCAGCCTCCCCAAAAGCTGTAATTACATTAAAGGTCTGTGCCTCTGGGCTGGTTCCTTTTCACTTCTGATGTGTCTTCAAGGAACAGACATCATAGATTAAAGGTAGTCAATACACTCCACCTGCCAATCTTTGGTATATTGGCTATTTTGAATTGAATGTACTTGGGAGAAAGCAAACTGAGAGAGAGAGAGAGAGAGAGAGAGAGAGAGAGAGAGAGAGAGAGACAGAGTGTTACTCTCAGACTTCTTAGCTTGCTAAAGTCAAATTCTTTTTAAAAGGAACCCAAACATCAAAAATCTTTTCTTCAGAAAAAAATTATATTACATTTTTTATTACTTAAAACAATGTTTAAATTTAAATATATTTTGACTTTGATTCTATTTTTCTTCTCTCCCCAAGTCTTTCCAGGTCCTCTCCTCATCTCTACCTACGCAACTTTTAGTTCTTTCTCAAAAAACAAAGAAAAACACAGTATAACAATATCCCTTCCCCCCAAAAACAAGACAACAAAATGCACTCAAAAATAGAAAAGTCTAGAATATGTTGGTCCTGAACATGAGGACTGTCCTGTAATGGTTAATATACCCAGTGTTATAGAAAGCTGATTTTTCCTCTTTCATCCAGTATATGTGACAGCTCAGGTGTTAACTTCTACCCTAGTGGCTAGATTTTCATTCATTCTTTTGTTTGTTTGTTCATCTTTTCATTCATTCATTTAAAAAAATAACTAAATAATATATAATAAGATGAAACAAAGACTATGATATTTAAGTTGGACAAGACAAACCAACAAAAGGAAAAGGGCCCAAAAGAGAGCACAAGAATCAGAGACTCACTCATTTGCACATTCAGGAGTTCCATAAAAATACTAAATGGAAGCCAAAAATATATACAGACAGCTGTACAGGTCCTGCACATGCTGGCTGCCACAGCCTCTGTAAGTTCATGTGAGCTTTGCTCATGTTGATTTCAGAGGGCCCTGCTTCATAGTGTCTTCCATCCTCTCTGACTGTTGTACTCTTTCTGGCTGTTATACTCTCCCCACCTCCTCTTCCACAGTTCCCTGAACTCTGAGGGGAGGGATTTGATGAAGACTTCTCATTTAGAGCAGAATGTTCCAATGCCTCTCACACTTTTCTTGATATCTGGCTGTGGGTCTCTGTATTTGTTCTTACTTGCTGCAGGAGGAAACTTCTCTGAGGATAGCTGAACAAGGCAATGATGTATAATATAGCAAAGTATTTGAGTAGTCATTTTTTTCATTATATCCCCCTTTCTTTTGTACTTTTCTCTTTTTCTTTTTTCTGGAGCTGAGTACTGATTCAGGGCCTTGTTCTTGCTAGGTAAGTGCTCGATCACTGAGCTAAATCCCAAACTCACTCTCTATCCTTTTTTTAAAGAGCAGTATTATTTGGTTTCATTCTAGGTCCAGGGTCTATTTAGTCTCAGGTTCTTGTTCACCCAAACAATGTGTCATACAGGTTCTATCTCGTGGAATGTGCTCAAGTCAAATTAGTTATTGGTTGGTTACACCTGCAAGCTTTATGCCACTATTGTAGGAGTGAAGGCTCTATGGAGGCACGGGCTGGACATCTCCATATTCAATGAGTTGTGTCGGTGTTGTCTTCAGCAATGGAACCTTGCTGTCAGTTTGTGGAGAGTGAACTATTGTCTTGGCAACAATTTGGGTCGTTTGAGGGGGTGATCTATACAGCCTTTCTTCAACAACCCAATTAGATATAACTTAGTCCTGGTACTGGAAGTTTCATTTGGTGACAAGACATGGCCAGATTTCATTAGATCACCTTCATATATGTATACATTTTAGGCAGTTTCCCTTACTGTATCTTAAATACCCCTTAATTTTAGCTGTCCCCCCCCCGACAACGTCCAGGACTTTTAACAATCAGGAAACAGTGGTTCTTCTCACAGAGAAGTCAACTCTATGTCTTTTACTGAAAGGATGATATTCCTCATTTGTTCCTTAGAGAACCTGTTCATCTAATTCTGTAATTCATCTTATGGCTTTCCCTCTTACCCTATTAAGACAGTACTTGAGCTTTTTTATGACTTCCTATTTTAATATTAATTTTTGTTGGGTAACATTTAAGTGTCTATTAAAATTAATGAATTCATGAACTCCTTTTGCAATTAATATGCCTATTATCAGTTTATTTCTTATGCCAGCTATCAAATCTAATGGTGTAGAGACAAAAGCCAGCTTTTCAGGGTATTTCATTGGTGACATCTTTTTCTTTCATCTCCTCCAGTATCACAATGATGAAATATTGGTGTTTCTTAGACTTAGGCTCATAATCATCTTGAAGAAGATGGTTTGTTTGCTGTGGCATGAAGGGAAAGTTTATGATTTACTATGTTGATATATTGATATTCTAGTGACATTTCTTAAAAAGATGAAAGTTTCCTCTTAAATTATCCTAATAACTTCTTATAAGTTATCCTAATACCTTCTTACAAGTTATCACAAATGTGGATGCCTATGCAGTCCTTAATATCTATTCCTTATATCCATCTTTGGGGTAATACATTCTGTCTTCTGTAGTTTCTAATAAGCCTTAAGATAAGGCCATGTATGTACTTAAATTTTGTTTTTTCATAAAGCACATTTTCCCCTAGATCCTTTGTGTTTTGTTTTTTCATAATTTTAGAATCAGCCTAATTTTTAAAAAGTCTGCTTATATTTTACCTGGATTGTTGTTAAAAGATGCATCAATTATAGAGAATTATTTAAGCAACATGTAATTCTGGAATTCATCATTAATGATATGTGTTCATTTCTTTTGGTCATTAATGAAAGTTTTGTCCAGTGTTTTTAAATCCTTATTGTAAATACTTTCAACACATGAATTCTTAAGAATCTCATACTTTTATAAACTGCTGCATTTTAATTTTTATTTTTAAGTTGAATGTGAAGATATAGATACTAGCACATGGTCCCTGAGGTAAGAAGATTAACCAAAATTTGAGGTGTAACCCTGGTTACATAATGAGATTGAGGCCAGCCTCCTTTACATGGGGAGACCCTGCCCAAAACACACACACAAATAAAACAACCAAAAAAGAAAAAAGAAAACCTAAATAAATACTCAAGAAAATATCCTTCTGTCATTGATAGCTGGTGTGCAGAGTATAATTGACTTTTATTATTTTTATACTGAGAACTGATTCAATTTATTGTTATCTTGTATGTTCTTTGCTGCTTTCTATGAGAAATACTTAAGGGTGTCATTGGTAACTCTTCAAAGTTTATTCTTATATGCATTTTTTGACTACAAATTGTAGCACAGTGAAAGGAATGTTCATGGCTTCACTGTTTCTGGTGTTTGATGAAAGCATCCAGACTTGTTGCTTATTGTGTATTATCTCTGCTATAGGTTTTCATGGATGCTAAATGCCAGATTAAGGATTTTTTCTGATATTCACTTTTCTAGGATACTTTTAACTTGAGTGGTTGCCTTCCTGAATATTGATTCATATGATTTACCTCTTTTATCTGTTATTTTAGTAAATTACAGTGTTTGATTTTCAAATTCTAAACTAGCATTGAATTCCTGAAGTATTCACTACCTTTTTCACCTTACTATTATCTTTGTGTAAATTAATAGTGTTACTTTAATTAAAGTCACAATATCTAAGGTTTTTTTTTAACCTATTTAAAGAGAGATATTCCCCCTCTTTCCCTCCTATTTTTTTTAAACTTTCTGACAGTTTTCCATATATTAATGTGACCCTATAAAATTACCTGGGCAATTTATTTTTTATGATTCATTTTTATTACCAACTTTTATTTTTTTAAAGTATCTGAGAGAAATCAGTTAATACTGTTGTTCTGAAATTTTCTCTGTGGTAAAGTGAATTGAGAGTAATTTTTTAAAAGTAAATTCAGGGTTATTTAATGTTCATATTTTTTTCTCCAGCAAATTTTGGTTGTTTTTATAGAAGATTTTTCCCCCTCCTTTCAGGTTGCTACATTTACATCATACAATAAGTCTGCATTATTTCCTTTGTTGGTATGTATTTGTCACTGATGAGTGTTTTGGTCACGTCATCAGCTACATCTCCAAGATCAGCCAGAAGATAGCTCATCTGTGGGAGAATGGGAAAGGGACCAGGGACCCACTGAGCCTCTCTTGAAAAGCTCATCATGCTCAGATTCTTGAGACCTTCATTACACCTCATTTCACTGTCAAAATTTCCTTTTGGAGAAGATATTTGCCCAGTTTACAGAGGTCTTGAGCTGTAGCAAAGCATATGGCATACACAAAGCAGTAGACTGTCAAGGTCACAACATGTGCTGCTGAGAGTCACATACTAAGAAGTACTACAGATTAATGTTCCAGCTGTTTCTCTGAATGAAACAACAGGTTCACAAAAAGAACAAAGGATGAGACCATCAGGGAAACTATTGAAGACTCATTGTGTAAGGCACGAGAGTGTTCAAGTAGTTAATGGCTTAGTTAGGGTTTCTATTGCCATAGCCACAACAACTAATATAAGGAGAAATTTTTAATTGAGGCTGACTTAGAGTTTCAGAGGTTCAGTCTGTTACTCTCATGGCAGAAAGCATGGTAGCTTGCAAATAGACAGACTTGGTACTTTAGAAGGATCTGAGATTTCTCCATCTTGATCTGCAGGTAGTACAGTAGGCCTAGCTTGAGCATCTGAGTCCTCAAAGCCCACCTCCACAGTGACACACTTCCTCCAACAAGGCCATACCTACTTCAATGATTCCACATCTCCTGATAGTGCCATTGCTTACAGGCCAAGCAGTCACACAGGATTCTATGGGGGCCATTCCTATTCAAACTACAAAGGTTTCCCACCACCAAAGCTGAAACATTTGTGGACCTGTGCACAGAGTTTTTATACTAGCATTTCTTCTTCTCCATGTTCCAGATCAACACTCCATGGGAAGTCCGCACTCTATCCTGGGAACCATTCTTCACTTTACCTCACAGTGTATCTCTTAAGGAATCTTCAGTACATATAATCCTCCTGTGACTACTGCCTCTTAGAGGATTCAAACTCATTCTGGTAGTGGCACATCCCTATGCTTCAGGGCCGTCCCTTGCCTTTGCATTCGTAAGAATCCCAAAGGATCACCATCATGTAATTATGTGTACAATATCTTTATGTAATTATGTATTACTATGTATATCCCTCAGATCCAGAATGTTGCTCTGTAGCTTCCTGTGCCTCAACTTTTCTCCCCTTTTCACTCATTTACATAAATATGTTCTATTTGGAATCTTGTTCATGATCTGAAGTCTGGACTGATGCTGGATAGATCATCCAGGGAGATTGTAGGACTCATTGTCTTGTCTTTTTTAATTTTTTAAAATTTGATACTATTTATTTACATTTCAGATGTTATCCCCTCTCCCCATTCCCCACCATCCATTAATTCCCTATCCCATTCCTCCTCCTCCTTTTTAGCTTTTATACTGTTTAAATTACATGCAAGGAGTAAGGTCAGTTCTAGGTTGAGGAACTAGCAATACAATAGAGGCAAATAGTCAATGCCTTGTTTTACTTACTTACTTATCATCTATCTAATCTATCTATCCATCTATCTATCCATCCATCTATCTATCTATCTATCTATCTATCTATCCATCTATCCATCTATCTATCCATCCATCCATCCATCCATCTATCTATCTATCTATCTATCTATCATCCATCTATCTATCATCTATCTATCATCCATCTATCATCTATCTATCTATCATCTATCTATCATCTATCTATCTATCATCTATCTATCATCTATCTATCTATCTATCATCTATCTATCTATCTATCATCTATCTATCATCTATCTATCATCTATCTATCTATCATCTATCTATCTATCATCTATCTATCTATCATCTATCATCTATCATCTATCATCCATATAATCTTTCATGTGTGTATTTATTTATTAATTTGCTTATTATTCATATCTCTGTTATTTTGCACTATTTTTTCTTATATTCAGCTATTTATTGTGAAAAAACAAGGTGACTATTGCAGCCCCATCTTAGCATGGGACTCCTCCAGATTACTCCAGGTGAAGATATGAGAATAATTACATTAAACAATATTTTCATTATAAAAGATTCTTAAATATTTTTGCATCTAATTCTTGAATTTGTGTCCTTCATTTATATATTTTCTTACACTTGAGGAAATTTCTGATAATTTCATAATTTTTTTTTCAATCTGACATGTAGAATAAACTTAATTTTTGTAAGTTACCAACAGGATGTTGTTTAGGCATAGACAAGTATGTCTAAGAGAAATAACACCATCCACTTTTACAATGCTGGATTATTGCAGCAAGACAGATATACTGACCAATGTGATAATGTAGAAAAATATATACATACAAATGTGTCCAACTGACTTTAGTCATACTAGTAAAATAATTCAGTAGCAGAAGAAATATTTCTAACTAACAGCCTGTGATCAAAAAACATCAGTGAACTACAAAATTTAAGTAAAGTCTCAAAATGGAGTATTGGTTTAAAATATAAGGTGAGATAATATAGTAGAAGATCTTTAAGAAGTTTACCATGCAAAGAATCTTTTATTCTTGTAAGATGGAATAAAAGTCCTTAACTGAGAAGAAACTACTAAAAAATCATAAGCATAGCAAATAAAAGCTATTATTTATTAATTTATTTATTAGTTAATTTTCTGAGAATTTCATATATAAGCAACAAATAATACACGTGCATCATTTCTATTACAACTCCTCCTGTGTTCCCCCAACTCCAACTCAAATTCATGACCATTTTGGTTTAACAACTATTGTTTCACACACACACACACACACACACACACACCCCATATGTAAATATGTAAGTACATTCTGTAGAGAGAATAGAGAATATCCTATGTCTGCATCTGTATGGATGTGGCACCTGTCAGTAATAAATCTGATGGCCTATGTCTTAGGCAGGAAATAGAAGGTGAGACATCTAGGAGGTAGAAATAATTCTGGGATAGAGTGAAGTGTTCAAAGATTTGCCAGGAAATATGCGAGGAGATGGATGGAATACAGGTAACAAGCCATGTGGTAGAATGTAGGTTAAAATAAATGGGTTATCTTAAATTATGATTCTAGTCAGAGAAAAGCCTAGCTACATGGCCAAGGCATTTGTAAATAGATTTTGAGTCTGTGTCTTATTTATTACTGGGAAGAAGAATCAAGACCTAACTTTATGACATCCTGCCGAGTCCATTTAGTGTTCCATATATATATATAATATATATATTTATTATATAATATAGTTATATATCATATATATAGCTCATATATATGATATATAACTATATGACTATATAACTATATAACTATATATATAAGTTATATTATATACACACACACACACACACACACACACACATACACATACAGTTTCAGGGATGACCACTTGGTTTTGTATAGCTAGTTAGGGGCTTTTAGGAAACTTATCACTAGAGAAGTCTAATTCTCCCTCTCAGCAGTCAGCCTATAGTTCTTATTTTGGTCTTGTTTACTGAGCCTTATTGTTACAGTATTGTGAATATAGCTGTCCTGTCAATTTTAGGAGACAAAGTCTTACAGAAGATGTAAGTGATCCTGTGGTTCTGACAATCTTTCCATACCCTTTTCTGTAACATTCCCTGAGCCTTAGATACAGGAGTTGTATTACAGATATATCTATCCATTAGGGCTGGGCACTCTACAATCAACTGTTCCCTGTAATTTGGCTGGTTTTGGTTTCTGTGATAGTCTCTGCTGCAAAGGGCTGGGTCTTTGATGTAATTCTTATTCTTTACTTATTTTTGTTGAATGTATATGGATTTAGGGCTAGCCACGTAGACTAGGATAACTGACCAGGGCACTTATCATTGTAGATGACCAAATCTCATTGTATCTGCAGCCATCAACTGTCTATAGTTTTTTTTTTTAATCTAAGGGTAGGGTGTGTGAGACTTCCCCCACCTATGTTGTATGTCAACTGCTATTGTCATTGTGTGTCTTACCCCTATCCTTGAGCAGGCCTGAAAGACCTTGTTTACCACAATAGACCAAATAATAGAACCTAGTTGGAGGAGTTACCTACCTTGGCTGGATGTACAACCTGCTGTAGAAACTTAGAAGAATAGACTGCCTGCTAAGCTTGCCCTGAGACATCTCTGGCTGTGACAAAGGATGGGTTCTCCCACCCATCTCCAGCTGAAACAAGAAGGGATCCAGTGGGGCTTTCCTTTTAAATTAGAAGAGCTGAATGTTAAAGTTCAAGCCTTGATCAGAAAACTTTGTTTTGGCTTCATGCTTCTCTTGCCCTTCCATCGTTTTTTCATTTCCAGCCCTCTTTTCAAGAGAATCCAATTTGACCATGGCCGCAGGTGGCAACAGCATTGTACTGGTCTAGCATGGACTAGAACATTGCTGGGATCTTGGGGTAGCTTACCTGTCATATATAGAAGATACTATCTCATAGCAGATATTCTGGTCCTCATAATTCAGATAAGTATTTAAATTTCTGATTAAAGAATAGGCCAAGTATTGAGCACATACTTTAACAATGTATTTATACAACTGGGAAATAGGAAAGATGTTCTATTACAGAAGTATACAAATTTAAAGCCACTGCAAGATGCCGTCCATTATAAGCCTATGGGAATAGTTAATGTTAAAACTCTTGATGATTGTGTTGAAAAATAAGGTTTCTCATATATTGTTGATTCGTTTTGGTCTTACTCTTATTAAAACAATTGACATGGAGAAACATTTAATTTAGGGTTTATATTATGTGACTATGTGATTATGTGACTATTGTATATTACATCTCAAGTTCTGTCATTAACTACAGTGATTCATAGGAAGACACCTTATTTTAGGGCTTGAGTTTATTTCATATATGGACAAGCTCCTCAAAATGCTTCCTCCTCATGTTTTTCCTGTTTTCTTTCTTTCTTTCTTTTTTCTTTTACTGTCTCATTCCTTTGTCTTTAGAATGGTTCTTCAATATTTCAGGCTTCTCTGAATTCTGTCGGTAGACAAGGAAGACCTTGAACTTTTTATCCTCCCGCATCTCCTGTCCCAAGTGCTGCTGTTACAGGTGTGCACCACCATACTAGGCTTCTAATGATATTAAGTTCTGTTTATTGTTTTGTTTTGTGTGCTTTTTAAAATTTGCTTGTTTTTAGCTGTTTGTGGTATTTCTCTCTGTGAAGCGTTCTTCCCACTGATAATCTCTATGTCTTTCCAAAGATAACAACTCCATTTAGACAATTCCATGGCTTTTCATGGAATTTCTCAATAAGGGAGAAGTCTAATAAAAGCTTGAGTTGGTACAGGGGTGTCCATCTCTTTGACGTGATATGATATTGTTAATTAAAGATGTGTTGGACCATGTTCTTAGCTGTTCTAAGAAGCACATGGCTCAAGGGCTATATATTGAAGATGTCTAGTATAAGGTTCTATATAAATTTGATGTCAAGATCTACTCTCCATTTAGTATTCATTGCCTGTATGCTAGCCACACCAAGCATGGGTTTCTTTAAAGGCAGCAGGTTGGTCTTGCATCTTTAGACATTTGTATATCCTAGTCCTGCCTCTACTTACAATTCATCTTTAATTACCTCCCATCTTCTCTTCTATAGCAGACTTTTAAACTGTAATTATTTCAGGCTTAACATTGTAAGTCGCTAATGCAATGAGTAATTGAAAAACATATTATACATATTATAATTTGGGATTGGATCATGGATGATGAAATTAATATTACAGATCTGGAATATTTGTAACATTAAAACAAACTAAATGACCTAAAAAATCATGCAATGGTCACCTGTTCAACCTCTTTATTTCATTCTCCATAGTCAATCACATATCTGCTTATTTAAACAATCTTAGTGCTCAGTAGAGTGTATCCACCTCTCTGAGCTGATCGCTCCCAGCCCTAGGAGTCTCCATTTAGGGCCAGATTTTACTCAATTCAAGGCCAATATATTCACTTCACTCTGTGCCATGAAAGGCCTTCTACCATTTCCACTAGCCAGCTGGCACTGCTCACAGCCTTCTCCAGCACTCATAGGCTGCCTTAGGTTCCAGCTTCTGTGGTTTTTTTCATTTCACACTAGAGTCTCTTGATGAGACAAAGACTATTTGTCTTGACTGGTGGCAGGCAGCCTTCCAACTCTTATTAGAAGTCACTGAGCAGAAAATGTTGAGGTGCTAAGACAAGTTGGTTCTAAACAACTTTTAAAAATTAAATGCTAAAAATAAATGGAAAATATTATTTCTACATGATAGATACTATTTTACTATGAAACAATAGCACTTTTGTTATTAACATAAAACTATGCTTTCAGATATGTTTTTAATATACAAATTAAATTTGTACAGCATTTTTTTTGTAACAGTGCTGAGGATTGATCTCAGGGCAAAGCATGCCTTATCTTAAGGCACAACCCCTAGAGAATAATGATACTGTTTTTCAAAAGAAGATTGTGTGTCATATGTCTAAATAATGCTTTTTGGAAACAATATATTTCCTCCTTTAAAATATTCAAAATATTTTAAGGATAGAGCAAGCTTAATATTTGAAGTACATAGCATTGGTCATAAGATATTCATTAAGGCCAACACTTGACTTTTGGATTGACACAAGGTTCAACAATAGACATGGGATGTTTGCCTGAGGCACCAGTGTATGACTAGATCATAAGACAGACAATTAATTTATAGCAACTGAGCTTTTTCCTACATAGCTTAGCCACACCATACCCATGGTTATGTTTTATAATTTGTAGAAACTGACATAAATTATGTTTGTCTTCCTTTTATATTATTCTGTTGTTTGTAGCCCATGGCACAGAATTTTTATTTTGTTTTGTCAGGTACTGTCATTGGAGACTCCTGTGTACTTTATTTGTTCATATATTTTTATGTGTAAGTAATACTGTAATAAGTACAAGTTATCCTAATATCCAGTTTAGAAAATAGACATCCTATTGCCTGGCTATTCATCTTTCTTGCCTATCCTTTCTCACTCTCTTTATGTCACCACTTTCTGAATCATGAGTAAGTATTGCATTGATTAAAAAAAAAATAGAATATTAGCCTAACTGGGACTTCCACAGGGCCCAGCAGACAGATATTGACACACAGTCAAAGAAAATACAAAGTGCAAAAAGCTCTTAACCCAAAACATTCAGGAAATTCAGGACACAATGAAAAGACCAAATTTAAGAATAATAGGACACCAAACTTCTCCACAGAGACTCTAAAAGCAAGAAGATCTTGGACAGATGTCATACAGACCCTAAGAAAACATAAATGCCAGCCCAGGCTACTATCCCCAGCCTTAGTTACCATAGATGAAGAAACCAAAATATCCAATGACAAAACCAAATTTAAACAACATCTTTCCACTAATACAGTCCTACAGAGGATAATAGAAAGAAAACTCCAACACAAAAAGGGAAACTACATCCAAGGAAAACTAAGAAATTAGTCATCTCACAACCAACGCAGAAGAAGAGAATCACACAAACATAATACCACCTCAACAACAAAAGTAACAGGACGAAACAATCATTGGTCTTTAATATCTCTCAATAGACTCAATTCCCTGATACACAGACATAAAATAACAGACTGGATATATAAACAGGACCGCATTTTGCTGCATACAGGAAACACACTTCAGTGACAAAGACAGACAATACCACAGACTAAAAGTCTGGAAAAAAATTTTTCAACCAGCTCAAAAACACACATTGAATCTCATACAGAAATAGTGGGAGACTTCAGTACCTCACTCTCACGAAAGGACAGATCATGGAAACAGAAACAAAACAGACACAGTGAAGCTAAGAGAAGTTACAAACCAAATGTATTTAACAGATATATTTTAAAAAAATCACAGTAAAACAAAAGAATATACTTTTTTCTCAGCACCTCATGGCACCTTTTCCAAAACTGACCATATAATCAGACACAAAACAAGCCTCAACAGATAGAAGAAGACTGAAATAATCCTGTGCCAGAGCTGATGGCTTCTGGAGTATCACGGGTACTGATGGTACCTGACCAGGTGCTGATGCCACCTACTATCAACCACTGCTGATGG
>NW_021604616.1:3245593-3254174 GCF_004785775.1 Grammomys surdaster | reverse complement strand
TATCAACCACTGCTGATGGTAGTAGGCATCTAAGGGAAAAAGCAGAAGATCCTAAGTGGGGAAATGGAAAAAGATCTCTACTTTAAGTGGGGAAATGCAAAAAAATTCTCTATCTGCTTCTCATCTCTTTGTCCTTATAATACATGTTACAAAGTTCATCACACGTTCACACAAAAAAATTAAATCATAAATTGAAATGGAAGTTTACAACAGAGAATGTATACATGCATATCCATTAGGAGTAATTATCTGGTTAAATAGCCATCACCAGTCTCAGCTCTACAGGTTCACTGAAGGTTTAAAACCATAAGTAAGTTATTAGTGAAGTTTTGTATAGATAAACCCAGTCAATATTTTATCTTCTGTCTCAGCATCCATAAAACATTGTTAGTTCCCTCTTTATGATCTTTGGTTAATTGTTTTATAACCTCTTGGAATGTGCTCTGAGTAGGGAAAAGTCTGGTTCCTAACTAAGAGCAATTAACTGGTGACACTTGGGAGACTGGCAGAGTTCTCATTGAAGTTTTGATTATCAGAAGAAACCTAATAGCAGTCCCACACTATAAAAGAGCTTAATAATTACAGATACAATTTTAGGAATTCTTACAGGATCATCATTAAGACTTAAGAAGTCATCTATTTGTCTATATAGCATGACTACATCTTCATGGATCTGCAGAGATCTGCTCCAAAGGGGTGTGCTATTACTTAGTGATTGTTATATATGTTTAATAATAACAAGAGGAACATATAAACAGCAGGAATCTTTCCTAAAATGAATTCACTTACAGCCTTGCTTAATATAGGTGAAATCTGTCCAAGATTATATAGTAATCTGAAGCAGGCCATCTCAAGATCACCTTCTAGTTATTAGGTTGTCCCATTATAGTTCTTGACACCTGATAGAATAGCAAGTGGGAAATAATCTTGAACTTATTCACATAGGGAAGAATTTTTAGAATAGAATACCATTAGCACTGGATTAAAAAAAAACACAATTAGTTAATTTGTGGACCCTTATTAAACTGAATATCTTCTCTAAAAGGACACCATTTTTAAAATCAGAGTTTCTATTCCTGCTACAAGACACCATGACCAGAAAGAAAATTGAGAAGGAAAGGGTTTATATATCTTACACTTACATCAATGTCCATTACCAAAGAAACTTAGGATAGGAACTCAAACAGGACAGGAACCTGGAGGCAGGAGGTGATGCAGACCACAAAAAGTGATGCATACTGGCTTGCTTCCCACGGCTTACTCAGAATGTTTTCTTTCTATCTTATTTTTATCTGTAATAATTTTTAAATAATTTTTTTCAACTTTATAAATTTTTCTTAAATATAGAGCCTGGCCACAAGGCATGTACCTGCCCCGCCCCCAGCTCTGTCCTCTGCCTCAGAGTCCACAGATCCCGGAATTTATTTATTTTTCCCCATATAGTTCTATGATTTTTTTAATTTTTGTGCGTAATCAAGGATTCGAGGTTGTGCTCGGCTGGTCTGTGTGCAAGAGAAATAGTGACAAATGTTCAGGGCAGCCAAAATTCAAATTTAAATTTATATTCAAAATTCAAAATTAAAATTAAATTTTAAAAAGTTTAAAATTAAAATTTTAAAACTAAAATTTTAAATTCTGTCGGTTCAAACTGATTCAGTCCAGTTGAAACTGGTTCAAGCTGGTTCAGACCAGTTTAAACTGGTTCGATCCAGTTTGGACAAGTTCAAACGAGTTCAAACCCAAACCAAGTTAGACCAGTGCAGAATGGTTCAGACTGGTTCAAGCCGGTTTAGACAGGTTCACACCGATTGAAGAGTGATTCAATGTGGTTCAATGCGGTTCAAAACAGTTTAGACAGGTCCAAACTGGTCGAACCCGTTTAAACTGGTTTAAATGGTTCAAACTTGTTCAGACTTGTTTAAACCGGTTCAAACTAGTTCAATCCAGTTCAGACTGGTTCAATTTAGGTTGATTCAAGCCAGTCCAGACTGGTTCAAACCTGTCTAGACTGGTTAAGACAGGTTCAAATTGGTTCAATCTGATTCAGACTGGTTCAGTCTGGTTTAATCTGGTTCAGATCAGTGGGTGGGGCCCTGGTGGAACTGAGTGGGCTTGAGGGGCAGAAATCAAACCTGTGAGCTGGTTCACTAGCCTGTCTGCTGTTGAGATACCATTTCCTAGGTCGAGGTGGCCTGGTTTGTGGTGCATCTCATGGTGCCTCTTGTCCTTGTAGTAGAGCATAGAGATCTGGATGATGATGATGATGAAGAGTAGGAGTGCACGAAAAGCTATTGTCATCCTCAACTCAGTTGAGTAGTCACATTGTCTAGCCCCAGCTGGGACCCTGCGCCTGCCATTCTGACCCAGGTGGTCTTGAGCTCACAGTGAGGGAGGAAGAGGATGCAGAGGATGACATCACAGTGGGGCGCCTTGTGACCTTGGGTGTCCTGGCAGGGAGCCTGCATCGAGTGGTGGCAGAGTTGCGGCGGCTGGGCAGGGGCAGGCGGGCCGTCGGGGTCATGAGAGGGTCACGGCATGTTGTCCTAGTCACTGCCGCCCTTGCCCCCACTGCCACCTCTGCCACTGAGGCGGTCCATGAACTTTAACCCCATGCCCTAGTTGACCCTAAACATGATGTTGTAGTTGAGGAACTCGCTCTGCTCCATGAGGATCTGGGGGATCATTCGTTAGAACTCAGAACTATTATCTCAGCGATGGCACCACCCACAGTAGGTTGGGCACTCTGCCATTGATCACACATTGATAAAATGCCTTATAGCTAAATGAGGTCTTTCCTCAACTGAGGCTCCTTCCTCTATGGTGAATCGAAATTGTGTCAAGTTGGCAGACAAAACCTGTCATTTGGACAAAAAGGCAGGCTACAGAATGAGAAGCTATTTTTTTACCAACTACACATCTAATAGAGGATTAATATGAAAATACATATGAGAACTCAACAAATTAGATATGAAGAAAACAAATAACCAAATTTTAAAAATTAAACAGAATACTCTCAAAATACAAAAGACAAATGACTAAGAAGCACTTATGAAAGTGATCTAAATGAAATTACTAAATATCAAGAGAGACAGAGCCTCAAATAGACATCTGTAGTATCCAAAAGAAGTTTCTGTTTCTGGGCACTGGTTACATCTAATTGAGTTGTCAAGGCTCTTGGTTGTTTTTTATGTGTTTGAATGGTTGGCCCACAAGGAGTGACACTATTAAGAGGTGTGTCCTTGCTGACATAGATGTGGCCTTGTTGGAGGAAGTGTGTCACTGTGAGGGTGGGCTTTGAAATCTTATGCTCAAGCTCCACCCAGTGCAGAACAGATCCTCCTGCTGGATGCTTGTGGAAGGTACTCTTCCCTTATTGCCTTTGAATCAAGATGTAGAATTCTAGGCTTCTCCAGCACCCTGTCTTCCTGTCAGCTGCCATGCTTCCTGTCATGAAGATAATGGACTGAACTTCTGAAACTCTAAGCCAGCCCCAATTAAATGTACTTTATAAGAGTTGCCTTGGACATGGTATCTATTCACAACAATGAGATCCTAACTAAGACTACAAAGCCCACCACTACAGTGACATTCTTCTTCTGACAAGATCATATTTCAACAAGGACACACTTCTTAATAGTGTTACTCCTTATGGAGCAAGCATGAGTCTATGGGATCCAAACTTATTCAAGTCACTACTGACCCCATTACTGAAGACAATATATAACCTATATAACTCATTGAACATGGAAGAGTCAAGCAGCTGCCCATAGGCCTTCTACATATTACCAAAGGAGGAAAGCAAACACTAATATAGCTACAAACCTTTTGATATCCAATAGTGACTAGAATGCAAGATATACTCATGCAAAGCTTAGGGGAATAAGCAACCTGTATGGATTTAAAGGCCACATAATGAGATGAAACAAATGCCTGACATGGGTTGTGGGCCAACTACTTAAGCCTACATAGGCCATGGATTTAGGAAAACCAAACACTCCTGTTCTGCTAAAGAAATATACTGATGCCATGTTGTGCTTGCAGTCAGGAGCCTAGCATGGCTGTTCTCTGAGAGCCTCTACCAGCAGCTGACTAAGACAGACATAGTTATTTACAGCCAACTGTTTGACTGAAGTCTATGACCACTATCGAAGAGTTAGAGGATGAATTGAAGGAACCAAAGGTGATGGCAACCCCATAGGAAGAACAACAGTATCAACTAACCCAGACCCTTCAGAGCTCCCAGAGACTAAGCCACTAACCAAAGATCATACATGGTCTGGTGTGTGGCCTCCAGTACATATGTAGCAGAGGATTGCCTTGTCTGGTCTCAGTGGGAGAGGATGTGACTAATCCTGTAGAGACTTGATGTCCCAAGGAAAAGGGATGCTGGCAGGCTGGTGAACTGGAGGTGGATGGGTGAGTTAGGGGGTGGTTGGTTGAGTTGGGAAGCAGTCTCTCAGAAGCAAAGGGGAGGGGAAATGGGGTGAAGGATTCTGGCAGGGGGCACCAGGAAGTGAGGCAACATTTGGAATGTAAATAAAGAAAATAATTTAATTTAAAAAGTAGAAAAAGGAATATATATATATATATATATATATATATATATATATATATAATTTTATGAAAAAGAAGTCATGAGTTTAAGAGATCTTTAAAGGTTTGGAGGAAGGAAAGAGAGAGAGAATGGCGCAATGATGCTATAATTTAAAAAAAAAACAGATTTATGACAAACCAAAAAAATAATGTCAATAGTTGATATTAATGGTTTGGATATTCTATGCTTTTCCAATGGATATTTATTTATTCACTTTTTCCACTAATAATTTTTAAGGCCTTTAATTCTCTTTTATGTACTATTTATGGAGAGAATTTACAAAAATAAATACTGCTTCTCTTCTTTAATATTGTTATATTATTCCTATCTAAAGTGTATGATCATGATATTTGTACTGATATATATATATATCATTGTAAACATTGATTATAATTGTGATAGCCATTTATTAATAACACACTCATTCAGGAAAACAAATTCTTGAGGTCAGGCTCTATGGTTAGGAGTAAATGGACAAGGCAAAGTCAGTGGTATTTTGGGTGAGTTTTTTTCCTCATAATGCTTTATATAGGCTTTTTCCTCCCCCGCCCTTCCTGCCTTCCTTCCTTTCTTCATTTCTTTTGCTCTTTTTTGTTTAGATGACTGTTTTCCAATGAGAGGAAGCAAGAAGCAGTGTGGATTTTCGTGTAGGTAGGAAGGATCTGGAAAGAGTTGGTTTAGGGGGAAACCATAATCAGAATATGCTGTATGAAAAATTATTTTAATAAAAATTCAAAATTAAACAAGCTGTTAAGAAAGCTAGATATGACAATCTATATCTATAACAATATTAGGAGAGGGTAGAGGCAGGAGGTATCCATTTCAAATACAACCCATGTGCTATAAGAAAATACTATTTAGAAAACATGATATGAAATACAGTATTTAGTATGGTGAATTTCATTTTCCCCATGACATAGGATTCTTCCTTAAGGTTGCATTTGTAATTTATTACTTTACCACAAGGGTGCACTGAAAAGCCCTTATAAACACATGAATGAATAACTTAATTTGCCGGAACTCATTTACCTGGGGCAGGAAATCTTTTATTGGTTTCACTTGTGTTCACACTCACAGATTTTTCCTAGATTGTTAGAGACAACATATCTAAGAATAAAAACATATTTTCCTCTCAAGTAAGATACAACAGATAATTTCATTTAGTTCAGTCTCTAAAAAACCTCTACAGTTTATTTTAGGAATAAAAATTTAGATGCAATGTTTAGAAAACCCTTTTTGCAGTTAAAATATTTCCTTTGGAAGAATTAAAGATGTAACAGTTGCAGATATTCTAATTGTGAGTTGTAAAACCTTATGTGATAGCATTTATGACAAATATTATTATTAGGATTAATAAGTAAAGTCATGTGTCTTTTAGAATGGATAGAAATCTCATACACTACCTATAGCAGTCTGAACTACTGGAAGTGAGTAAATTGCTCTGCACAGACAAACAAAACCCAATGCTCAATTTTAATTACTCTCGTATACTAGAAGCACACTACCTCTTTTACCTTTTTGATGAAACATGACAGCCATTTTGCTTTGGGAAAGAGCTTTAAAATTTTTGGTGCAACTGCCTCGTCTTTTTCTTTTCCAGTGAGCATATTTTGATCACTGTTTGTCAGGTGCCATGATAGACCTGGCAAAATGAAGAGTTGCTAACTAAGGCTAGTTTTAAATCTTCTCGCAGGGAAATGGAGTTAAGGAGAAAGTTGCCTGAGGGGCAAAGTTTGCTTCAATGTTCATTAGAGATTTTTCATTTGTAGACTGAATTTATTGGCGGGAATACTACTGTGATTTCATGTTTGGTTCTGGAATAAACACTAGATCGGGAGGCCATCTTTTGTGTTTTAGTCTCAACTCAATCAGCAAAGGCCCTGAGGGCCTCAGAAGTTCCCCTTTTCTCATTTGTAAAATAAGACTTAGAAGAAATGACCTCTGGGTTTGTTTTTGTGCTTCATGATGTGGCTTCCACTTAGATTTCTGTTTGAGAGAGTACTCCACTGAAATGCAAAAGAAGTCGACTACAAACCCAACATTTTTTAGCAACAGGACAAGAAATGTATTGTGCGCTTTTCATTTGGATCATAAAGGCATCATTCATGGTCACAGTTTAATTCAGCAGTGGCACCTCGCCAATATGATAGTCACAAAATGACCTCTTCCACACAAGATCTCTGAATACCACAACATTCCACGCCACTGCTATTCATCAAAGGGAATTTCTTGGTAGACCAACTGGCTTAGAAATGGAAAACTATGCAATAACAGTCCAAGAAATGACATTTACTATTGAAGCCTAATAGTGTGAGCTTTCATTGAGAACTTCCATACTTTCTACCATACCTCTCTTCACCTTAGTTTTGCATTTAAATATCTTCTTAAAATGACGGTCAATAGCTGGTGCTTAAAATAAAATCGTGTAATAAATGTCCTGTATTTTTCATGTAGTTACAACAATTATTTCTGCATAATGAATCAATACCTCTAGATTCTATCTACTCTCAACATCTCGATTAAATATGCACTCAGCTCCATCACAACCCTTGGCAATGCCTCACACTTCTGCTTCCTCAGTGGCTTGTGTTTGAAGTCTCCCCTCCAGAGGGTTGAGACTGTGGAGCCGGTAAAGCATGATTTGTGAGCTGGGATTCCAGAATGCCTGCTGATGTGGCTTCTAAATTTGCTCCATTCTTGTATAGGCTCAATCACAAATAGACCATTTCTAGTTTGAAATGGATTACTGTTCCCTGCCCCTGATTTTGCCACTTATCAAATAGAACAGAACACAGCTTTGACATGTACCTCAGATGCACAGTCAAACATTTTCTGCTTACCAGGTCCCAGTGGCCCACCAGAAGATTATTTGTTGTTTTTGTTTTCAAATAGGCACATAATTCTTTTGTGTAGTGGTGTGATTTTTCTCTGGAATTCCAGGTACATACATTGTGGGATACCTAGTGAGAATAAGAACACCTTCCTCCTCCTCCCTTTTTAAACCACTGAGATTTTAATTTCATGATACACTACATTGACTTGCATATAGACCTAACCGCATCCCTTAGTCTGAGTCATCCCTTAGTCTGAGAGAGTTTTATGTCCCCTATCTATGATAACTCTTGTCCAAGAAAGTAGCCTTTCCTGGTACCCAATGTGAGGAGAGAATAACTTAGTATTCTGACATGAGGAACAAGATATAGTAATTTGTCTTTTAACTTGAAAGTGTTCTGCCTTGCTGCTACCTACACAAGTCCTAAAATTTTGCTGATATAGAGGTCTCTGATTTTTTTATGAGTTCACATCTGTCGCATTTCATAGGGGTCTTCCCTGTACCTGGGTTGTACTGCCTTTCCTCTTTCTGCTGAGCCACCATCCAATAGATGTGCAAGCAGCTTCCTTGGAGTTCACATTTGGGCTTTTATTATGACATGGAGCAATGATGTTAACTTACATCTGAGGCTGAACTATGATTGTGTGCTTTAAAACTTCCATGTGTGTACAGACTCATTTTCTTCCATTTTCCTGACTGAGATTCAAGCACACATCTACAGTCAAATGCATGACCATTCAATGTACTGCACAGAATTTTCTGAGCAAAAGCACCATGCTTAGCAGTAAGCTTATATCAATCAAAGAGTCAGAATCTATTTACTTTTTAAAAAGATCTATCTATCTATCTATCTATCTATCTATCTATCTATCTATCTATCCATCCATCTGTAATCATAGCCTATTCATGACAAGATAGGAGGTAGATCTGGAAGAATCAGCAAGAAATACTAGGGTAAGGTAGGCTGGAGGATGCAGCATGGCTGAACAAAAGAGACCCTGCCTCAAAAAACAAATGGAGGATACAACTGACTCTGTAAGTTTGTTCTGACTTGTACATGTGCATTCTCTGTCTCTCTGTCTTTCTCTGTCTCATTCTATGTCTCATTATTTCTCTGTCTCTCTCTGTCTCTCTCTGTCTCTCTCTCTGTCTCT
>NW_021604616.1:3244643-3245583 GCF_004785775.1 Grammomys surdaster | reverse complement strand
ACACACACACACACACACACACACACACACACACACCACACAAAGGGGCTGGGGAGGTGGAGACTAAGACTGTTAAATTCCAACAGGTGTGGTATAACCAGATGAAAGGTAGTTTGTGGAGGCTGTACACTGTGTTGTCTTACCTAGAAGATGATTGGAAAAGAATGATACCACCAGTAGTTATTCAGTGCTTGGGGGCATGGCCAGAGAGTTAAGCAAGTGAGGCCTAGAGTACTTTTAGGACATTAAAACTATTCTGTCCAGTAATGGGAGACAAAGAACACTGTACACCTTTCAAACCTATAATATACATATATATATACATATATATATATACATATATATAGTGTGTGTGTGTGAATGTATATGTATATACACATATACACATGTATGTGTGTGTATATAAATATGAATATTTTATATATAATATGCTTATTATTTAGATAATGTCATTGGCCATTTTGCATCATTTACTAGCTTCTACCCAGCCCATGCCTCAAATTCCATTTTGTCTGTGATCATCTCTTTTGGCTGTTAGGTGAAGGTGGTTGAGTTGGGGAATGTGGGGTTTCTGAAGCTTCATCTTGGCCCCTTGGTATTGCTCTCTTTGGTAGATCTTACACCACAGTCTAATAAAATGACTATTCTTCCTGTCAAGAATGTCAATGTCCAGTGTTGTAGTTACTGATTGACTGTGTGCTGCCTTGCAGTGTTCTCAGTAAACTGGTCTTTCTATTCGGGTCTAAGGTGTGAATTCATTCACCACTCTCTCACACATCTCAGCCATGATGCATCATGGCTTAGCAAGTCAAATAAATACATTGTCTGTTTTCAGAGAAGGAAGAATGGACAGAGAGAGATGAAGACAGAAGGGGAGAGAGAGAGCGTACATATGAGAGAGGGAGAGAGAGAGAGAGAGAGAGAGAGAGAGAGAGAGAGA
>NW_021604616.1:3225430-3244243 GCF_004785775.1 Grammomys surdaster | reverse complement strand
AGAGAGAGAGAGAGAGAGAGAGAGAGAAAGTCCATCTTACATTTTAACTGTACATTCAGAAACTAAGGTATGTCTATGTATGGACTGGAAGGATGGTACAGTTGTCCTTGTCTGGTCTTTATCCCTTTTTTGTGAATTATTACCTCTCCCCTATCTGTCCCTACTTCAATATGAATTGATGATTCCATGTGTCTTTGACCAGAGACAACCTAAATCCCTTTACTAGTGCTCAAAATGTCTGTTTATTTCTAGTGAGCAGAGGCTTGAAAGCAGAGGTTCTAGCCATAATCAGTGTACTTCTCGAGAGACCAGGAGTCATCTTATTGTCTCTGGATGCAGTGTCTTCTTGATGAATCCATTACTGTGTGTTCTCATAGATTTGGTATTTATTCCTGCAATGCAATCACTGGCTCAAATGACAAACACATACATGATTGGCTAAATGTTTTCTAACAACTGTCCAAATGTTGTTACTTTCCTTTCCCACAGCAATATTTGAGAGCATTTGTTCCTATAGCTTGCCAAGAAGAATGTGGCTAAATATAGACAATGGTAAGTGAAAATTTGATAGGTGAAAAATCTCTCAACATAATTTTTGTTTGCACTTTTCTTATCACAAGTGAGACGGGCTTGTGTCATAATTAAGGACTATTTCCATTTTTCTCTTTAGTCCCATGTAGTTCAGGATATTATTGGTGTTGCTATGTATCCAAGGATAACTTTCAACATGGAATCCTGTTGCCTTCACCTCTCCTTTATCCAGACTACTTTACAGGCACACTTAGCCACCCCTGGCTTCCTAGCAAATGTTTACAGCCCTTTGGATTGGTGTTCCTTTATAACTTTAGAAGTATACTATGTATTTACAATGTGAACAACATTCTGTGATAAAGATACGAGAATTTTTCCCATTTAATAATTTGTTGCTTTTCTCATAATACTGTGCTAATATGTACTTTTATATGACAAAATATATCAGTCCTTGTGTTCATGGCTTCTGCCATTTGAGTCAGAGAGAGAAGAGGCTTTCTCCTCAAGTAACACTGCACTTTAGCCATGGTTTAGGTTATCAACCTATTTCTGTAATAATTACTTTATAAGTTCAGATGTACATGTGGGGAGGAATGGTGGGTGGGTGTGAGTATCTGTTCAAGTGCATTTATATGCTTGGTCAAGTGCCCATCGATGAAATAAGACTTGCAGGTCACCAGAGGCTGTGTCAAAAAAAAATAAAAATAAAGTAGAGATGTAAGCGAGGGAGGTAGCCCAGCATTCTCGTGTCCCACCTCTGTCAACTCTCCAGTGCTGGGGTTATGGGTACAGGCATGCCTGGATTTCTGTCTTCTTCACATGGGTGCTGGGATTTGAACTCAGGTCCTTATGCTTGCACAGCATTCACTTCATTCATTTATATGTCTCCTCTAATCTTCCATCCATACATCAAGTAGGTAAACCATTAACTCTGATCCACTTAGGACTTATCTGAAAAAGACTTATCTTATAAAGAATGGACTGTTTACTGGCTGGTTTTGTATGTCAACTTGAAATAGGCTAGTGTCATTAGAGAGAAAGGAGCCTCAGTTGAGGAAATGCTAACCATGAGATCCAGCTGTAAGGCATTTTCTTAAATACATGGTGAAGGCCCAGCCCAATGTGAGTGTTGTTGTCCTTAGGCTGGTGGTTCTGCTTTATATAGGAAAGCAGGCCAAGAAAGTCATGGGAAGCAAGCCAGTAAGCAGCATCAGCTGCCCCCATGGCCTCTGCATCAGCTCCTGCTTCCAAGTTCTTATCTTGCTTAAATTCCTGTCCTAATTTTCTTTGACGAGAGGATGCTGAGTAGAAATGTAACTCAAATGAACCCTTTCTTCCCAAACTTGCTTTTTGGTCATGGTGTTTCATTGGTTGAAGCAATAGAAACTCTAAATTAGACTGGGCCACTCCTATTTTTCTCTTTGATAGTGTTATGCCTATACCACTTTAAAAAACTCTCTCTCCCTACTGATATGAGATGCTACTTACATTCCCTTGCATGGTTCTATAACAGTTAAGTATACACATGAAATTTAATTTCATGTCTCTGACCTAGCTGCTTATTTGAGCATTATCATTCTAATTACAGAGGCTTTTTAATATATTTTGGTAAATGGGGGTGCTAGTCCCCAGACATTAATCTTTTTGGTGCAGATCTTTATGTCTCTTTTTATTCACTCTGAAATTAACTTTGTAGCTCAAGGAAAAATTCTGTAATGGCATTTCTACAGCATTTACCTTAAGTGTATAAATCAGTTAAATGAGTGTTGACGTCTTTCTGGCATCAAACCTTCCTCTCCAAGTCTGCCCTACCCTCAGACCTTCCTTTTGAGGTCTACTAATATCATTAGTGATTTTCATTTAGGTTTTTGTGTGTTTCTTGTTCCGTTGACTTCTAGATATGTACATATGTAGCGAGCTGAGGAAACCTTAAGTTGAGGTGTAACTTGGAGGAGTCCCACGAAGATGGGTAGTGTTTGGCATGAGCACAGCTACGTCAAGGATCAATGTCTTAGCCCCAAGGCAATGGCGAAGCCTTCCACACGTATGTCAGGCTCAGAACTGGCAAAGCTTTTCTCTGTCCCAGTGTGAATGTTGACATTGTGTGCAAAGTCTCGCTGTTGCAACTTCCTCCTCCACATGTCTACACCCTGACACTGCTGTCCTAACAGGTCTCTACTGAGAAAATGCCGTCTTTCCCCCTGTGCTGTACATAATAAACTCCCTGAGGTTCCCCGATGTTGCCATGGTTGGCATGTGCTCCCTCTAAGCAAGCACAGCCCTCTCTCTCTCCTCTTTGTTGCACATGTGCCTACGTGTTTGTTATTTTTTCAATTCTTTGCCAGCACTGGTCAAGTTCCTAGGACCCAGCAGCTCTGTTCATGGCACACAAGTTTATTAACATAGCAGTGTATATAATCTGTTAACCTACATATTTATACTTATCTGCTCTATTAAATAGGATTTTAGGTAGTTTATGTTTGTACATGGAAAGACTATGTTGATTTTTAACTTATACCCGATCACATTATCTTATTGCCTTAATTTACCTATAAACCACTTGAAATTTCCATTTAAATAGGATTATTTCATTTGTAAACAGAAAATTACTCTATTCTCTCTCAACATTCATCTTTAAGTACTTCCTTTTATCATTTGTAAATATCTCCAACCGAAAGATTAATAATGGATGAAAATGATATATTTTCATTTGACAGCATCTAGTTTCTTACCCTTGGCTGTGTCTCAGGCTGTACTTGACCTTATAAAAATCCTCTTGCCTAAGCCCTCTGAGGGCTAGACTAAATAGGCATACACTGCCACTTCCAACTCAGCTTTGTTTTTGTTATTATTAAGGAACTGAAATTAGCAGGATTGCCTCGGATGTTACTCATTAGAAAAGATGCTGGCTTTTTTTTTTTTTTTATCAAGTAGGAACTGCTTCATTATTAAAGAAGATTCAATCATTTGTGTTTACTTATTTTTATAAGATATTATATTACATTTGCAAAGTGACTTTTCTTCAGCTCTGAAAATGAGCTGGTGTGAGAATAACAGTGTAGTGAGAGGTGTTGGAAAAGGTGGTGGCTCAGCTAGCTCCCGGCCGCTGCCAGGTTCCTGCTCTAACCGCAGCACCCGTTGGCCAGGAGCCCCGGCCCGGATCTAAGAAAGGTTGGCTTGCTGTTGCCTCCGCTGGTCAGCTCCGTGGAGTCCAGGGCTCTCGGGTCAACTCTGTCACCCTCATAGTACTCCGCTAAACCCCAGACATTAACCGCCATCCTCTCGGTACCTGGTAGAAATAAGACACTTAATTTTTAAGATTAACCAAATAGATTTATATATCAGCAAATACTCAATGCCCACACAATTAATTGTTAACCCAATAACCTAACCTTGATAAGAATAAGTACCTTAGACTGCTATCCGAGACCATCTTCTCTCCTTCCTCCTTCTTCCTCATTCCTTCCTCCTCCCAACTCCTAACTCCACCTACCTCTTCTATTGTCCAATCACTGAGCTCCACTGCAAATACAATGGGCAGGAAAAATCCTGCAACAATACAGCATGTAAGAATAACATGTGTCTTTCTATAAAGAGGAACTTAAAGTGACCCTCTCCCCCTCAGGCTGTATATTTACTACTGCTACTGCTACGTCTGTGTGTTTGACATAATGTCAAGTAGCCTAAATTGTCCTCAAACTTGAGATCCTTCTGTTTCTGCCTCCCTACTGCTCGGGAGGTAAGCCTCACCATGTTTGGCTCCTTCAGTTTTTTGTTTTTGTTTTTTTCGGGGGGGGGGGGAGACTATATATGTGTATATCTTTCCTTAATTTTCCTACTGTTATCTGCCTCAAATTAATAGGTATACATAAACCTAGAATCAATTTTAGAATTTTGTCTATGGTTATGAGGTTTGTTACAGGGTGAACCAAGGGAAAGGAGTTTGGCCCCTTGTTTCAGAACTTCTCCTGTGTCTACCCTGGTGGGTGTAGAGCAAAGAGCAAAGCAGTTCACATTGTGGTAGTCAGAAAACAGAAAAAATGAGAGACGCATATAAAGAATACTCTATGATCCAGCACCTAAAGGCATGACCCAGTGACATACTTCCTCCAACCATGACTGCCTCTTACAGGATGGAACTAACAACTAAAACAAACAGATGCATCCCTATAAAGTCTTTATTAGCATCCACTATTCTTTCTATCTCTTTGGCTTTCTTCTGCCTTTTGTTCTGTATGGGCCCTCAAAGGTAGGAAGGTGCCTGCTTGGTCACATGGGGTGACATCAGATCTTCTTTCCTTACTCCACAGATTTAAATTTTACACTGTCCTGAAAACTCTTCCAAATCTTTACAAGTGATAATTCTATGACCACCCAAGCTAACCTACAATTCTCTATGTAATGCAGGCTGGCCTTCACCATCCTCTTATTTCTGCTGCCCACATGCTGGAGTCACAGCAAACAGCTACTATCTCTCTGCTTTAGTAAAATACGCTTTACAGAGACATTGTGTAGCTCAATAGCAACTCCTTGATAGCAGTTTGCCTCTATTTTCCCCACATCTAGATTATGGCCTAAATACTTCATATTTACATCAGCTCTTGTATCTCTCTATAAGTTCTATCAAGTTACGGATAGAGTAAGGCCATTTCTCAGTTGTCATTACAAAGCAAGGCAGAGAAACAAGCAATGCCCAGCCCCCTGATTAGAGTTCTGATTCTAGTACCTGTGTAACATTTATCAAATCCATCCTCCCTTTAATACCAGTCATGACCTGACTATACAGTTTGATATTAGAAAGTAATACGAAGTACTGGAAGCTACTACACAGGAGACAACTGTTTTTTAAATTAAAACAAAAACATAAACAGCATGAGAGTTCTCTTGAATTTAGTGTTTAAAACTGTGTCTTATATGATGTATAATGTAAAAATGTGGTTTGAATATGGTTGACCCAGGGAGTGGCACTATGAGGAGATGTGGACTTGTTGGAGGAAGTGTGTCACTGTGGGGGTAGGCTTTGAGACCCTCCCTTTTAGCTGCCAGGAAGCCAGTCTTTTTCTGTCTGCCTTTGGATCAAATGTAGAACTCTCAGCTTCTCCAACATAGTGCCTACCTAGAAGCTGCGAAGCTTCCTGCCATGATGATAATGGACTAAACCTCTGTATCTGTAAGCCAGCCCCAATAAACTGTTTTCCTTTATAAGAGTTGCTTTGGTCATGGCATCTCTTCACAGTAATGGAAACCCTAATTAATACGCCAAGCAATAAAACTATGGTAAATTTGATCATTTTAAAGTTTGTGGTGTTAAAATAATAAAGTTATCTTTAGAAACCAAGGAATAAAAACTAAAGAATACCTAAACAGTAATTTAATGCTGCTTTAAAATGCTTATAACTCATCAATTATCAAATTAACAGCTTTGTAAAATTGAACTTTAACATTTAGAAATAATCAGTAAACTGTAAATTAGTAAGCAGGAATCATGAGCAGATTGCATTATGTAACTTTTTAAAGGCATTACTTGCAAAGGATTTTATGCAGCCCCAGCTGTCCTCAAACTTTATGCAGCTGACGATAATCTTGAACTGATTTCCCAGCTTCTAATTCTTGAGTTCTGGGCTTGTCGTCACACCATACCTCTTCTGATTCATAAACCAAGAATGTCATGCACTCTGCCAACTGAATGACAAGCTCAGCCCCCTGATTAGAGTTCTGATTCTAGTAACAGTGTGTAAAACTTATCAAATCCATTCTCCCTTTAGTACCAGTCATGATCTGGCTATACAGTTTGATATTAGAATGTAATGCAAAGCACTGGGAGCTACCACACAGGACACAGCTGTCTAAGGAAACAGACGTGAGCAATGATGCCTCCACTTATTTGTCTGTTCCCTGAGGGTACTTTCCCATTTCCTGACTCATATGGGAAATAGATGATAAAAGTTTCCAGTTTTACTGGATTGGAAAGAAAGAGATGGAAACCACCAAGAGTATATATGTATAGAATAGGATATCTCAGCAAGAAGAGAACACAGGGAAGGGATGTACATCCCTGAGTACTGCAGGCACAGTTTTCAACAAATATTTCAAGAGGAAAGCAGAAACTGAGCTATTAAAGTCTCTAAGATTTGCCTCTTGTTGAGCAAAAGGGTTTTTTCCCACCTTTTCTTCCTCTATCCTTTCTTTCTTTCCCGCATTCATTCATCCATCCATCCACCCATCCATCCATCTCTTCTATCCTTTCTTTTTAAATATGTATGAAAGTGTTAGTGTAGATTATTCCCATGATGTACCTGTAAAGGTCAGAGGATAACTTTTGATTTTGGTCCTTGTCCTTCAATTTGCTTGAATTAGAATCTGTTGTTCTTTGCTGCTGCATACATCAATATACCTGGTCTATGAGATTCTAACTCTTCAGTTCCGCCCCACCCCTGGGAGCACTGAGATTACAGATGCTCACTATTATAGTCCCCTTATACGTCAGTTTGGGAAATTTGAGTGCTATTCTTCATGCTTATGTGGGAAGCGCTTTTTTTTTTTAACTGAGCTCTTTCCCTCTTCAGCCATCTCTCTCCATATCAGTATTTAGATAAGATTGGTTTTTATGTCTTGATTGACTAATCTGGCCTTAAATTTAAAAATTCTTTAGCTTCAGCCTCCACAGAGCTGAATTTTAGGTATGAGTCACCATGCCCAGCTATAATTTTTCATTTAAAAGATACTAACTCATAGGTTCTAGAACCGTGAAAAAATCAGTTTCAGTGCTTTACACCACCCAGGTTGTTTACTTTTAAAGACAGCCCTAACAAAAACTAATGCAGCAAAGAACTCACAGGCAGCCACACGTAACACTGATAATAAATCATGACCAAGTGCAGTTTATCCTATGAATGCAAAAGCAAAATTGATTCAATGTTTGAAATCAGTCTATATAATTTCAACATATTAATCAAAAAGAGTACAAAAATATGGTCACCTCAGCAGAAGCATTAGACAAAATTTAGTACCAATGTATGAATTTCACAAAGACAATCCTTTAGCAAACTAAAACCACATATGAGAAAAGTATTCTCAACCTGATTGAGGATAACTCAGGAAAATGTTCAGTCACGTATAGGGTCCTCTCTGAAGTGGGAAGCAAGATATCAATTGCCACCAACTCTACTATTCAATCCCAAAGAAGAAGGAGAAGGAGGAGGAGAAGGAAGAGGAGAGGGGTAAGAGAAGAGAAGGGGAAGAGGAGGAGGAAGAAGAAGAAGAGGAGGAAGAGGAAGAAGAGGAGAAAGAGGAGGAGGAGGAGGAGGAGGAGGAGGAGGAGGAGGAGAAGGAGAAGGAGAAGGAGAAGGAGAAGAAGAAGGAGAAGAAGACGAAGAAGAAGAAGAAGAAGAAGAGGAAGAAATGCAATCTTTGTTGCCCATATACTCACTGAAGCATAGTTAATTTCTGCTCAGTGGGCAACCCCTTAAAGAAAACGGAGTCCTTCCTTCCCTATCTACACTTCAGCCAGAAGCCATCAATTGTGGAGAGATATATTTCAGTATCCTTAACAGATTTGTTAGAGTTCTCTTCAATGGTCATCTGTCTAGGCTGTTACTGTTTTGGGAGATGGGTTGGGGTTGGGGTATGGTGGGTATAGGGGTTATCACAGAAGCCTTCTATGTCCCTCTTCCTCAACTGTTAGTCTGCAGTCGTTGATACCACTGCAAAAGTAGCTTCCTTGCCCTTTGCTGTCAGCAGAAGCACAGACCATGGCCTTTTAAGTGGACTCTGTTGTCAGTACCTCCCATGGACCTCTGCATGGTCTCTGGTGGCAGTACAGACTAAGGACATCAGCACAGACTTCTGCCATAGCATGGGCCAAATACACACACTATTTTTAAGATATTTTCTTTAAAGTCCAGTGTCAGCACATGCAAGTCAGAGGCAGGCAGATCTCTGTGAGTTTAAGGCCAGTTTGATCTACAGAGTTTCTTTAGAGAGCCCTGAAAGTTGCTTTGACCACTGATCATATTATCTATTTGTTGTTGAGTATATTGGGCTAGATATTATCAGGCTTACTTGAAGGTTGTTGAACATAAACCAAGAACGGAAAGATTACGATTCTAATTGTTGTGGGCGCCATTGTTACTCCTCTTCCCAAACATCTTGAGATAGATATTTCAGGAAAAGGTAATTTTTATTCCATTTTGGACTTGGAAAGATGGGGTGAAGATTGTCCATCTTGAAGAAATATATTTCCCACACTACCCAGAAGGATGTCTTGTATGGAATGACTGGTAAGATTCATGCTGTTAGCAGAGTTCTTTGTCTCTGGACTCCAGCAGATAATTTTTTTCTTTTAAAACTAGCTACAGGCTGCTTCTCCTGTGCTTCTATGACAGAATGCATTTACATCTGAAGAACAGTAAGGAAGGAAGGAGAAATTGTTTTAATCTGCTACATTCACAATTACTGGTCAGAAGAATGGGATCTGAATCTACTCATTTCCAGAGACATGGCATTTTGAGCTGCTGTAAAGTTCAGAAAGATTACTATCTAGCAAGAGAGTTGACAGGTTCTTGCCCCTCATGTAAGAGTTAATCCGGCCTCTGGTGGTGCATGCCTATAGTTTCAAGAAAGAATGAAAGACAAAAAAAAATCAAGAAAAGATTCAAATGTATCTGTCAACCACTGTACAGGAAAGCAAGGTCAGGAAAAAAGTCTAATCCTGAGATGGTAAGCACAGTATGGAGCCTTTCTAAACACGTACACAGTGGTTTCTCTGGCCATTGTCCGTTCTCCCTTCTTGAGTGTTTTTCTCTGCAGTGGGGTCTGCCATTGCCAGACTGACCTTTGAGAGTAGCTCACTTTACCTTAAACTCCACCTGTCCCCTCCACTATGCTGCTAGAAGGAGAGTTATTGAAAGTTGTGTTCTGGTCCCTTCATGTGTGCTGTGGCATGTGCTGCCAAGAAATATATGTAATTAAAATAGTTTAGAAAGTATGATCAGAATGTCTTCCATTTGCAGAGTAACTAACTCTATGGATATTTAAAGTTAAATTTCTCCAAATATACACTGATAGAAGTCTGTCATTTATACCAATAACTGCACCTAGATATCTTCTTCCTATTAAAATGAAAATAAAAGCCATCATTCTAGCTGACATGCTGATACAGGATCTAGACACCCTGGGTTCCTTTTCCAGGTTAGCCACTCATTGGCTTTGTAGGAAAAGGGAAATTTTATTTGTATCTAAGCCTATGTATTTCTAGAGATGAGAGGCAACAAATGTCCAAGTAATTCCATAATGTTTGTTGAGATTCCAGCCTTGGAACAATACTGAAGTGACAACAAGATTAGGAGAGTCTTAGATCTGCCTTCAGGGTCCATTGGGGAAGAGACAGTGCAACATTTCCTGGCTGGTAGCAAAGGGTAAGGTGGATGAGAGGAAAGAGATGAGGGGAAAAGTTGGACATTTGTCATGGAAAGAAGCACTGCATTGGGTGTGCAGGTGTGAATGAGAGCAGAGCAGGTGGCATGGGGGAGCCATCGTAAGAGGAAATAAGAGGAAGATGGCAAGAGAATACATGTGGTATCCAAACTAAATGGGATATACTGTGAGGAGAGAGAAAACCAATGGAAAGGGGAGGGGAAACGAAAGGGGAGAGCTAGGGGATCAACAAAGCATGTATAACAACTTCATAGCAAAATGGATTGGCTAACTTAAAAAATTATTAAACAAAAGAAATAATGTTTGATATTCAAGATAAATACACTAAGTACTTCAAGTGGAGAGGAGCTTTGGAAGTAGGTTAGGTATGGAGTTCATACCTAGAATGCTCAAGAGAGTGAAGCAGAAAGATCACCCAGACCAGCCTGAGCTACACTATAAGATCCTGCCTCAAAAAGGTCCTGAATGCTGCATTTTTTTGTTAGAACTAATTACTATGTTAGTGGGGTACCATTCAATATTCACAACTGAAATAGTTCTGCCAATGTTCTATCAGTGAAAGTTGAAGGTGGAATTCTCTCTCTCTCTCTCTCTCTCTCTCTCTCTCTCTCTCTCTCTCTCTGTGTGTGTGTGTGTGTGTGTGTCCAATATGTGTGCAGATACCTGTGGTGGCCAGAAAAGGACGTCAAAACATCCACATCTGGACTTACTGGTGGTTATGAGCTACTTGGCATTGATGTTGGGAACCAAACTCCATTCCACTGGAAGAGATTACTCAATCATCTCTCTAGCACCTGCAGATAGAATCTTGATGGAAAATTATTAAGTCAAATTTCTAGTCTCCTGGTGTAATGGAATGTGAGCTGTGGCAACCCAATGTTTACTGAAGATGAGACAAGATGAAACATGTTTAATGGTTTGAATTAAATGTATGAACAGCAACCTTGGAAAGCAAGGGAGTATAGAAAATCTAAACAATCAGAGGGATGGTATTTGCGATGCAGGGTCATCCACACACAGGGCACAGTTCTTCCCTCCTCAGTGGATCCAGTGAAGTTAACTTCCCACAGATAGTTCCAGAGTCCTATCTCCCAGGTGATTCACCATTTTTTCATGCTAATATTGGATACTAATCACCACAAATTATAAGGCAAACTGCTTTTAGATAAATATTCCATGATCAGAGTTGGACTAAAAGGAAATTCTAAAGATACATAGAAACATACAGATTCGTAGTTCACTAAAAGCAACTGACATTAGTCATGTTGTCCAAGAAAACCGTGCCCTAGAATTTCTGGTCTTTGGTCGTGCGCATTTGGCCCCCACCTGTGCATGAAAAAGGTGACAGGCAAAAGCTGCTATTATCACTGTGGTACATTTTTTTTTTTTTTTGATTTAGCAGCTGTAGGAGACAGACAGCTTAAGTTACAGAAAATTGGTAGAGGTACAATCAGGTAAGTAAAAGTCATTTTGTTTTTCTTTAGAAGTCAGATTTCAGAAACTAGGGAAAAGAAGTTTGCAAAGCACAGAAACTCAACCTTTGCAGCATCAGTACACAGAAACTTAGAAACTGACGACAGACAGCAGAATCGACAGAAAAAATGAGCATCTTTGCTTGCTCAGGGTCACCTCCTGGTCTCAGAACAAAGGGGGGATGTGTGGCAAAACAAGAGGCACAAACATAGAAAGCACAGATATCACAAGAAGACAGCCCCTAAGTGTGAATTTGGACCCCTGCTGGTGACATGACATGGGTTTGCCAGAGATCACATTTACAGAAGTGCTCTCACCTGATCATATGGAGTAGAAAAATTTCCATTCCCTCATGACAGTGTAGCCTGCAGAACATGGCAGCATGTGACTATTTATTTCTATCTGTTTTTTGGTGACATCGGAATAAATAACCACTCTGCCACAGGGGTTGCACAGAACATACAGTGCACTACATAGAATATTTGATAAGAATAATAAACAGATATGTTCTAGGTTTACATATTAACTTGGTGCTGCTACTAAAATATTTATTATAGTCCCATTGCCCACCCACCCAATTCAAGACCAAACAGGAAAATAGAAAATTCCAGCTGGGGCCCCTTAGCATTCATAAACAACCATGAGTTAAGGCTTCTGGCTGAGAGAACTAGAAGTTTTAGATTTGATATTTTAAAAATCCTTCTATTCATTAAAAATAGTTTATTTATAAAACTATACTCTGTTATACTGACTGGAGAATAATACTATCTCCTGATTCTGGGCTGTTCTCTTGGGCTTAATTCATTCTCTTGGTTTGTCCATAAAGGCCCTATAAACAGTAGTCTACATCATATCTTTATGCTGTATAGCTTAGACAGACAGTAGTGGCTATACTGTCTGAATTAATATAGGCATACTCTGGAGTGGAACTTATTACAAAAATTTGACTCATGATTCATTGGTTAGAATCCTTTCAAGTGTTAAGTAATGTATGAATATATTTATGGAGAAGTATCCAGTCCTGAAGCCAGCTAACATGTGTTAATTAAGAAATATTTAATCAAAAGGTTTATTACATATGGATTGGGGATATGTTTCTGTGGCTAAGGTTTTTTTTTCCCTCCTTCATGCTTAAGAGTAGCCAGGTTCTAATGTAGCAGAGGGTGGTCTCAAACTCACTAAGGAGCTGGGGATGTCCTTAAACTCCTAATCTTTTTGGCTCCACTTACCAAATTCTAGGAATCTGAGTATGCATCACCATACCTGGTTTACATGGTACTGAGGTTCAAACCCGGGGCTTCCTAGATGCTAACTAACCAGTCTACTAAGTACAACCCCAGCCCAGATAAAGGCTTCCTGCATGCTAAATCAGCAATCTGTCAATTATACCCAGAACCCAGATCAGTGCCTTCTTGAAATGTAAATCCCATAAGTCACTGTGTTGTATCTATAAGTACAGGGCCCAGATTTGCCCCCAAATTGGATAACTATGCTTGTGTATAACAAGACTGTCATTATTTGGAGTGTCCTGTAATAACATATAACCAAAGTGATTTTTTATGAAAAATAATCAGTAAGTAAACATGAAGAAAAATGGTATGTCAAGATATGTTCAGCAATTAAAATTTGGTATGGACATAAAATTTCCATTTTTTAACAACTGCTAATGCTTCTGTGATTTCTTAGCAATGTGTATTTGTAACCACAGCTTTGTAAGGGGGAGACAAACCGATCCCCAGGGCTCTCTGATAAGACAAGTCAGTCTGGCAAGACAGGGGAGCTTCAAGTTTAATGAGACACTGTCAAAATAAAAAACAAAGACAAAACCAACAAAAAAGAAAAACAAAACAAAAAATAAACAAAAAACCACCAAACCTAAAAGATAGAAGACAATGGAGAAAGAAAACCTACAGTGTTCTCCAGCCTCTACATGAGAAGGCATAGGCAAATGGAGAAGCACACACGTACATGCATATATGCCAATGCCACACGAACATGCACATATGCATATATAAACTTTGCAAACACACAAATATGGTATACATTGAACTTACTAAGTATACTCAACAAGAATATGTCCTTAGGGGACAAAATATTCTTTATTTCATTTTATTGGCTTAGGGGATGTTTTTTTTTTCATTCAAATCTGGAAAATAGCAAGAAATGTTCTTTGAAGAGATACTGTAATTATGTATATGTAAATCAATAAGAAAATTCTTTTAGTATGAATATAATGATACTGTTTCTCTCTTGAGTGTTGAATGACAAGAATGATTGTAGCAGTTAGCCAGGCATGGAATCTCCTGGTTAGAATTATCATATCTGCTATTAAGTTTCTTATGGAATACAACTTACTACCCCTAATTGGAATAAGAAAGGCCAAGATGTTTCAGGATTTAAAACTTTTAAACATCAGCAGAGTGATACAGGGAGAAATAAAAATCTACACTTGAACTTGTCAGTGATATGTTGCTGTCAGGATACATGCACTAGAGTATTATGTAAATTATCATCAGGTTGCATGTATGTCTGTAAAATGTATTTGAAGCATGAATGAATGACATGTTTAGACTTAGGTCCTATCCCTAAGATATTTGATAATGTGTATGCAAATATTGCAAAATATATAAAACCTCAGTGTTCCACTTCTGGCTTCAAACATTTAAGCATTTCACATAAGGAATACTCAACTTCTAAGAAAAACACAGAAATGAGTCGTTCTAGAGAGGTTTTTCGACTACCCACTTGAAATTCAGATGAAAGAGAGCTTCTAGGTCAGACTCTCAGAATTTCCCATTTTCAGGTTAGAAGAGAATGTCTTCCATAGGCTCAAATGTCTGAACACCCAGTTAGTGGAGGAGATAGAGGAAGTGTGTCACTGAGGGTGGGCTCTGAGGTTTCAAAACCTGATCCATTCCCGGTTTGCTCTCTATTCTAAGTTTTTGGTTCAAGATGTGACCCTCCAGCTTCCTGCTCCTTTTGGTGTTTTTCCTCTGCCATCCTGAACACTAACTCTCCGGAAGCATACAGCCAAAAAAACCAAAAATCCCCTAGTTATCACAATGGTTGCCTTGGTCATTGTGATTTATGACAGTAATAAAAACATAACTAATACAGTGAGGCAAGCATGATGTTAGTCTTATCATTCACCACATTTCCCGTCCTTACATCATGTAAAAGAATGAGCAAGCAGTAAATCTGTTTGGCTATGCTAAGCTATATTTCACAGTAGAGGTGGGGCACTGTGCTGGTTAGTTTTTGTCAACTGGATATAAACTGAGTCACTTACAAAGAGGGAACCTCCACTGAAGAACTGCTTCTACTAGATTCATCTCTGGACTTCTCTGTGGAGACATATTGTTGACTGCTGATAGGTGTGAAGAGGGTCTATCCTAGTGTAGGTGTGCCTGCTCCTGGACAGATAGTCACGGGATATATAAGAAAGTTATCTGTGCAAATAAACCAAGAGGCACCCTTCCTCACTGCTTCAGTGTGTGCATTCAAGTTCCTGCTATGAATTCCTGCCTGGCTTCCCTTGATGATGGATGCACTGTAACCTTTAAGACAAATGAACCCTGTGGTCCCTTAGGTGGGCATTGACCTATGTTCATCATAGCAATGGGGGGTACAAAGTAGGACAGGCATGCACTGATGCACAGGGAAATACAGAGAACTTACACATCAAGTGCAAGGATAAAGGAACCTGCTTGTCTGCTCTAAGGAGCAGTTGACTGGTGGGAGAGGTGAGCTCTGCAAGACTGAAGAACCTAGGAAGGAGGGCAGGGTCATCAAATTAGCTGGATTATCAATGTGGAGGATATTGGAGCTGTGGTGTGAAAGTTAATCAAGATAATGGAAGGAATTTACATACCTGAACTTTCTTTCTTTCAGTAACTGAGTTTAAACTCTTTTGTACCTGAGTTTGACAGTCTAGAATGGGCATCTCAGTCGGGACAGGTAAAATTTGGAAATTTGCAAAGTCAGAAGTGCTTCTGGTAGTATAGCCTGGATTGCTCTGGTTATAGATATAACCAGGGAATACAGGCATTAGTGATGTGCTGGGGCTACTCTACATGATATTAAATGTTAGAAAATCTTCTTGCAGTATCATCCCAGGCCAGTAGCACCTTAATGGAGCATGTCTACAATTATATGGGATAGAGTTGGTTGATGTTGGGATATTAAGATCATATTTATGATAGTCTCAGGGGTATCAACCATTGAAAATATGCAGCTATAGTTTGAATAAGACACTTAAAATACTGCATGGATGTACGAGGCATGTGTAAATATTTCTCTCCTTTACCTTGTATCATGAGTTCCTGAATCTTCATGAGTATTGATTTGTTTCCCATTAGTCTGAATCAGAAAGCATCCAATTTAGTGTCTGATCTGTTTCTTTGTAGACAGCTCCAATTCCTCTTTTTCCTGTACTTAAAACACTAACTCTGATTCTTTCCACTGAAACAGGTCAATCAACTCCTTGCTATCTGATGGTTATTGCTACTGAGGTACCTCATACCAAGTGAATATTATATGCTCAGTCCTAATTTTAAAGTCACATTTCCTTTCACCTTGAATCTTTACCTAACCTCAGAGACCTTCATAGCTCCTGCCTAGACTGAAGATAAAGTTTAAGCCCTGCTGAGTGTGGATTTAAATGACTATTGCCTTTAGATCAGCATTCCTAATTAGGTCTTAATGATTTTATGTGTTAAAGCTAGTGTCATAGATAGATTGTAAACATCTTGACTATTAGGCCTGTCTGAGGGGTATTTGTCTCCTTGACAGCACTAAATCCGAGGGTCAGCATGTGATAGATCCTCATTAAGTACTTGCAGACCTAAACAGGAACCTACATAGACAGAAGAATTCTTAGGTCTGTGAGACAGTTCTAAATGCTCATACCAGGAGCTATAGCGATGACTCAGTCACAAGGATGAGGATTTAGTTGTGTCCCCAGCAGCTATGTAGAAAGCTGAATGTTATAGTATACACCTCAAATCCAAGTTTAGGGGAGGTAAAGATAGTATGATCCATGGAGAGTCCCTGGACTAACAGTCTTGCTGAATTAGTGAGTTCTAGGTTCAACGTCTCAAACGATATGTGGCTTCTCATATGCACGCACACACCCAGGCACCTGCACACCCATGCACACGTGAGCCCACATACAAATACAAGTACACATGCATATGTCACACATACATATATCACACATTTCTTGTATCAGTTTTGGAAGTGTCTCTTTGTTACTCTTCCCTGGAAGACCTCTTTACAACCTTCTTTTTGGCTTCGTTTCTGTAGTGTAACGGTTCTCTTGTTCACCCCACACAGCCTGCTTCTTACCATTCTATTTTCCATCTGCTCTTAGTTATTTTCTTAGCCTGTGTCTGCAGGTTCTTCCAGTCAAAATGAGACCAAGGAGCTTTTGAAAGAATCTGCTACATATTGCTGAATAAGACACGTTACTCATCACCGGCTCATGTGACATGGCAAACCCCCAGTCACTGGAATGTCCTAGGTCTATAACTGAACACAACAAAAATGGAGCAGTCACACCCTGCACTCATGACTTCACAGCCTTATTCTCAGAATTGGTGAAGTAGTGACCATAAATAACCACTTAGGTTCTGCCGTGTTATATATAAATGTACCAACTAAGTATAGACTTACCTCCAGCTTCTGGCTTAGCTGACAGTGTCTGATGGCTGATAGTCAGTTTGCATTAGAAAAATAGCAAAATGCCATCGTGCTCAGTGGAACCGTTATGCACAATAAAGGTAGAGACAATAAGCGACTATATTGAACAAAATATATGCTTCATAAATTTTTGTACAGAATGTTGAACTATTCTTAGGCCAACCTAATATTCTGAGGAGTTTCATAGAATGATTTTAAAGTTCTTTGAATATACACATTTTGAGACCTGTATATGTGTGCTAAGTAGCCCGAGCTAGCCTAAAAGCTTTTTATGTAGCTCATGATAGTGTGTAACTCCTAACAATTGTCCTGCTTCAACTTTCTGAGTGCTTTCTGCGGGTTGTGTCAACATGTCTGTTTGCAGAATATTTTGTCATTCTGAGTAACAAAAAGAACCCTGTGCCTGAGTGATTGTAGTCTTACTGAATATCGTCACATTTTCAGATGGGTAGTATAACACCACAGAAGGTAACTTGGTACATTGTGTTTTATACTTTTACCCAGCATGACAACTGTGTCTCCCTGGGTGGTGGCACGCAAGGTGAGACAGTAATTTTTCCAGAAAAATGTCCATGGTGGTTATTCCCATGAGACATTACCTAAATGACCTCTCTAGTTATAAGGTTGTTGAAAGATAGAAAAACAATCTCTCAAAATCTTTGGAGAGCTGCAAGCAAACTGAAGCATTTCTCTTGGGCTTTCCCAAAGCTCCTCGGGTCTGAGGCTTCAGCTGTGCCCTTAACATCTTTCACCTTGGCCTTCATTTTGAAATGGCATGGGGCTAGAAATTCGTAGTAGAAAACACTAGAGATACTTGGCAAGATCAGTTTAACAACTTGTATGATCTCTAAATGTTATTTGAGGTTAATTAAATGTGATACAGTAAGGCAGACCCCCTCTCCCTCCAAAAAGCTATGTATATCTACAGAATCATGCATGGACACTGGCCTCAGTCATCTGGCCAAGAGCTGGCTCTGTTGAGAGACAATTTTTGCTGCAGGGTTCCCAGTGGGGTTCGATGCAGTGTTGGAGGCTTGCTCTGCCTATTCCCTTTTCCTAAGTGTGAGAGCTCCATGGTAACCTTGTGCCTTCTGCCATACCCTACCAATTCAGCTTTTATCTCTGGCAGGCATTCCCACCCAATGAGGTTCCTGACTTTCTATGTTTTTTACAGTCTGCTTCCCAGAAAACCCAACTGTCAGAGCATTTTAACTGATTTGTCTGGTATGTAAAAAATCCACTCTAGTTTGTAATTTAATTTCCCTTATATTCCATCAAGCTCACCCACAAAACAGAGCCAGTGCCTGGGGTTTGTGTCTAGACAGCTGATTTTGCTATGTTATCCCAAAGGACAGGAATAGGGAACTGGACAGAGTGAAACATACCCCAAGGGTGGTTACCAAGCTGATCACTGTAAAATCCTAGGTCAAGTTCCATTATAGACTGAGAGAGAAAGCTATTACAACTTCCCCACCCCTGTCCCTTAATGGTTAAGTGTTGCCTATAGGGTGTGAAGTTCCTTGCACTGCTGTTTGCTCTTGTATTTCAATGGTTCAATTGCTTGTTGCTGACAACTCAATAATGAAACAACAGAGAATCCCCTTTTCAAGGGGAGAAGAGAGGAGAAGAGAGGAGAGGAGAGGAGAGGAGAGGAGAGGAGAGGAGAGGAGAGGA
>NW_021604616.1:3197367-3225420 GCF_004785775.1 Grammomys surdaster | reverse complement strand
AGGAGAGGAGAGGAGAGGAGAGGAGAGGAGAGGAGAGGAGAGGAGAGAGAACACACAAGAGCGAGAGCCAACCACACTGAAACCAGGTGTTGATTTTATACCTCTGTATAGCTGGATTTAACATTAACATTTGAAATAAAATTATGGGTTAAGGGATTGTGAGGTGTGCCATTAGATATTTACTAATTAAGTCAATTTTAATAATGAGTGAAGTTGTAAAAAGATATAATTCAACTTGCTATGGTGAGCTAAAGCAGCCATTAACATTCTACAATTCTCATTGCTTCTTCACACTGTTTCCTTGGAGTTTTTAAGGAAAATCTAATGGAACATTTTTTACTCATAAGAACTGTGACTTGGACTAGCAAGATGAGTAAAAATGTTTGCCATTCAAGCCTTTTCTTATGACATTGTTTTTTGAAATTAATTTTTATTGGATATTTTACTTATATTTCAGATGTTATTCCCTTTCCCCATTTCCTCACAGACCCAGAAACCCCTTATCCCATCCCCCATCCTCCTTTCTCTATGAGGATGTACCCTCACCCACCCGCCAATTCCTATCTCCCTGCCCTCCAATTCCCCTACACTAGGGCATCCAGCCTTCATGGAACCAAGGACCTTGTGTCCCACCTATGCCAAACAAGGCCATCCTCCCCTACATATACAGCTGGAGCCATGGGTCCTTCCCTATGTGCTCCCAGGCTGGTGGTTTAGACTCTGGGAGCTCTGGTTGGTTAGTATTTTTGCTCTCCTCATGGGGCCACAAACCCCTTCAGCTCTTTCAGTCTTCTCTCTAACTTCTCCATTGGGAACCCCATGATCAGTTCAATGGTTAGCTGTGAGCATCTGCCTTTGTTTATGTCAGGCTCTGGCAGACCTCTAAGGAGACAGCTATATCAGGCTCCTGTCAGCATGGACTTCCTGGCATCCACGTCAGTGTCTGCCTTTGGTGACTGCACATGAGATGGATACCCAGGTATAACAGTCTCCAGACGGACCCTCCTTCAGTTTCTGTCCCACACTTTGTCTCCATATTTGCTCCCATGAGTATTTTGTTACTCCTTCTAAGAAGGACTGAAGCACCCACATTTTGGACTTCCTTCTTCATGAACTTCATGTGGTCTGTGAGTTATATCTTGGGTATTGCAAGCTTCTGGGCTAATATCTAATTATCAGTGAGTGAATACCATGTGTCTCAAGTTGGACCAGTATTAATTAGCCCTTCCCTCAGTCTTTGCTCCATATTTGTTCCTGCATTTCTTGTAGACAGGAAAATTTGGGGTTGGAAGTTTTATAGGTGAATTTCTGTCCTTATCTCTCCACTGGGGGTCCTTTCTGGCTACAGGGAGTGGCCTCTTGAGGTTCATTATTCTCACTGCTATGAGTTTCAGCTAAAGTCATCCCTATAGACTCCTGGAAGCTTCCCTCATCCCAGGTTTCTGGTATAACCTAGAGATGCCCCTCCGCCCCAAGGCTCCAACCCCTGCTAGCTGCAGATTTCCATTCATTATCCTGGTCATCTGGTCCCCTCTCCAAACTCTTTCTATGAGACCACAGTTACCCTGATACCCAAACCATGCAAAGACTCAACAAAGAAAGAGAATTTCAGATTAATTACCCTTATGAATATTTATGCAAAAATACTCAATAAAATACTGATGAAATCACATCCAAAACCACATCAACACATCATCAAGTAGGCTTCATCCCAGGGATGCAGGGGTGGTTCAATATACAGAAATCCATCAATGGCATCAACCATATAAGAAAACTGAAAGAAAAAACCCACATGATCATTTCACTAGATTTCAAAAAAGCATCTGACAAAATCCAAAACATTTTCATGATAAAAGTCTTGGAGAGCCGGGCAGTGGTGGCACACACTTTTAATCCCAGCACTTGGGAGGCAGCGGCAGGCAGATTTCTGAATTTGAGGCCAGCCTGGTCTACAAAGTGAGTTCCAGGGCAGCCAGAGCTATACAGAGAAACCCTGTCTCCAAAAACCAAAAACAACAACAACAAAAACAAGACAAAACAAAACAAAAAAGTCTTGGAGAGATCAGAAATACAAGGCACCTGCCTAAATATAATGGAAGCAATATACAGCAAGCCAATAGCCAACATTAAATAAAATGGAAGGAAACTTAAAGTATTGCCACTAAAACTGTAGACAAAACAAGGGTGTCCAATCTTCCTTTATCTATTCAATATAATACTTGAGGTTCTAACTAGAGCAATAAGACAACTAAAGGAGATCAAAGGGATAGAGACTGGAATTGTGGATGATGGGGTAGTATACATAAGCTACCCCAGAATTCTATCAGAGAACTCCCATAGTTGATAAACACTTTTAGCAAAGTGTCTGGATACAAAATTAATTAAAAAATATCAATCACCCTTCTTTATACAAACAATAAATTGGTTGAGAAAGAAATTAGGAAAACCACAGCCTTCATAATAGTCACAAATAACATAAAATACCTTGATGTAACTCTAACAAAGCAAGTGAAACACCTGTACGACAAGAACTTCAAATCTCTGAACAAAGAAATTGAAGATACCTGAAGATGGAAAGATTTCTCATTCTCATCAATCAGGAGGATACACATAGTGAAAATGGCCATCTTAATATTTTCAATTATGTTAAAAAATCAACCACATGTAAACAACAGATGATAAACTAATACCTTTTTTTCTGGAAAAAAAAGTCAACATTCCCAGAAGTTTCCTGTAACTTTAATATTGATCCAGTTTAAGACTATGGAACTGGGAATATAGACATCTGAAATAATTGTGGATAATTTTTTAATGACTAGCACACTTCAAGGGAGCATTTGTTATGGAGTGCTCAATAAATAAATACACAGATAAGCCATTTAAAATGTAGCAACTAATGGCATCTGAAGACATTTGTCACATGAGAGAGTGTTTTACTTAGAGTACCATAATGACATATTTCTAGACATGCTACATTGGATGGTTTGCAAATGCTAGAGTAGACTGTAGATCAATTCATTGGCAGTTTCATCTCTTTTTCTCTGGAGCTATTATCAACCCTTTCCTAGTGCAAATCTATCTCCAGGGGGCCAACAACTGTGTATGAGGAATGGAGGAAGAGTTAACATTCCTCTCTGTCTTGTTGGCTTTATCACAATCTCTGTGGATGAATTGAGGCAACTCCAGTTAAAATAAGTTTGAGAATAATAATAATAATAATAATAATAATAATAATAATAATAAGTTATAGGTAGTGGGTAGGGTCCTTTAGAGATAGAGTGGATGGATAAATAGATAGATGATAGATAGATAGACACATAGATACATAGATAGAGATAGATACATAGGTAGATGATAGATAGATGATGAATACATAGATGATAGATAGATACATACACAGGTAGATGATAGATAGATGACCGATAGATAGATAGACAGACAGATAGACAGACAGACAGACAGACAGACAGACAGACAGACAGACAGACAGACAGATAGATAGATAGATAGATAGATAGATAGATAGATAGATAGATAGAGGAATTGTCTTACATGACCATAGAGGCTAAAATGTTCCCAAATCAGCAACTGGAAAACTATAAAGAGTAGATGACTGGTGTTGAATTCTAATTTAGTCTGGAGGCTCAAATACAAGATGAGTAGATGGTATAATTCTAGCTTGATGGCTGGTAGACAGCCTGCATACCCAGTGACCCAGCAAAAGCCAATGCTTCTGTTTGAGTAAGAAAGCACAAAAATAAACAAGCAAAGAAACAAAAAACGAGTGCCCCTAGGGCTGGAGAGAGCTCAGTGGTTATGAGTACCAGCTGCTCTTCCAGAGGACCTGGGTTTGATTTCTGGCACTCATAGTGCTGCTCACAGCAGTCTATAACTACAATCCCAAGGAAGCCAGTGTCTTCTTCTGGCCTCTGTGGGTATGCCACCCAGGCGGTGCACACATAGCTACATAGGGAAAACCCGCACACACACACACACACACACACACACACACACACACACACACTAAAATAATCTAAAATAATTAAAACAAATAAACCATTGTCTTAGCTTGAAGGCATCAATGTAAGAATTCTCTCTGCTTAGACGCTTTCTCCATCTTTTCTGATAAGCCTACATTAGGGAGTAAAATAGATTTTAACATCTTACCTATGGTGGTTTGAATAGGAATGGCCCCATAGACTCCCTCATGTGCTTGAATGTTTGGCCCATAGGGAGTTGCACTATTAAGAGGTGTGGCCTTGTTGGAGTAGGAGTGGCCTTATTGGAGGAAAAGTGCTGCCGTGCAGATGGGCTTTAAGTTCTCATATGCTCATGTTAGGCCTACTGTGGTAGTCTCCTTCTGCTGCCTCCAGATCAAGATGGAGAACTCTCAACTGCTTCTCTAGCACCATGCCTACCTGGATACTGCTATGCTTTCCACTGTTATAATAAAAGGCCAAACCTCTGAAACTGTAAGTTAACCACAATGAAATGTTTTTCTTTAAAAGAGTTGCTGTGGTCATGGTGTCTCTTCACAGCAATAGAAACCCTAACTAAGACACTACCTATCCAAACGCTAATCTCTCTCAGAATCACCGTGATTCAGAATATTTGACATCAGTGTCTCCAGGATCAAGTAAAGCTGAGACATCAAATTAGGCTTCACATAATACCAAATCAAGGTACTTTTTCTAAGAAGCTGACTAACAGCTGTCAGAGGCAATTTGGTGAACAGCTGTAATGAGCAAGATACACAGATTTGATCCAACCTTTTTAAGGCTATCGAGATATTTATTTCAGTTATTTATACATTTTTGTTTAAAGTTTTTAGTTACATTTATTTATTTATTTTGGGGGGCAAGAAGGAGTATTGGTAGAGGGTGCCACAGTATGCTTTTGAAGATCAGAGGACAACTTGTGGGAGTCGGCTTTCTCCTTCCAGTATTTGGGTTCCAGGATCAAAGTTAGGTCCCCAGGCTTGGCAACAAGTACCTTTACATGATAAGCCATATCACTCATCCTGTTTACACATTTTTTAAACAGATGATGAATGTCTCAAAGATGTGTGTATGCTCAAATTAAAACTCCCCAGAAAGATCGTTGTGCTAGTATTCCTTACTGCACTCATCCAAAATGTAGGTTCAAGCAATTCAGTAACCACAGTTTGGAATTTAGTATATAAAATGGCTTACTTTTAAGTCAAGGCATGTATCAGTTGATTTAGCACAGAGGGCTTGGTTGTGGTGGGAAGGTGAGAAAGGGCTTTAGCCTATGCACAACTGGCCAGAAGGCTTTAACAGAATCTTTCTAAAAATTCTATGAGGGGCTGGAGAGATGGTTCAGCTTAAGAGCATTTGCTACTCTTGCAAAAGAACCAGGTTCCATTGCCAGCACCAACATGGTGCTTCACAGTCATCTGTAACTCCAGTTCCATGGGGTTTGATACCTTCTAGTCTCCATGGACACTGGGTGTACATGTGCTTCACATACTTACATGCAGGTAAAACACAAACAAAAAATAAAAAATAAGTAAATCTTTAAACAAACATCTTCTAGATAAAAGAGGTTCTTGCAGTGCCATTTCAGAGTTCTGGTCTGAAATGTAACCAAGACAGAGAGAAAAGAAGAACATTGTACCTGTTTATTGTTATTTTTTTTTTCTCCTAAGCAACACAGCATGGTACAGACACAGTGAAGGCTGAAGGAAATTCATTGTTATTTTGTTCCCTAGTGAGTTTATGGCTCTGTAGGCAACAAGAGACATTATGCTTACTTAGGAAAAATGTTTTCATGATGGGCACAGAAGCAGCAGCCCCACGGGGGTCTGTTTTCACAGGGTCTTCATAGATTGGAAGCTTCTGGAGGAAGTTGGAAACAGAGTAGTGGACTGCTTCTATACGAATATGACATAAGACAACAGTGATGGGAAGCTGGGAGCAGGTTCTGAGTAATTTTTATTGCTGGGTTTAAAACTCAGCGATATTTATTTGAGTTATTGCTATTAATAACATTGGCTTAAGCTTAATGCTAAGGCATGTAGATATCTGTCATTTTTCATGCTATGACCTGTATATTAAATCAACAACAGAAGAGGCACCTGCAGATGTTATAGTAATGCTATGCATTTCAAAGAGAGAAAAAAATACCTATTTCTTTATTGTATGTTTCTGTGTCAGTGACTTTCTACTTTCAGTGGATGCATAGTGGATGACTAAGGATTAGTTGGGTCACCTGCAACATGAAGAATTAATTAAATCAAGTCAGATCCAGACCCAGGAGTCCTCTTTCCCAGTGTGGGAAGCTAAAATTACCCATGAATGCCTTTAGAGCAGTGGTTCTCAACCCTCTAGAGCTGTGACCCTTTACTACAGTGGTGACCCCAACCATAAAATTATTTTTCATTGCTACTTTATAACTGTAATTTTGCTACTGATATGAACCATAATGTAAATGTCTCTCTCTATATATATATGATATCTGATACGATACCTCCTGTGAGGTCTTGACCCATAGATTGAGAACTGATACTTTAAAGATTCGAAGCAGCTGAGTGTGATCATTAGAGTACAGAAGAGCTTAGTGTCCTTGACCAGTTACCACTGATGTCTCTTCTACATTGCCTCAACACTGTTTTCCAAGGATCTAAAGTAGAACTTGTTTTTTAGTTAATTTAATTGTAGGTATATGCTTTCAATATATTTGGAGTTCTGCCTATATTATGAATGCTGGTTTCACTTACTAAACCAAGCACTCTGCTTGGTAAGTGAATCATATTTTTTGCAGAACTGCTGAAAGACACATGTTCATTTTCTATTAGGCATATAACTAAGGACTGGAGATGTGACAATTGTTAGAACAGTTGCCTATCAGAATCCATTATTGAAAGTTTCCTCCAGGTTCCACCTCCAAATACAACCACATCAAGGATCAAGTCTCAGTTTACCTTTGGGCAGGAACAAACCATATTCAAATCAGAGCATGTGTAAACATTTTTTCTTTCCATTTCCCTTCTTCTGTAATGGTTGATTGTCTAAGTAGGAAAGCATAGTAATGACCTCATTCCTTCAACACTACCGTCATGCATCAAATTCTTTTTCCTCCAAGGCTGGTCTCTCATTTGTGTACCTTAATGCTTATTCTTCTCTTTAAGAATCACTCATCTGGTCATGTGATATTGTCCTGGTGTTGCTTGGTTTTTTTTGTCAACTTGCGGCAAGCTAGAGTTATTGGGTGAAAGGGAACCTTAAATGAGAAAATATATCCATCATTCTGGACTGTGGTCAAGTTTGTGAGGGCATTTTCTTAATTAATGCTTGATATGACAGGGCTCAGATACTGTGGAAGTGCTTTTCTGACTTGTATATGAAAGCAATCTGAGGAAGCCTCAGAGAGTAAGCTGGTAAACAGTATTCCTTCATGGTGACTATGTCCTTGACTTCTCTCAGTGGTGAGTGTAAAGTGTAAGATAATAAACCCTTTTCTTCACAAGTGGTTTTTGGTCTGTGTTTTAAGCAGCAGAAAGCCAGACTAGGACAGCCTCTTTCTGGTTTCCCTTTCCTCAGTCTTCATATGTACTTAGTCCTTCAAGCCACTTTCAAAACAGACAGAGCTCACCTGTGCAGAATTGTCAAGTCTGGACTCAGCTTCCTGACCCTAGTTCAAAACCCAGTTCTCCTTAATCAGCCTGACCTTGGTCAGAGCTGCTTAACTATTTTGACCTTCAGCTATTCTTTCTATATGTTGGAGGTAACGATGCATATGTTGTGGATTTTTGGTTCTGTTTTATTTTTTGAAGCACAAGAGAGAAAACACACGAGGCACTTGGCAGAGGGTACTCTATGGTTAGTGAATATCAGAAAGTATGGTTGTGATTAGGATATGCAAATCCTGCCCCAGCAACTTATTGGGTCTGTCTCTAGCCTTATCTCTGTATGCCTTGTAAAGTACCTTATCTATTGTAAAGTATATACATTCTGAACATGCAACACTAAATGTTCAAACTATACATCTCCTCATTTTCTTGTCCTAGAATGGTCTTATGATTCTTATTGCTTGAAAAAAAAACTATTAAAAATTACAGCCAAATTTGACTGGTATACTTTTTTCATTGGGATGAGGATTGTTTCATGTAGTGGAGATTGTGGTTTTCCTCAAAACCTCCTGATTTTCTCTATTCTTTCCACATGTGACAGCTTTATCTGCAATGGTTCTTTTTGTTTAGTGACAATTCTTCAGTTTTAATCCATATTGTTACCCTGCTACTGAATCCATACCACAAACTAAGAATGTATTAAAGACATGAAGGACACAGGAGTCTGAAAATCATTATTCACTTGGGAGAGGCCCTTAAGGACTATGGTGGTTTAAATAAGAATGTTTCCTGTATATCCATAGGGCACTATTAGGAGGTGTGGCCTTGTTGGAGTAGTTGTAGCTTTGTTGGAGGAAGTGCTTTACTCGGGGGTGGGCTTTGAGTTCTCAGAAGACCAATTTCAGACTCAGTTGCTTACAGTTCACTTCCTGTTGCCTTTGGATCAAGGTGTAGAACTCTCAGCTCCTTCTCCATCACCACATCTGCCTGCACACCACCATGCTTCCTGCCATGACAATAATGGACTAAACCTCTGAACTGTAAGCCAGCCCCAATGAAATATTCTCCTTAATAAGAATTGTCATGGTCATGGTGCCTCTTCACAGCAATAAAAACTGCAATGAAGACAAATGCTAAGTAAAATATTGGTACATGGTCAGGGTCAACACTTAGAGAGAATTACTCCTTCACCTGCCTTTCCATACTATTTTACTCATGTTCTTTCTGTAGAACTGATTAGAGAATCATGTAGATTTTGTCTGCCTTCTGCTTCTGTGTTGTATGGTGCTCTTGCATAGGGCCAAGTCTCATCTTTGCTTTGTGATGAGCTTTGCTGTGTTAGCTCAAGATAAGTCCAATAACTAGGTAACAGAAAGGAACCTGGGTTATCTGTTGTGTTATCAAACTCTTTCTGGCTTTTTCAGTCCCTCAAATCTTCTAAGACTGTAGAGTGTTTAAGCTTGAGCTCCTAACTGTTTTTAAGGGACTAGAATCTTCTTGATATCCAAACTCATGTTTTTTACCTTCTAGTTGATGACTTTTTATTTCTGACTTTCCTTTTCTGAAAAAGAAATAGAGGAAAGAGGAAATAAATCAAGAAAGGAATGAGAGAACATTTGAAAGAAATGGAGAAATGAAGAGGGATTTGCAAAAGAAAAAGTGTTTGTCAATCAGTAAGCAATTATAAAACAGCTCCCAGGTACCATGTTCCAGAATAAGAACCATGCATTTTATTTGATAAGGATGCAAAATCCAATATACTCTGTTAACATTTTCATTTTAGTATTTTAGTCAAGATTTCTGTCTTAGTTAGGATTTCTATTGCTATGAAAACCAACCAACCAACCAACCAACCAACCAACCAACCCAACAAACAAACAAACAAAAAACCCACCATGACTAAAACACAAGTTGAGGAGGAAAGTGTGTATTTTGCTTATACTTCCACATTGTAGCCCATCATTTAAGGAAGTCAGGGTAGGAAATCAAGCAGAGTAGAAACCCAGAGGCAGGAGTTGGTGTAGAGCCCAGGGAGGGGTGCTGCATACTGCCTTGCTCCTCATAATTTGCTAAGTCTACTTTCTTGTAGAACCCAGCTCAGGAATGGTCCCACCCACAATGAGCTGAGCCCTTCCTCATTGATCACTACATAAGAAGATAGATACAGCTGGATCTTATGAAGGCATTTTCTCAATTGAGTCTCCCTCTTCTCTGATGACTCTGATTGCATCGAGTTGACATAAAACTAGCCAGCAAATTATCTCAAAGACACATGTAAATGTATCTATTAACCTAAAATATGGACACATACATTGAGAAAAAGAACATTTCTCAAATCATTTAAACTTTGAAAGCAAGTATTCTTCTATAACATATAACTTCTGCCAATATCAGAAACTAGTGTTTTGCTGTTTTATTGTCCATTAAAGAGAAAAGCACCTCTGGCAATATCACTTTCTTTATTATCTTTGCAGGTGTTATCTGGAAAGCAGGATATTGAGTCATTGTCTCAGAGCAGGAAAAGAAAACATATACCCGCAGAGGTCTGCTCAGAGGTTTACAATATATTCTAAAGGAAAGTATAATTTAATAGCTAGAGTCTTTTGACCCAATTTTGAAATTTTAGAAACTTTTAGGCCTGTGGCAAAGTCACAGTTTATGATTTAATGATTTAGGTTTGAATTCAATAACAATTCTTCTCTTTTCACAGGATATATTTTTAATACTTCCCAAATTTCCCCCAAAGGATAAAAATGATATTTTGTGTCAAAACTACATTGTACATTGGACCCGGTGAGCAATTAATTTGCAATTATAAACAAAGGTCATAATGAAAGGGGGGTGCCAGGTGACAGGGCTTTGATGAGGTAAGAATTCTCCTGATTCTTATTAGCTGCACCCTTAGAGAAGCTAGTTAATTTCATCATACATTAGCTTCTGTGCAAGGAATTTGGAAGATGGAGGAATGGAAGGGCCTAATGAGTTAACTAATTGAAAGTTCATAAAGCAGAGCTTGGTAGTGACAGCAACTTGATGGATGCTAATAATTTCTACTGAATATTGTCCTTGTGATTACTTGTTCAAACTGTGGACCATTCTCTTATATGTCCAGAATTCCAGACCTGAACTCCTTGCTGTAGGGTGTCCTGGTTAGAGTTTCTATTGCTGTGATACAACACCATGACCGAAAGCAACTTGGGTAGAGTAGGGTTTATTTCACAAATCAGTGGAAGAGCTCAGTGCAAGATCTAGTGGTAGTAACCGATGAAAAGAATGTTGAGAAAAAAAACATTTCTTGGCTTGTCCCTCATAGGATGCCCATGACAAACTGCCTAGGCTGGCACATCCTGTCCCCATGCCATGATATGGACTTTCCTACATTAATCAAGGTAATGTTCCACAGGCCAATATTATGGAGGCATTTTCTAAATTAAGATTCTCTCTTTTCTCAGAAATGTCTAGCTATGTGTCAAGTTGGTAAAAACCAACCAGCACAGAGAGGGCATCAGTCTTCCTATTTAGAAGCTTACTAGAAGGTAATTAGGGTACTCACGTGTCTAGATTCCCTCAATGTAGGCTTAAAAACATTACTTTGGAATGAGTGAGATCCTGCTGCAAAGAAGCTTACACAAGTAAATATGTCTGGTAGAAAACAAAAGCAACTGTAACCATGACAGTGAACTTAAAGGGTCAGCATTAGCAGGAAACCAGCAGTGCTATTCATGTTGTTAGACATCTTTCCTATGGCTTTTAACCAGTTTCATCAGTGACAACCCTGGCCACTGAGAGTGTCAAGTTCATACTTACAGTATGATTTTGGCTTCTCTTTTGGCTATAAGTCTTCAAAAACGGATTCTCCAACCTCATTGGAATTTCCTTCAAAACATTTTTTTTTAATATTTAAATCTTGAACCATGCAATGATAGTCAGTATTTATACAGAGATAGCATTTGTTCCTTTCAGTATAGAACTTGGATTGATAAAGAATTGGAGTGAGAATATGTTTGCAAGTGATAAGCCTAAGGGAAACTGGGGGATGAGGGCATACGAGCACTGAGGAGCCTGGAGGCAAAGAGATTCTAGTGAATAGTAAAAACCTTTGGTAGTCAATGGCATGTGGTACTTGAGCCACTAATTAAATTATTCCCTGTGGTCATCTACAGTGAAAAAATTTATTCAGTGCAAGGCTGTTGAGAGACCAGTGGCTGTTGTACAATAGCATGAAAGGCTTTCAATGGGTAGAACAGATTTCATTTTCAAATTTATGGACATATTAAAAAAAGAGGACAGTGCCTTCAATTCTAAAACTCTTAGCTGAAAATAACAAAATTTGTATGACCATATTAAAGGGGGGAATCCTATCATCTGTTGCTGCATAGAGACAAGATACTGAAAACAAGACGAACACAAAAGGTTTGTGTTCCTGAATCTTCTTGAGTGAATTTCTTTGCTCACTTTTACTTTGTTATTGTGATTGATTGATTGATTGATTGATTGATTGATTGACTGATTGAATTGTGTTTGTGTTTGTGGGCAGAGTGCATGTTTGTACATTGGAGTGTGTGTACGTGTGTGTGTGTTTGTGTATGCTCACACCAGAAATCAACCTTGGATGCTGTTCTAGAGGCACTATCTACCCATTGTTTGTTTTATTTTAAGGATCTTTCCCTGGCATCTAAGTCAGCATGTAGGTTGGGCAGGCTGGCCAGTGTGCCTCATAGCTCCCGTTGTCTCTGCTTTCTCCATGCTGTAATTAAAAGTTTACACCATTATACTTGGCTTTTAAAGCATGGGTTCTGGAGAGCAAATCTGTCTTTATGCTTTCATAGCAAGTACTTCACTGAGTTATTCCTGCAGTTCTTCCTTTTCCTTTTAACCTTTAAATTTTTACTTAAAACATCATTAGTTTGTGTTTTTATTAATGCTTGGATTACAAGTGAAAAATGTCATCCAGTTATGAAGATAGTTTTATGTTCAAGGTAGAGTCAAGGTAATGGGAAAATGCTATCTCTGTTCCCAGAAAGTAAATACTTCCTTGGAAATGCCATCAATCACACACAGTTTCTGCTAAGGTACTCTTGCTATATAAATTGACCTGTGTGGGTTTTCCACATGATAGAAAGTGTAGGTGAGATCTAGAATGTGTGTCATATTCTGCTGGCTGCTCATAGGAGCAAAAGTGTGGTAAGGAAATGAGTATTTCTGTCAACTAATAAGGTCTGCTCAATTGTGATTACTTACCTTGGCATTTCTCGTGTGTGTGATTGAAGTCCATATGTTTAGTAACTAGAAGAAAATTCATTTACCTGCCTGAGTCATGAGGCAGAATTATTGTGGCAAGGAGAGTCCTATAAGATAATACACTGAAGCCAATATATAATCCTCAGAGATACTAATCATCAGCAAAGACTCAAAAGAAGAAAACCCAAAGTGCCTACCATGATTTTACTTCCTTTTTGGTTAGTAAGTGTGCAGCATAGTGGCTTGCCCCATCCTGTAGAAGAGTTCTACAGCCGTGACTCAAACCATTGAGATAATCACTTCCAGATTCCACTGATAAGGTATATCCCTGCATCTCTTACATCTTTTCACTTTCAAAGTTCATCTGTTTGACCACGACTTCTAATACAGCTGCTTTCCAGGGATTATCCATCTCCTTTTAGGATTGTGACATTAATGTTTAAAAGAATGGTATGATATATATATGTATATGTATATGTATATGTATATATATATGTATATATATATATATATATATATATATATATACATATATATATGCAAGTTCACATGTGAAAGATAATTCTATCACAGAAGTAATGGATTTTTTTGCTTAAAATTCTTGTAGTTGGCTACTTGTGGCTTAAATTATTATCCCTTATGTAAAATATATTATATTATTAATTAGCTTGGTTACTAGGCTAGTCTCAATGACCCCTCTAGACTCTAAATTTGATAGAATGTGATTGTGCTAATGGAGATTTTAAGTTCTTTGAAAAGAATTACATAAAAGACACTGTGAAACAAAAGACGCAGCATTTTTTCTACCTAGATGGTAGAGGAAACAATGCAAACAATGAAACAAACCAAAGATTACAAGTAAAGCTAACAAAAGATTACAAGTAAAGTCAAATCTCCATCTTCCAGCCTACTTAGTGTTTTACCCTGGATATCTACTTCTGAAGATTAGTTTGACACTGTGTTATTAAATTATATCCCTGACCCAATTTGATTTCAAGATCCAAAGTGACTTCTAGTCCAAAGTTACCCAGATTTGTTCATTTTCTACTGTACTAAGTGTAGATTTGAGAAAGCTTTAAATTTTGGTTGATGGGCAATGCTGGTAGTGTTGTCCTTAAGAATGTTTCCAAGCTTGGTTCATTAGGGCTCCTCTGCTCCTTAACGCTTCATCTTTCCTCCCCTTGAAGCATGTAGAAGAGTTAAAGGCTTTAATGGTCTTCTTAAGGTTCCTTTTGTGACACAGGCTGGCTGAGGATGGTAAGAGCACATTAAGTTGTGAGATTATCCAAGTTAGCTCTTACTGCACCATGTTGTCTTTTTATTACGCAGACGTTGTTATTAGAGAACATTCAGTTTTAAACAGAGATGCACAGGGGCTGTGTGAGTGAGTACTGAGAAAGAGAAGGAGATGTGGGAAGAATAGAGGACTACCAAGTGGATGAAAGCCAACTCTGCTGTCTTACTCCCCTTCCCTCCTCCACCCAACCATAGCAATTAGTGGCTATGTGTATTAGGTTTCCATCAAATCTCATTTGAGGAGAAGGTCCTGCTGCTTAAATTGTATGAGGAGTCTTGGAGAAGAGCACATTTAATGCCCATACCAAATCTAAAGTCAGTGGCTTGACAATTGTTCTTTCATCAGTTCTAATAACAGAACTAACCTTCGGAAAATATGAGACATCTCAATCATGTTAAAAAGTTTTTGATGGATTTGGGATATTAAACAAAATGTATCTTTATGTTGGATTATTTGTTTAAAATTCCAAAGTTAATAATAGATAATACATCAAATACTAGGGTAAAATATACAAAGTCCCCTTTCTCCCTTGTGTCCAAAACATGCCATTTTCAAAGAGCAATGATTCCCTAGTCTAACATTTCCAAGCAACATGAACTGGAAAATTGTCTTAAGCTCTTTATCCTTCAAATTCCTCATCTGTAAAATGAAGATGATAATAGGATCTACTCAGTGTAATGAAAAAATTGTAAGACATTTTCAAGGTTTAGGAACATGACGAGAACCCAGTAGGGACTCCATATAAATTAAAATTATATTATTGCTTATTTTGAAATGATTAAATTGGTATTACATGTGTGACCACCACATAGTTGAATAACTAATTTGTGCCATTGCATAAAAAGAAATGGGACATCTAGAATAGCTTGAAGTAGAAAAACAAAAATGGGAAACAGATGGGTAATACCCAGAAAGAAAATTTTCTCGGTATTGGCCATCTGCTTCTCTCTGCCTGCAAGCTTTGCAGTAAAATAAATTTTCAAACAGCCAAGCAATAGAATCTTCAATCCAGTTTAATTTGTGTTTGCACTTCATTGGCCACTGGCGAGGAGTGGCTAGATTTAGATTTGACAATTATGCCACATAGTCTTCACACTTAGCCCATGAGAGGCAAAGCTGTACGAAAGATTGAAATTAGTGGGAGGCAATTATTCTTATTAATCAATTCTGGACTCATTTGGCAGCATTGTCTTGTGACATAAGTATTATTCAAAGTAAGGTGTAGAGACTCTTTTCAAAAGTGTTACTTTAGTTGAAGGCATGGAGCTCTTCTGAGGAGGCCATACCCTTTTTTGCCTAAGAATATGTTAAGATTAGTGTTTTTCATTTGAAAATTACATGGTTTTATAAAAGCACCACCATTATTCATTCTCTTATTAATTTAAGTCTCTTATTCACAGAAAAATAAATAGAACCTTATTTGATTCTGGAATTACAGGCTGTGCATTTTCCTTTTAATGGAAGGAATGTAGGCATTATTTTGATTTCTTTTAATAAATGGCTGTGCATGTAGATGCAGATCAATATGCAAATGATAGGTGTTATTTTTAAAAGACAAGACGGAAATTTAGCTTTTGAATTCATTAAGCAGTTTCTACTTTCTTTTTCAGAAATAAAGGTGGTTAGTTATTAAGTCTGGAGGTCACTAGATTGGATGATCACTTTTCTATTTTAGTAAATCAACTCCTGCAGGCATGAAGAAATAAAACCTAAAAGAATAATTTTTTTGTGTTGCTTATTTTTAATCCAGAAAAAAAGGGGGGGGGCTAAAGTCCTGTTGTTTCCTTTTTCCTGGATAGTTCCAGTTTGGAAAGTGTCCCTGTGAGTCCAGAAGGAGCAGCAATTAAAAGTGTTATAATGGCTAATGCATATGACTCAGTTACAACCCACATTGCTAGAAGTGGCATAGGACTCAGGCCAGTGATATTGCCTTCTTTAGATTACTGAAGTCTCACGACATTGTGTGGAGTGACACACAAAAGTGATAGACCTCACATTGCCCCATTTGATAAAACCAGGCACATAGCAAGATGAGTTGGACATGGTTGGGACCCAGTCTTTTCATTCATGGGACTCTGGGAGGACCTTGCAGGCCTCATCACAAACCGCTGAGTCTTATTCAGAGCCCTGAATTGCTGATCATAGCTATGCCCAGTTGCTCATTCCTCTAGGGAAAATGGAAAATGATCAAAGAGAAAGTTAAGTCTGGCTTGCTCGTGTACTCCTTTAATCTCAGTCCTTGGCAGGCTGAGACAGGAGGTGGAGGCCAACTAGTGCTATAAAAGAAGACCCTGTATCAAAACCAGACAACAAACCAAAAATAAACAAAAGCCGCAAACCATAGACAATAACACCACCAACAAAATGAGAGTAAAAAGTTAAAGTTGACCTTTTATTCTCTGGCCATTTCTAAATGTCTGGCATTAAGAGTGTTTTGGGATTCTATGTCCTGATTAGGGTACTCGAACTTTGTGAGGGCAATGTGTTCATTCACTTAAAATTAGGAGAGACTATCACATTAGGTTCTTTGTGAATAAATCATCTGATGTGAGTGTGCTTGCTGCTGAAGGCATCTGTGACACTGTAGTATCACAACAAGGCTATAAGTACTTTGTCATTCTCTCCGTATTCTTTTGTTAGAGCTCTTGCTTCCACACAGATCAACGATATGCTTTGATATTATAATTTTATTATAGTAATATAATTAAATCATTTCCCCTCCCTTGCTATCTTGAAAATCACCTTTATACTTCTTGCTCTCTTTTAATTTCATTCTCCTTGTCTCATTTATTGTTATTACATGCATAAACACACACACACACACACACGCACACACACACACACACACTCACTCCTAAATACAACAATACAAACTCCTCAGTCTGTATAAGGTTACTTGTATGTATGTTTTCAGGGATGACCATCTGCTATTGGATTACAAATCAGTGTGCTTTTCCCTGGGGATGACTGTTTCTATGAGTCTCAGCACCCTTTAGTTGCTGGAGTTCTTTGTGTAGGGTTGAGGTCTTATGAGCTTTCCCCCATTCCCATTAAAATTGTTTATTGGTGTCATTCCTGTTCACATCATGTTTAAGGAGCCATGAGAATTTATGTTGTAGCTTCTGACCTTTCTAGGACACATAGGCTCACATAAAACTCTGTTCCATTCTATCTTTCCATCCCTTTTTTTTGCAATAGTCTCTGAGCCATAAATGCAGGAGTTTTGCTGTGGATATATCAGTTGGGAATAGGCTCAAGATCTTTGTATCGATACGGTTTTTGTTAATGAGTGGTAAGGACTACACTTATTTGTGGACATAAAGACAAATATTTAGAGATATTTAGAGATTATTTAGGATTATTCTGGATTAGTAAAGTGTTTGTTGTAGGTTCTCTAAGATCCATGCTTTCACTAGCATTGGGTATTTGACTAGGTCTCCAGTACCAGACTTGATTTTCCTCTGGTTAAATGGGTCTTAAGTCTAATTAGAAAGCTGTTGGTTACCACAAAGGATGTGTGCCACTACTGTACTCTCAGGGTTATCTTTCTATGCTGATCATTGTGGTAAGAAACATCTTAGCAGATTGGAGATACTGTTTTGGGGAGCCTTCAGGGTGTCTTCTGGTACCATGAAAGCTAGTTATTATGGATGGGACATTCAGGTCATTGCCAGCTAGGGGCCTCTGCTCTTATATCCAAAAATACCTGGTGTCTTCAACAATAAGCATTTTCCTTCTGCCTCTTGTGGGAAACAAAGGGCAAAATCAATATCCTAAAATATTTTGCCAATCTCTTGGATAACCCTGACTAAAATGTCAAAAAATGTCTGGTATTTTTTCATATATTTTTCAAGACTATGTTTATGTTTTCATTTTACTTATACATTTTGACTCTTACTAATGGGGACTATCTCTTTTTATTTCTAGTTTTCTCTATTTTAAGTTTCGGGTATTTTCTGAGAAATTTTAGATTTTCAATTTAGGAGATATTTTTTACATTTTTGACCTGAATACATGTATGTGGCTTTATAGGTCTTAAATTTCACAGAAGTATGTTCATTGACAAAATTTCATTGGAAATATTTCCATTCCCTTATGTAAAGACAAAACCAATTAGGTATATCTAAGTATAATTATGTAGTTCTCATTTTAAATGTAAAAACACACACCATTTAATAATTTTTAAAGAAAATAAAACAAGCATTTTTATAAACTTCACGTCTATAAATATCCTTTTTTATGATGGCTTGTCATCCTATGGAAAGAACAGATCATAATTTATGGAACCATTTCCTACTGAGACATCCTATTCTCCTGACACTATACTATTGGATACACTCCTGGAATCATCATCCTTATACCCACAGAATATTTTTACACATTTTTTAAAGCATAGGCTTTCTTTTTTGAATCCTAATAAAGAGGAGTCATGTTCTTCAAAATAGCTTAATTATGGTGAAAGAAAATAAAATTTAACAGAAAAAAAAACCTACCAAACCTGAGAACCTTTGAAATCAGAAGCACAGAATCAGAAACTGGTACTCAAGATAACGTGTGCTACCCAGGCTAGAGGACTCTGTGCTAGAGGCTATCACAGGGGATGTTAAAAAATGGATGACATTACTAAGGGGAAGTGCTGATAAGAGCAGAGCTGATGAAGGTGAACACTGGGCTCCTGGCTCGGAGCTGGGAGCTGGGAGGATGCCACGGTGGGCACAGCAAGTGAAAGATGCCATAAGCTGAGAGTTAATAAGGCCAAGGGCTAGCCATCACAGGAGAAGTCGGGGTGCAGGCATTGCTTCTCTTCCTTTTGATTGACACATGATATTTGCACATATTTATGAGGTATGATTTGAAGTTTTGATGCATATATGCATTGAATATGCACTGATTCTTAATGGTATTCTACTGCGTGAGCTAGGCTGTAAGCTTTACTGCTCACTGAGTGTTATATATCTGCTAATCTTTTCTTCGCTGTTTTCTTGGGGGTGCTGAACCCACCCACATTTTTTATGATGTTTCACATATATGACCTATTTATGAATAAAATGTGAACAATTCACGTCAGAAAAATATGAACTGGGTGAAACAGACTGTGTAGATGAAACAAATGATTCTACAAATAGAATAATTGGTCAAAGGCTCTATGTGCTTTAAATATTTCATGAATGAATAAAATTTACTTTTTGCAGATTCTTTCTTTACAAGTGTTCTCCCAAATGATGTTGAGAATTTATCTACAGGTTTTGAGAATGTCATTCTAAATTTTTACCTGTAGCAATGTGGATGGCTAACTTTTAAATATTTGATCAATTTATTTTACTCATTATAGTGAAGATGGACACTTCATTACTGTGTTCATTAATATTTCTAAGTCGGCAGAAGAAAAATATGTATCTTTGATCTTATGATTCACACAGTAATCTTTGCTTTTTCTTTAGTTGTTATGAGCTGACCCCTTAAATGAGGGTTTTATTCCTATCTAAACCAAACATTGAGCGCCTGTAATTCTTTATCTAGAGATACGGTCTTATGAAATTTTCTTTTATCCATGTTGGCATGTCAGTTGACATAGCTTTTTCAGGTCTTTTGAAGGTAAACATTTGGTTCAGCATTTAGGAAAGCAATATCCTGGCTGATCCAGAAGAAACTATCATACAGTAGTTGTCTTGGTTCTCAGATTCTTGTAGAAATTCTACATTTTTTTTTCTCCAATGTTCCATGAGTCTTATGTGCAGAGGCTGTATTGCAAATTTTCCATTTGGAGTTAGACTGGTGCATTAACTTATTCTTTGCATTTTGAAGGTTTTTTGATCTCTACTAGTTTCTTCTGACACAAAAAGGAGCGACTTTGATATGAAGGCAACTAAAGACTACATCAGTTTAGAAATATGGTAGTAATAGCATTTCTCTGGGGTCTATAATCCCTGTAGTTATGAATTCTTGGCTAGGCTTACAATATTAGGCAGAGTTCCCACCAATTAAGCTAGATTTAGGTCCAATTAGACAGCTATTAGTTACCCACAACTTATAAACATTGTGTTTGTTCTGTTGGGGATGTCTCATAAATCCCATTGTTGTTTCAGTTCTCAGGATTTATAGGTGTATAGGAGTATTGATTGCTTGTCTTCCTTGCCAGACTGGATAACACCCTCTGAAACGACAAGAGTAAATTCTGTAGTAGGAAGCCTCCAGGTTAGTACCAATATGACTTCTTTAAATCCTGTGACCAAAGTGTACAGTGTCTCTAGCAGTAGGGACTTACCCTCATGTTCAGGCAGGAAAGCAAGAGTAATGGCAATATCCTATATTGTTTTGGGGTTTTCCTGGACTCCCCTTGACCAACAACTCTGGTATTTTGCCTGGCACTTAGATTTTTGTTAGGTAGTATATGATTCCTGGGGTGAGCATGTAGGGTAATTGCATTTGCAGTATATATAAAACATGTGTATCTTAAATCATTTTATAGAAGAATAGGTTTCTCAGGGCTTTTAAAAACATCCTTAGTGTTATTTATTCTTCTTTTTCCCCTCATCATTTTTTCCCTTTACCCCAGTTATGTTCCTCCATTTTTCCCTTTCCTCATTAATAGCACCTGCATCCTGCTACTCCTGTAAGGCTCCTTCTCTCTCTCTGTGGTCTCTTCTGCATTCCTGGCTTCCATAGTTAGTTCAGGTATACATCAAACGTATAGATTTGAGTCTGGAATCCACAAATGAGAGAGCTCATATGGGCTTATAGGGACTGAAACAGCAAACAGGGGGCTGCATGGGTCTGTACCAGGTCCACTGTGCATATATTACAACTCTTACCTTGGAGTTTGTGTGGGACTCCTAACAATGGGGACACATGTGTCTCTGATTCTTTTGCTTGCTCTTTGTCCTCCTTTCATCTTTTTTGGTTGCCTTGTCCAGTCTCAAGGGGTTTTGCCTTGTCTTATCGTATCTTGTTTTGTAGTGTTTGGTTGTTGTCTCTTGGAGTCTTGTTCTTTGGGAAACAGATCGGGGAGTGGATCTGGGGGGAAGGGGAGGTGAGGGAGGACTAGAAGGGGTGGAGAGAGGGGAAATTGTGGAAAGAATATATTGTATAAGAGAATGTGTTTTCAATAATAATAATAATAATAATAATAAATTTAAAACTGTAGGAGGGCTATGACTATGATAAGGTCATTTGCAGTTGAAATAGTATCTGTCCTTGGAATAGCTACTGTTATTTTTCCCTTTACCTTCTGTCTCTTATTACTGCATTTCCTCCTTTATCTATCTTCTAGTCGTCAAATTTCCATCACACCCAATCCATGCACATGCCTTGTTCTACTCCTGTAGTAGCCCTAGGACAGCTTGCTCCATTCCCTCAAGGCTAGAGGCAGGTTGAAGTTACGGCTGTAACTTGCTCTCACTTGCTGTTTTGTGCAAGTGATCTGGTGCCAGGCATCCTGCATGCTAGACAAGCACTGAATGATAGAGCTAGCTGCTTTGGTGACTTTTGATTGATGGGCCCACTCTGTGTTTGTTTCTAGATCCTCTTTAAAGCATGATTGTAATCTCACTCTTTGCTCTGGGAGTCCTGCATTACCAGCAAGTTTTAATATATAGGCTTAGTTCTGGATTTTTCTAAGGACCCAGACCTGTGCAAACTGAAGAATGGAATCTGTTTTCTGATGACATTTGACTACAGGTGAACTGGAGTCAGTTCACTTATTTTGTTATTCTTGTTCCCTGTGGACCAGAGAAGTTTGTGTCATTTTTCTGAGAACATCTTCGATGGTCAAGCAATTAGTTTGGCATGTATCTCTCTAACATTTCAATGTTTTCCTTTATTTCTTCTATCCATGTCCTATCTTACCACACCTTTCCAACATTCCAGATAATGTGTGATTTCACATCCTAATAAAATGTTATCACACATGTGTTTTTTCACACTAGGGATTATTTTCTATGGTACCAGGAGTAAGACAAGTTTTTTTTTTCAAATGTTGCACTTTAATGACATATTATTCTAGCTACCTACTACTCAATCCTACCTCACAGTTACTACAGTGAATTTTTATGCATTTCCTTAGTCCATCTATAACTTTTAAATAAGTTATCTTTACATTGGCTCATAAGATTACTTGGAATAAAATATGTGAAATAATGACTTGACATTTCTACAATTGCTTAGCTAGTTGCCTAAATCTTTACAGTTGATATTTTTCCTTAGTTATATTGGTTCATGCTACAAATGAACATCTGTTAAATCATTTTCCTTTTAGGTGTGTTGTGTTTCCTAATTATTCCCTCCATGTGTATTCTTCTACTTTATAGAAAAATTTGCTCCCTTGGCTATGTGCTCTATTCACGAAACAATTATGAGAGACGTTTTATCAGAACTAAAAATAACCATCCAGATACCTCCAGTGTCAAGTACCTCAGCATACTGAGCTCACACCTGGCAGTCAGCCTGTGTTTGCTATCACAGGCTTCTCACTGCCAGACAGCCAGTTGCTCCAGGCAGAAACTTTAGAAGGATCCTAAAATCCTCATGTCCGGTTGATTCACAAGACTTGGGAATTCACTGTCCTGATGATCTCCAAACTATTCTCTCCTCTTGACTGACTCTGTATTCACAGGAATCCTGTCCCCTGTCAGATCTCAGCTTAAATGTCACCTCCTCAGAGAGCATTTCCTGACACGCTGTTCAGGAAGCATCCTTTTACAGTTACCGCTAAGCTTCTTCCTTTCCTTTATAGCCACTGAAACCATTTATTGTGACTCGTTTCTCCTTTTTACTAATGCACTGTCTGTTTTTTTCCACTTACATATAAGTTCTGCAATAGCTGAGATATATCCAACGTGTCTGATAACTACTATGTCAGCTTCTAACTCACAACAGTCACTTGGTAATAAGAATGAATGACTGACTGAATAAAAGTGTCACGTGCTGCCCTCACTATTAGGTTCATTAGCTTCTGTTTCCCTTCCTTGTTGCTTAACAAACACTGGTTCCACAGATACACCATTTATCAAGCACAGAGATCTAATCATGGTACTTCCCAGGTTACAAACCATTCCCTTCTAAATGCAAAGCAGACATCAGTTTCCTTAGCACACAAAAAGAAGCAGAGCTACTCTGAATACACTTTAGGTTTTGGGTAGAATCAAATGGACCATACTTACTATGCAAAAAATCTAAGCATTCATATTGGGTCTTAAGTTCATGATGAACACAGCAACACCAAGACCTCCACTGATAATAGAGCTTCAGGGTAAAGAGAAAGAATCTAGAGCAATGGTCCTCAACCTGGTGGTCGTAACTCATTTGGGGGTCTCATATCAGATATCCTGCATATCAGATATTTACATTATGGTTCATAACAGTAGCAAAATTACAGTTATGAAGTGTCAATAAAATAAATGTATTGTTGGGGATCACCACAACCTGAAGTACTGTATTAAAGGGTCATAACATTAAGAAGGTTAAGAACCACTGATTAAAGTATAATACCTCAACTTATTTTTTGTTAAGTATATAAAATTCAATTATTTGCATTTTTAAGGACACCTTTTACTTTTATGTTTTGTTTGTACTAATCTTTTTCTGTGTATTTTATAACCTTTCTGGTTAAATATTATCCTTTTCTGGGCAAACCAATAGAAAATATACAGAAGAGAATGGCATTTTGTGAATAGAGTGCAGGGTTGCTTTCATTCATGCTGTTTTCTCTCCTACAGATCATGAATCAGAAGTGCCTCTTGACCTTCCAGTGACAAGGGCAATGTCCCCATTCACACTGCATGTCATCTACACGTGCAGTTTGGACACTTGGACAGTGGCTGATGGAATGAAGAACTGAATGATTACTTTTATTTATTTCAGTTTAAACAATCAGTTGTAACTGTAGGTGCTGCACTGCAAAGTTCAAGTGGAAATACCCAAATAATGGGGCAGAAAATGCAGCACTCAATTAAATGGCGACTGTAAGAGACAAAGCCAGACTACAGGAAGGCTGGCAAACCAAATAGGAATTGCAGTAATCAGTGGATTTTAGCAAAAAGACATTTTCAGAGGTATTGTGAGGTTTCACTGTGATAGAATACTCGCTCATCCAAGGGTGATAGTATATATATATATATATATTATTGGCAAACTTCATCATTCCCGGAAGTCTTATGTGAGGAAACCGTCATCTCAAAGAACTATTTTATAGGATGGTGATGGTTTAAAAATGCACCTAGATACTTTTAAATATATTTCCTTCAAAAGGAGGAGTCTAATCATTGCTTATGATCTCAATTTACTTACCTAATTTGATGGAAGACGTGATGTGTTTAGGCCATAAGAGCCTTACATATCCCTGACTCCCTGAGCTATCTCTTCAGTTGGCCAAGTTCTAAGAATACTCACATGACCTTAGGTTGGTATGGGTCTATGAAGGAGCTAGAAGTGTAAAGTAAGTACAGGGGAGGAACGTTTCTGATTAAAAGAAATTTATAATCAAAAGAAACACATAATGATGATGATGATAATGGCAATAATAAATCCCAGTGAAACCCAAAGTTGATTCTTAGAAAGTATCCATAACATTTGCAAGAATCTTGCTAGATCATTTTATCTAACTGCTCCCCTTTGCCCAGATAATTAAATAAAATTAAAACTAGCCAAGTATCAGAGAAAAGAGGCCACCATTACACACTTCACGGACATTAAAAGAACAATGAGTTTGAGAGAGAAAGAACGTGAAGTTGGGTGTGATGGGAAGTTGGGGAGGAGCTGCAAGGAACTGAGAGATAGGAAGGAAGGTGAACAAAATATATTGCGTGGAATTCTCTAATAATAAATAAGAACATCATTTTAAAAGATAATAAATAACTTATAATAACTTCTTGCCAGTTGAATTGGAGAGTACAAACAAAATAGGTGAAATTCTTAATAGTTCCAACTCACAAAAGCTTGTATATAAAATGTTGAATTACTTCATATATATTTAAAACAATGAATGTAAATATTATAATTAAGAAAATTACGGGCTCACATGACTTCAGTGGTGAGCTTTATCAGTTATATAGGGGAGTAATTATAAGAACCTTCTATGAAATATTTTAGGAAGAACACATATTGCAGGCAACTAAATAAGGCCAATATACTGATCCCCCATCAGAAAAGAGTCACAGGAAAATTACTATATGGTGGTATGTCCTATGGGTTCAGGGACAAAATACTTTTAAAGTCACAGGTTAAGTGTTATAGTATTGGCATACAAATGAATATACATGTTAAATATACAAGATTTTATGACTTTGGACACAAACCACTAACAATTTAGTTGTTGTCATGTAGCTTTGTGTGTGTGTGTGAGTGTGTACTTTGTGTCTGTGTACATGTTTGTATGTGTGTGATAAGATAAGAAATTTAAGTTTCAAAAGTTAGGAGGGTATAGAAATTACAATATGGTATCATTATTGACCACAAACTACTACACATTTGTATATCTAGACCAGAAACATAAAGGGACAAATTGTTATTACTTGGAGTTAATATACTCACTATTTGATTTAACAGGAAAAATAAGTCAATGTAACTCACAGTTTAGACCAAAGGAAAAAAATCTGTTAACATAGATTGTAGTGACAATTTTAGAGTTGTGGTTTCTTTAAATAATGCCGAAATATAAGGATGTGTTTTCATTTTTATCCCAGGTGTAGAGACATTGGGCTGGTTTGGACTGTCCAATGCAGCTGACTATGATTTCCTTGTGCTCTGGCAGAAGCGTAATTTTGCCAGCTGTGGATACTTTCTATGATTGTGTGACATTAAGAATTCTGAGAACTTTCTGGAGGGTATATAAATGCTAGAACCACACTAGGTGTGGTTGGTGGTTGCTATTTGTTCAGGGGGGCTAGTTGCAGTTTGTCAGTAGTCATGCTCAAAGAAGAAACAAAAGAATTGACAGGGGTCTCTCTCTCTCTCTCTCTCTCTCTCTCTCTCTCTCTCTCTCTCTCTCTCTCTCTCTCTCTCTCCTCTATTCTCCTTTCTTTCCTACCTAGTGTTAGGGGGTAAAACCAGGAACATTAAGAGTGGGAAAAAGAGGAACCCACAAATTAGCAAAAACCAGCTATGATAGATGCAGAGAAGAGTTTTTGGCATTTCTGGTTTTCATTTTTTTTTAATGTCAAAATTTAATATTCTTGACACAAAAAGTCTCATCCAGGAGGAAAGCTTCACATTATGGTGAGTGTCTGTTGAAAACCTACATTGATTACCATATGAGTGTCTGTGGAATGGCTGGCTGCTTCCCATTCTGATCAGAAACAAGGCAGATGGATCAGTTCTCAACCCTTGCATTCAACGTGGGATCATTGCCAGACCCACATGGCCAGAAAAATATATAAAGGAGATACAGCAATAGTAAATTGCCCATTTTTGTAGCATAATCCTGAAAATAAAGATTCAATGTGTATTGTCCAAATTAGTTACATTATCAATATAAACATTTGAACACTAATACATTAAACCTTAGAATTCCATTAAACCATGAGGCATTTAAAATTTGAAAGTATATTCAAGACATGTATGTTGAAAACTTTAAAGCATGTCTTAAGATATTAAAAATGTAAATTTATGAGTCTTAGTTTGGGGATGGAAATTGCAATATTGACTAGATGTCAACTTTCCTCCATGTAATTTACAGACTCAACTTAATTGCCGTCAAAGTCCCTATTATCGCTCTTACGTAAGTAGAAATTGATCAGTTAGTGCGGTGGAGTTCACAGAATCGAACATACTCTTGTGATCCAATCTGGGCATTGATCCTGGGTGTCTCCCCAAAGATCTGAAAGCTATATCCATGCAAATACCTGTGCATAGATGTTTATAACAACTGTTAGTACTTGTCCAAGCTTGCAAGTAATAAGGAGGCTTAAAAAAATCAGTAAATGCCTAAGATTGGTGGGTCAAAAGATGAAAAGGAAGATGAAGTGGCAAATTAAGGAGTAATTTTTGGGTAGTGAAGTGACCCAGCATGACATGCTTATCCAAATCCACATTCATATAAAGCAGCAGCTTAATATGTGCTGTGCAGACTGGGTGATGACTGTGACAGCATGGCGTCCTGACTTATAACAAGTGCACCTTGATGAGGGTGCTGGGAACAGAGGAAACACACACACACAAACACACAAACACACAAACACACACATAGATACACCGATACACCACACACACATACACAGAGACACATACACACATAAACACACATACACACATAAACACACATACGCAGCCATTCATATACACACAGACATGTATGCACACATATATACACAGACACACAGATATGTATAAAATATGCATACACACATACAGACACACATAACCACACATATACAAATAGACAGGCATTCATATATACACAGACATGCATACACAAATATACAAACACAGACACACATATATACACATACATACATACACACATACACAGGCATACATATATACACAGACATGCATGCACACATATACACACAGACACACATATACACACACATACATACATAAATACATATACACACACTCCTTTTAATTTCTACTGTATTGATCGCAATCTAAAACAGTTCTGAAACAATAAAGTAAAAATGTTCAGCTGTATTAATGAAAACATTTTTTTCTAAATGATTATAGTAAAATGCAAAAGCTCTAGAATAAATTTTTTGTTGTATAAATAAGTACAGGATGCTAAAGCTGTAATGGGGAAACTGTGAAATAGATAAATATGTATGTATATATCCCACAAGGTGAACTCATTTTAGGAAGAACAAAAGAAGTGAAAGTCATAAGATGAAGAAATAATACTATTTGTATCAAATGTTGCCTCTATGAGAGCAAGGACAGGGGAGAGGGAGAGAGAGAGAGAGAGAGAGAGAGAGAGAGAGAGAGAGAGAGAGAG
>NW_021604616.1:3182342-3197357 GCF_004785775.1 Grammomys surdaster | reverse complement strand
AGAGAGAGAGAGAGAGAGAGAGAGAGAGAGAGAGAGAGAGAGAGAGACCCCGAGACCAGAGCCCTTAGCTAGCTTTTTTCAGACAGCACACATAGATATAAAGAAGCCCTAGATCTGAAAGTAGAAGCGCAAGCGCAGCCATGCCTTTAGGAAGCTTCCTGACAAGGCTGGATCTTAGCTGGGGATTCCCAGCAGTTCTTTGAGAAAGTTACTTTCTAGTCTACGAAAATGAAAATACTGTAACTACTCTGTGGCATCTTAAAAATGGATACATATTAACTATAAGCTAAAAAGAAAACTAAGCCATTCATATAACCTGCAATGTGGAAAAAAAAATATATATATATATTTACTGTACATTCCCACATGCTTGTGTGTGTATGTGTGTGTGCATAGTTAATTTGAAACAGAATCTCACTGTGGTCTCACTGTGTGTTTGTGTATGTATGTACGTATGTACGTATGTATGTATGTATGTATGTATGTATGTATGTATGTATATTTCTTAGTAGGTAAACCAGAACATACTAGTACTGGGACCCAACATCATATAGAATTTCACTCAGTTGTAAGAGTCTGAAATGTTATACACATTTTGGTGAACTGGAAATCCACAAAGGGTTATCTTAGTTGGCTTAATTGATGCATACAGTAAAAGTAGTAAATATAATTTTTTTATTTGCTATCAAACTTCAGTCAGATTTCAAATAGAAAGTTTTTTTTTTCCTTAAAAATATTTACATGAGCCGCCCATGGCTTTAATCCCAGCATTTGACAGACAGGGGCAGGTGCATCGCTAAATCTGAGACCACAGTGAGATCTTGTTTCAAATAGACTACACACACACACACACACACACACACACACACACACACACACACACACATGCACTCATGCACGCGGGAACATGCAGTAGCCCATTCAAAAGTTCAAGAGGGAATAATTTATGGTGTAGGATTGCTCTATCCTTTAAGGGCGTCCTGCTGCCAGGGTACACTGATGCCAAGGGTATCTTGGGTGCCTCCTAAAACCTATGAAGTTTCTACTTGATGCCCTACTGAGAACCAGTGGCCTTGTCGATAACTTGTTATGGAGTGGCCATGTGAAGCCAGGTGACAGAGGATAGACCATTGTTTTGTTGAGTTAAAGGGGAGACTGACAAGAGGCAATCCTTGCAGACACTCCACTCTCTTTTAGTAACATCCCTTGATTATAGGGACAGCTTCCAAGCAGTGGAGTGATTTCAGGAACATTTCAGTAGAACTGGGACAGCTTTAATCCATCACCCCCAGCTGCCTGGACAGCTGCCTTCCAGGAAGTCCTTGCCTAATGTGCAAGGCAGTGTGAGGTTCCCCACGGGTAGCCTCAGTTCCCTAGGAGTTAGTACCATGATCTTGGGCAGTCTGGGATCACCTGGACCCAGGGCAGCTGCATGCAATTTTGCCAGGATCTTCTGAGGAACCAAAGTTTCTAGCTGTATGGCTTTCTTAGCGATAATGTTTTCCATCTGGCGGGATTTCACAGATCCCAGAGTGCCTTGATATCAATTACATTCTTAATTCTAAAGAAGTTTGGATAACTTCTTCTGGAGGCCCGATTCGATTCCCCTGACAGAGGAAGCACCCGGAGCAAAGGTTCTTCCAACCAAGGACCCTTTAAAGGCCCAGGCCTGGGAAGGGGTGGGGACTGCCCTTTCTCCCCCACCCTTGGGCGGTGGTAGGGCAGAGCTGGGGAGGACTGTCTCCTCCTCTTTCCCCCGCAGCTGCTCACTTCAGCTGGGTGGACCCGAGGCAGCAACTCCGTAGGCTCCGGAGGAGTGGATCTGCTCCGACCAGGATGCCTGTGGCCGCCGGGATCCTCCTGCTCCTGCTCTTGGGGACGCTCGGAGGCTCCCAGACTCAGCGGCCACAACAGCGGCGACAGTCCCCAGCGCATCAACAGAGAGGTACAGTCCTGGGCTCCCTTTCCCTGGAGCGCTGCTCCTATCTGGCTTCAGCTAGCAAGAAGGAGTCGCTGGCTGGGGACCACTTTCTTTCTTTACTTTAGAGTGTGCTCTTCCAGGCGCAAGGGACTGAACTCCTCTTGCAAGTTCAAAGATCCCTGAGAGAGTGGTGCAGGAGAATTACCTCCAGCTGAAGTGACACCAAACTCAAGTCTCACTAACTCCTGGAAACTGGTTTATGGAAAACTTCTAAAGTTCCCAAGGCAGACTTTTTTTTTTTTTTTCCAATTGAGAGAAAATGTTTCTTCAAATTAGATTCTGTTTCTGCAGAGAAAAGCTCCCCAAGCTGTAGTTGAGTTTATCTTAGAACTTCGAGTTAAGTAATTTTTTTTTAAAACTTTAAGGATAGTGTTTTCAATTATGTACATAAAGTAGTTTGGCTAACACCTCCACTCACATTTGTGAAACCTCCTCTAGCTAAGACTAGACTTGGTGTATTCTCGGACTTGAACGGTCACAAACACATCTCAGGGGCTTTGAGGAATAACTGTATTCAATACAGCTAAATTATTCTTATCAGTGCATCCGATCGTTTATGTGCATATCTTTCTGAAAAGCTTGGGAGTCTTTGAAGAGTTACCAGAGTTTTTACAAGATGCAGCACTGAGAAACATAATTTGTAACACATTCTTCCAGCAAGCTTCTCCTAAAGCTGAAAAACCTAAATCAAAATATTTCAAAAATATGTTAGCTTTGTTTCAAAGGATTTATCCTCAAAAGTGAAAAATCTAGAGGAAAAAGCTTTAGAAAGTTGGATGAGGCTGAATCTGATAGAGTTTTGAAATGCAATTTTTCTTTTTCTTTTTTCTTTTTTAGTTAACTGGAACCAAGCCACGTTAATAGTTCTCATGTTTGTTCTTGTGCTAGTCAAGCACTTTGCTCAGGACTGTTTATGAGGACATAACAGATAGCACAGGCTGCTCACCATAATCTTTGATTATACTTCCTAGAATAAAAATGACTCCCAGTTTCTCCAGATAACCTTCTATTTTTGCAGAGGTGAAATGGGGTCAGTGTGGTACAAATAATAGAATTACAGAGTCTGTGCTTTGGGGGAAATGTCCTTGGCAGTTGGTTTGAAAAAATGCTATATTTAACTTTTGTCCTTTCTTCAGTTGTGACTAACAGTAGGTGGTACTTTAATTCTGCTGGGTAGTCAGGAGAGATGGGCTAGGTCTTTTTACTCTTTCCACTTGGAATAAGGCCAGCGCTTCCACTCTGGGGTGTTGTACCCTACTGAGTTCCTGAGAATTCTCTCTGCACATTCATGTGTGTGTTCTTTCCCCTCCCCCCGTGCTTTCTTTTTACATTGATTGATTGACTGACTGACTGACTGACTGATTGATTGATTGATTGACTGATTGATTTGTAGTGGAGGTACACACATGATTTGGCAAATGTGTGTGGTCAAGGATCAGTTTGGAGAAGTCAGAACCTCTTTCACAATCTGGGTTCTGGGTATAAAAATCATGTCATTAAGCTTTGGCAAATAGCCTTAGTCAAGGAGCCATCTCCTCTCTTCCCCTGGACTCTGTTACTGTCTTTGTTACATTCATTTGCGGTGTATTTGGAGAGTGGGTCTAGGATAAGTGATTTAAATTTATTAATCATAAAAGGTATATTTAAAATACATTTTATGATGGCTTAAATTAGTGTAGTGCCTTATAATTTAATGTACTTATGCAGAAGTGACCCTTGAATCACAAGATCTACTTTCATCTTCTGTTATTATTATTCCCACAGGGCTAATTTAAACCCTAAGGCTTGGAGTAATAGCCATGGAAGTTCACATAACTGATGAGAGTATTGGTGTTTTCTGAAATTGAAAGTGTACCCACCCAGTAGGGTTCATGATCACATTCCCTTTTCTTGGGGCCATGGTCTCTTTCCTTTCCATTTAGAAGGTTGTTTCCCCTTCGATATGGCATATCAGTAAGAGTCACTGAATATGCTTTGACAAAAAATGTTTTCTTGGCTAACATCAACTTCTCTGGTTTTGATTGTATGTACCAGCAACAACTTTCATGTCTTGGCACTGTCTCCCTTATAGACCAATGCCAGTTTACTAAGGATGTTGACTTGTCCTGATTTAGACTGTGTAATACAGTGGTTATCACCCTATCGATTGTGACTCCTTTAGAGGGGCGAACAAACCTTTCACAGGAGTTGCCTAAGACCATTGGAAAACAGATATTTACATTATCATTCATAACAGTAGCAAAATTACAATTTTGAAATAGCAACAAAAATAATTTTATAGTTGAGGGTCTCTATAACATGAGAATCTATGTTAAAGGGTCACAGCATTAGGAAGGCTGAGAGCCACTGCTGTAAACAGAATTAGAAACCTAACAAATTTTATTTATTTGCCTATCATTTTTCTTGAAAATATTGCATAGTCTCTATAGATCACTAAGTTGTAGTGTGAATATCATTGATTCAGTACGTTTGAATTGATAAAGAAAATGTTTCACTCTTCTATTAATAGCAACAAAATAGAGTGATTGAGTCAAAGTGAATTTACCTTTTTAGCACAGCATAAAATAAAATGGTGCCTTAAGTTCACATGATTAATATCTATAAGTGGAAATATAATGATATGTTATCTGCAATTGAGGGAAACCAGTTTTACAAGAATATTGTACAATGAGTGATGTCAGTCTGGTAGTAAGACAGTTTTCCTCTGACCCCCGTCTTGATATGCTGTTTAAGTTACCAGAAGGCCAGTTAGTTTGAAGTTGATCTGTTTGTCTAAATTTGGGTGATGAATACCAGGTTCAGAAATTTCAGAGGTCTCCACTCCATAGAATCTATATGAAATTCATTTATTATTCATATACAGATTCTTCTGGAAATGTACTATTCCCATTTTCTGTACAGGAATGAAGATGAAAATACCAGTGTGAATTGCAGCAGTTTCTGTGTGAATATATAGTATGGAACTGTGGCAGAAAAGTCAACTTTCCTATGTACATAGGCGCAGACAAGGTTAGCACAGTAGAGTCTCCAACAGACAGATTCACAGGTAGGGGAACAGTAGTTAAGGATTTGAAAAGATGTTCACAGGAAGAACAGCCTGAGGGAAGACTTTATTGAAGAAGAAGGAGGAGGAGAAGAAGGAGGAGGAGAAGGAGAGAAAGGATGAGGAGAAAAAGGAGGGAGAAGAAGAGAGAAGAGGAGGAGGTAGAGGAAGGGAAGGAAGGGAAAGGAAGAGAAGGGAAAACAGGAAAGAGGAGGGAGGGTAAGGAAAAGGGAGGATGGGGAAGAGGAAGACCAAGGAGAAAAGAAAGAAAAAGATGAGCAGGAGGATGAGGATGGGAATGAAGAGGAGAAGGAGAAGGAGAAAGAGAAGGGAATATAAAAAAAATACTTCACAGTTTGAGAGATTAATACATGGAAAGGATCAACAGAGCCTTTCTGAATTGGGTCCACAGAAGAATATGAGAAGTATAAAGGCTTTATTCTAAAATGGGAATCCTCTCTGTCTGTCATGTTGCCCTTACCAATCATTGTGAACAGTTCAGCAGCAGCTGGGTGGCCCCTACTTATGACATGTCCACATGCTGGTAAGATGTCCAGCATACCAAGTGTGCCCTAGGATATCATGCTATGTGGAGAGGAAGTTACAGCATGTGATGTCTCCAGTTCGGTTTCAGTTCCAATGTTCTGGAATTACAATCTATTGTTTTTGGAGTGAACACTCATTTTCCAATATCTGGGTTCTTAAAAATGTCAACAAAATGTTAAGTGTGTTTAAATGTGTATTTAGATGTCTTCTGGAATTTAAAATAAAAACATATTTGGGACAAACCTTGCTCATTTTTGGCAAAGATGCTTAAACATTTATTAAGGAATTTTGACATCACTAACAATTGTATGATTTTAAAACATTGTGTGTTATAAAATGTGAGAACAGGTTATAAATGACCTAAGATATTGCCATGGGGTTTATTCTGGTCATAAACCCAAACTTATTTTTTAACCTTTGTTTTGCTACATTTATGACTCGATAGCTTATTTACTGTTCACTGACCTAATAGTTTTGAAAGCTTCTTCGTAACATATAAAACTGAGAATAAGAATATATTCAAAACCAGCTATGATTTATTTATGATTTATATTAACTTTGTTAGTAGAGCTAACAAAGTTGATACGAATACTTTAAATTTCATCATGGAGATTTCTGTATGGCGTCTAAGGTTTTTGTATCCAGGGATATCATGTAAAGTACTGAATTGCATCTATTTCAAGGAGGTTGGTCATTAAGAAGTAAAAATTGGTCAATCCCAACTATGTGAATTTTGAATTTGGATGTCTAATTATGGGGGGTCTTAGACAAGTTCACAACCCCAAAACACTGATGTGAGACGAGTCACATCGATGGTCGGAGGCTTTAGGCTGTCAACGATGGGCAACGTCAAGGGACTCCGATGTGGGTGAAAGGAGGGTGAGAGCCCTGTCTTAGGCCGGGGGAGATGCCAGAAGCCAGGACCCTCGCCCTTACCCTCACCCCCTACCTTTCCCCACCTGCACAATGTCCTCTGAAGCTTGGCAACTGCAAGATCCTGCTTAGCAACTGCAGATAGACTCAAAGCAGTGTACCATATCATCTTAAGAATAGCAGGGAGACCATAACTCAAGCAGTGTACCATATCTTCTTTAGAACAGCAGGTAGATCATAATTCAAGGCAGAGTACCTTATAGACCATGACATGTTTCAAGGCACAGGCCAAGAAGATTTTGTACTTTTCCACCACCTTGCCCTTCTTACCCCCTCCCCTTGTAAAACATGCTATAAAAAAGCATTAAAAAAAAAAGAAAAAAAAAAGGAGTAAAAATTGGGTATGCTTTTACAGTTAAGTTTCAGCTCACTTCCTTAAATATAATTCAGCTGATACCTTTACCTATGTCATTATAAAGCCCAATTAGGTAACCCAAAGATTCTAGCCATGAGTAACTGCTTTGGGAAAAGAGATGCCATTTTTTATGGGTGGGATTAAGTAGGAGGAATTTTAGAACACAAGAGCGGGGAGATGGCTCTGTGAGGGAAGTGTTAGATATATGCCATGAAGATCTGATTTCAGATCACCACTACCTCATAAAAGCCAGGAGTGCTGGCAATTGTCTAGAACCCCAGTTCAAGTAGCTGGAGAAACGAAGACGTACTCCAGGTTTACCAGGGGACCTTTTCTCAGAAGTAAGATGAAAACCAGTGAAGGAAGAGGCTGACATTGATCTCTGGCTACCATCTGAGCACACATGTAATTGTAACATACATATGTATAAAATACAATTCTCCAACCCCCACATTTTTTTCTGGATAGTTTCTACTATTTTACAATAGCTATAAATAAAAAAGTTTGCTTGATGTTACAGAGATGTCAGTTTTATTCATCAGAGTAAAGCACTGGTGCTTAATAGTCCATTCACACATCTAGTAAATACCAAATCATCTTTGATGTCAATGTGGTTTCCTTCTACAATTAAAACACTACTTCTTTAGGTGCAAATAAACATAATAGGACCTACTGTACACAGGTAGACTGTATAACATATCTCATACCTTTCTTCATACTATATGTCAAGATCATAAGACCACACACCTGTCCACAATGAAAGTAGAGTATCTAGCAAAGTCCAAAGAAGGGCAACAACCTTAATCTGGACCATACACTGCAAGATTAGTGGGGTAGCTGACTGTTTAAGTTATAGTACAAATGATGCACCACAGCGTGCTTAATTCACGTCAGAGTAGTTCTCCAGTCTCTAGAGTTCTACTTTGCTTTTGAGCCAGGCTAGAAAGATTTCCAAGTAGAGAGAAATCATCATCATCATCATCATCATCATCATCATCATCATCATCATCCCAGGTCACCTGCCAAGTTTTCAGGTTTTACTTTAGCAGGTCTTAGTTTAGAGGCTAACAAGCTTGCTCTTGCTCACAGATATTATTCTCCTTTTAATCCAGAAGTTGGAAGATTAAGATTTGAGTATACTTACAATTTTTAAATTTGGTAGGAAGCAGATGGCTTGCTTAGAATCCCAGGTTTGGTGAATAAAAAAATACAGGATGGAAATTAGAGGAAAACCAAAAACTGATTAGTGCAAAATTCTTGTCAAGGTTGTTGTCTATCAAAAAGACATAAGACACAAATCTTCATCCCTGTGGACCTTATATTGGGATAGACATAGAGTGACAGGAATATGGTGACTATATAATGAAGTAACAAAGTCATACATGAAAGCAGAATGCAGTTGATGATAAACACCCTGACAAACATACAGTGGGGAGTGGCCCTGGAAGAGAAGGGAGATTGACTACTATTGTAAATGAACTGGGAAGGACTGACCTCATGAAGAAGCTCAAGTTGAGCAAATGCTGGTAGCTAGAGTAGAATGTCATTGAAGATATCTGGTAGAGGTGGACTCCCCAAGCAGGAAGCAGAATTGACTGGGCCACATTAGAGGGTTCAAAGAAGTACATGAGCTAGATCACACAGTATCAGCCATTGTAAGTAACCGGTTTTATAGCTTAAGTACATGAGCTAGATCATGCAGTATAGACCATTGTAAATATCCAGTTTTATAGTCTAAGTGGGATAGAAAAGTACAGGCTTTAATCATAGTTAATAAATGAAAGAAACAATACTTACATCATTTCTCATGTAGACACAGATCACTGGGACTAGACCCATTCATTCCTCGTCCTGCATGTTCTGTGCATGAAGGATATTAAGTGATTTCGTGTTGTAGAACATTCTCCCTCAAAATGCTTCTTGCTATGAAACTCAGACACCTGGTGTTTTCTTCATTTAACCATCAATACTGTCTCACAATTCGAAACATGTCGATGCCTACCTCCATAAATGCTTTTATGCAAGGGACATCTGCAGCTATCTTTACATTCTGCCATTGTTTTCGGAAATACACTGGAAGCTTCTAAGGGTAATTTTCACTTGTATTCACTTTAAAACAAAAGTAAGGTTTTTTCAGTCCCACATATATTCATCTATACTTTGGAGTTCCCTTTGCTATTATCCATTTCAATATCAAAGCTAAACTTTAGATGTCGTTGTTAAAATGACAGAGAGATACATTGGTTTGTTGACCTTTTTATGGAATAAACTTTGAAACATTGCCTATCTTATGAACAGAAGTTTATTCTCTGCTCTGTTTCGGCTTTTATAAATACTTTTAAGAATCATTGTAAATCTTAACAGTGACCTTTGGGCCAAAGTAATGCGATTTGGGCATGATTTAATTCTGTCATTGGAGACAGAAGTTACATGAAGAAAATTGCTTAGCTTTTCCCTTGTGGCCTTCCTTTTTTGATTCTCCTTTAACATCCTGCTTGAGAATAAAATATGGTAGTTGAAAGAAATGATTTTAGCATTACAATTTTAAGAAGACATAATGGAAAATTTCACTTACAACTCCCCTAGTAAAGGACACTGATATTTACTATCTAAGATGCTTCTGAGACAATCTGATTTTACATGGTGAATTAAACATATGTGCTTGTCAAAGATTCATAACATAGATTAATTTTCCCCCTTGAATCCTATTTCTTAGTGTTTTTTTTTTATATGAGGCTTCATGTATTACAAATTGTCTTAAAACTTCTATATAACCCAAATTGGCCTGTATTTCTGATGCTCCACTTCTACAGCTCAGGCGCAGGGCTCACACGTTGGTGCCACCACACACCCCTTTGCATTATGTTGAATGAAATACAAGGCTCTGACCATCAGGGCCTTGTACTTGTTAACAAGGGCTCTGATGCTGAGTTATTCTCGACTTTGAATATAAACTTTAACATGGAGAGTATATTTTTTGCTATACTTTTATTGGAGACATGCCATTTAGTTAAGGATCATGAAGTGAATTCTATTTGTGGGTCATTGCTCAGAACACCACAAGAACCTTGATCTATGTCAAAGAGCAAGCTAATCACGCAAAGTCTGAATCAGGAACACTCTTGGAGTGCTATTGTGCATGGCACTTAGGCACAGAATCTTGTGTGATGCTGCAGTGTTTCCCCATATATGTCCTTTCAGCTGACTCTGAGCTGCATGTCTCCCCAAGGTTCTCCATTTAACTGCTTTTGGATGCCAGATGGCTTAATTTGGTCTAATAGTATTTAGTGGATTTTGTGCATTAGCATAATACTTACACAATGTGGGTGTCTAGTGAGTTAATATAATTATTCTCATCTTGTAGAGGGAAAGGGATCTTCTCCTCCAGTCTGTCAAGGACAAAGAACAATCCTAGTATAATTTTAGCCTTAGAAGTTCAGTTTTGTTCTTCTGATTTTATGAATTCTAAGTCATCACCCCTTTTTGAGTTTCAGATGCTTGTGTTTTGTAATATACCTTAAAATTATGTTTGCCGCTATGAATTATGTAATAATTAGAAAACAGAGTCATTAGACTGTACTCATTAGTGGATATCTTCATGTAAACTCTATATACTACATAAAACCATGTGAAAATATAAACATACATACTAACTAAACTATGTATCAGTTTAACAATCTATTAAATTTGAATCCCTAAATCCCTTGGGCTTAGATTGTGCTGCTATAAGAAAGTACTAATTGGTTTTTTATTGGCTTTTCTGAAATTACTTCTGCAGGTTTCAAGCAATAGTATTCACTATGAAGTGAATTAAAACACTTGATTTGTAAATGCCAGTGAATGAAAGAACAAGAGTAAAAACATATCAGAGAAGGGTTACCCTAAAGCTTTCTACTAAAGAGAAGGAAAGACTGCCAACCTTATAAAAATATTTAGACTGCTCCTTGGAGGTGACTTAGTAAAGACAATATGTCAGTTGGCTATATTTCTGCTGCATGGTCATGCATACATATCTAGAGCTGCATGGGCACGTGCACATATCTTGAATAGCATGACCATGTATATATTTCTTGAGTTTTGAGCCACATGGGCATGCATACGTATCTTAAGCGTCACTATCTGGACTTTTCTGTGATAAAGTCTTTCATTAATACATTTAGAATATTTAACATATTATCTATTGACTTATGGTCTCTCAATGCATTAGAATTTTCTAATTTATTAAAAAAAACATAATCTCTATAGAATATATATTTTTGTCTTTCCCCCAAGTCCTAACAAGTGTCACAACACCTAGCCTCATTGACTGATGTGCCTTTTGTAATGATTAAGTAAGGCTTAACTTATAAAGGAAAACAGAAGTAAATACATTTTATCATGATGGGGAGACCTTGTCTCAGTTACCTGTCAGGAGATTTTGTAAAACACTAAGCATATATCAGAATCTAGTAGTTCCTCAGTGATGTGAATTAGTCTAAAGGCTGGTACGGTACCAAGAAATTCTCTGACTCTATTCTAAACAGTGTGGCTGACCAAATTCACCAAAGACAATTTATAAAAGAATTTGATTTTGTATTTGAGGAAAGAAATGTATGAATTCAAATATAATTAGAATTTCTACTGTTGCAGTCTGAACTTTGTATCTCAATCTGTAATAGTTACTTAGTACTGCCAGTCTCCTGATACTTTCAATTTTCACACCCATTCTTGTGTTTTAGAAATAACTCTGGGAGAAGCAGTATGGACCTGGAAGATGACAATAATTAAATTGATACAGATGTCACTACTTAACTAATATCAAAATTTTGATAGATAAAGTTTGTCCTATTAATATTATAATCACACTAGAAAATGTACGTGAAAGTGATTGGTAGTGGATCAGTGATTATTCTTCTTACTTTTTTCTCTTAGCATTAAGCTCAACAATAATGTTTTTAGCACACATGAGTATAATTTTCTTATAAATACAAAACACTCTAAAATATTTCTTGTGTATGCCCCAAACTATTTCACTGTAGAGGTGTTGAAAAATGTTGTCAGGGTTACCCTGGTCAGCATGTGAGATAACAGGTTCCACAAGCATCTATAATTAACTAATCTTTATGTTCCTAACTTGGTGTGAGAAGTGATTTGAAACAGACAACACCATGTAGATATTGTGAATACTTTTTTGACTCTATTTCCTTCAGTTGGTTTTCAGTATCTCTCAGTATTGATAAAGCCTTTAATAGAATGCTGTAATACATATAGTGAATTTAGAAAAATACTTCACACTGTTTTGTAAAGGTTAGTTATTATTCTTAGCCTATGAAGTATATATCCTTGTGTGGTGAGATGGAAAGAATGTATACTGTAGAAAATATCTCACTGTAGTTTCTTTATATTAATTTTTACCAAAGAGAAATAATTGTCTTGAACGAAAGTTTCACTACTATCCTGGAGAGGGAGATTTAAAAAATATTAATTACATATTATATATTAAAAATAAATATTAATTGTACAAAGTACAATTAATATATTTTATTATATTTAATTATATTTTTATAGATGTATATATTGTGCATCGATTATATTCATTCTTCCAACGTTCTTCTGTTACTCTTCTACTTGATCCTTCCTATCTTCAGATAGTTTTTTTCTATTTTCACATCTTTTAAAAATCCATATTATCCATAGGAGAAAAAACTTTATTTTCTCTCCATTTTTCTTGCACCATAGCCTAATAACAGAAAAGGTAAATTGATATGAGAAAAAAACTTTAAATTTTGCTGTCCCATGTTTACTAGTTTTGTAAATCCTTCCACACACATTTTATGAATAGGTGATGATATGTTTTATAATTAAGCAAACATTCTTTTCCCCATTTTGTCATACAGTCTTTATTATGTTATGATATAGTTTTTCTATTCTAATTTTCTTCAGAACTTTGCTTTAAATTGAAAATAGTTTTTTTTAATACAAGATTTTCTGATTATGGCTTCCAGTCCCTCCAACTCCTCCCAGATCATCTCCACGCTCTCACCCATTCAAACCCACACCTTTTCTTGTTCTTAATCATTAAAAAAGGGGATCTTTAAAATAATAACAATATAAAATTAGATTAAATTAGAACAGAGAAACCAAAATAATATAAAACAAACAGAAAAAAAAGAACCAAAGAAAATCATAAGAAATAGATACAAATTCAGAGACACAAATGTTCACATACACAGAAATTCTATAAAAAAATTGAAAACCATAATACATCAGCCAAAAACTTGTAAGGTAAACAAAAGCAAAAACCAACCAACCAAACAAAAAACAAAAACCACACATACTATGAGATCAAACAAACAAAACAAAAATTACCAAAGGTGTTTGTGTGTGTGTGTGTGTGTGTGTGTTAGCTACATAATTCTGGACATGGGCCTGCTATTAACAGTATAGTTTGTAGATATATTACAAGTGTAGTTTGTATATGCAGTAAGATTCCATTGGTTAAACCAATTTTTCCCTGTGAGCAATTTCAAACTAAAGATAGCTTTTGGTTTAGGGATGAATGATTGTGTTCAATTTTCCTCTCAATACTGGGACCTCATCTGACTTACACCTGTGCAGGCAGGCCCAGTGTATGCTGTCACAGTCTCTGTGAGTTCATAGGTATATAAGTCCTGTCGTTTCTACAAATCTTTGTTTCTTTGTTGTCTCATCCTCACTGTCTGTTGCAACATCTCTGCCTTCTCATCCAGAGCACTCTGAGCCCTGAGGGGAGAGACTTGATGGAAACATCCCATTTAGGAATGAGTTTGCTCTATTCTGATGTACTGCATCCAGATGTATTTGTCCCCATCTGGGCAGGAAGAAGCTTCTCTGAAGATGGTTGAGCAAGACACTGACCTATGAGTGTAACAAAATGTTGCTATGAGTCATTTTATTGCTGTGTTTCTTTAGCAAACAGTAGTTGGTTTTCCCTAGGTCCATAGCCTACGTAGTATCAAACATATGGCATCCTGAGCATACTAAGCATGGGTTTCATCTCATGGGCTCGTTGGTTACTACCACACTATCTGTACTGTTATTACATCAGCATATCTTGCAGGCAAGACATCATTGTACACAGAAGGATTTGCAATTGACTATGTGTTTACCTTTCTCTTCTGGTAGAAGACAGAGTACTTTCTAGTACCATGAATACCAGTCAGTAGGTAAAGGCTTGAGGTAGGCACCAGCTTGGCTTACCTGTCTTCAGTGAGGTAGGTAGGTATTGTCTTCAGCAATGGGAACTTAACATCAGTTTGTGGAGACTAAACTATAGCCTTGGCCATAACTTTAGACCATTATGAGGGTTTTCATAGGACTCCTTTGGCCAACAACTTGATTAGGTATAAGCCATTTCAGATACTGGAGGTTTGATTTGGGGGGAAGAAATGTCTTGCTAGAGTTGTGTCTCCACTGTTATTTGGTGATTCCATTTAGATTTCTTCCATATATGTATGGATTTTAAGAAGATTCTACTATATTAGCTTTCCATATGACCCCCTCAAATGGTTTATAGTTTTAGATGTTCCTTGCTGTATTTCCATCAGTTTTCCCCTCCCCTTCACTGTTTGATCTTCCACTTCCAGCAGCCTCCCTTCATCCGTAACTGTCTTTTCTATTTTCCCTTCCTAGGGAGGTCCTTCCCTTCATGCTAGTCTATACAGAACATCTGTGGTTATAGGGGTTATAGCTAGCTTATGGAAGACTTAACAGCTAACATCTGCTTATAAACAAATACATACCACATTTGTCTTTTTGTGGCTGGATTACCTCAGTGAGGATGAGTTTCTTATAGTTCCATCCACTTTTCTACAAAGTTCATGATTTTCTTTTTTTTAACAGTTGAGTAATATTTCATTGTGTAAGTGTACCACAATTTCTTTATCTGTTCATTAAACATTCTTTTTTATTTCTTTCTATTTTCCTCCTTAACCTTATGTAGAATGTTTTCTTCTCAACTTTGCATGATTGATTTTATATCCTGTACTCCTTATATGATAGTATCTGAGAAATGTTGAGAACTCAACAGAATTCCAAAGCTTCTCACCACTTCAAGTTGGTAAATTTTATACTCCGGTATCAATTCCTTCAGAGCCAACCTTCCTTTACTTTCCTCTTTTCTTTTTCTTTCTTTTTTTT
>NW_021604616.1:3145442-3182242 GCF_004785775.1 Grammomys surdaster | reverse complement strand
CCCCCCCCCCACTCTCACCTCCCCACCCTCGAATTCCCCCACACTCATTGTCCAACTTTCATGGGACCAAGGATCTCCTCTCCCATCTATGCCCAACAAAGCCATCCTCCCCTACATATACAGCTGGAGCCATGGGTCCCTCCCTATGTCCTCCCAGGCTAGTGGTTTAGACCCTGGGGAGCTCAGGTTGGTTGGTATTGTTGCTCTCCTCATGGGGCCACAAACTCTTTCAGTTTCTTCAGTGTTCTCTCTAATTCCTCCATTAGGAACCCCTTGATCAGTTCAATGGTTAGCTGTGAGCATCCACCTCTGAATATGTCAGACTCTTGCAGACCTCTAAGAAGACATCTATATCAGGCTCTTGTCAGCATGCACTTCCTGACATCCACATCAACGTCTACCTTTGGTGACTGCACATGGGCATATACCCAGAAGATGCTCCAACATATAACAAGGACATATGTTCCACTATGTTCATAGCAGCCTTATTTATAATAGCTAGAAGTTGGAAAGAACCCAGATGTCCTTCAGCAGAGGAATGGATACAAAAACTGTGGTACATTTACACAATGGAGTATTCTCAGCTGTAATAAACAATGAATTCATGAAATTCTTAGGTAAATGGATGGAACTAGAAAATATCATCCTGAGTGAGGTAAGCCAATCACGAAAGGACATGCATGGTATTCACTAACTGATAATTGGATTCTAGCCCAGAAGCTTGCAATACCCAAGATTCAATTTACAGACCACATGGAGCTCATGAAGAAGAAACACCAAGTATGGGTGCTTCGGTCCTTCTTAGAAGGACTAACAAAATACTCATGGGAGCAAATATGGAGACAAAGTGTGAGACAGAAACTGAAGGAGGGGCCATCTGGAGACCATTCCACCTGGGTATCCATGCCCTGTACTTTCCTCTTTTCTAAAGTGTCTACTGTGATGTTAATGTTCACTTAATTGTGAATTAATTTCTGCTGGCCTTTCCTGAGGATTCCAGGCTTTATTATGTCTTAAGATTTGCTTGGTAGTAAAAGTTTAGGAAAATAAAATCTATTTTTACCTTAGTAGGTTATTAGCAAAATAACAGGACACAAGGTTGCATGGGGGTTGAGAAGTTGGGGTGGACCTAGGAAGAGTTAAGATGAGGAACGAGGGTGAATGCAATGAAAATACACTCAGTTGTATGAAATTCTCAAAGAATTAATAAAATGCATTTAAAAAGAGAAATTACTAACGAGTTCTGAAGAGAGTAGAAAAAACCCTAGGAAACATATGTAAAGCATTTATAAGAAAGCTATAAAGCATTTATAGCAAAGTTTTTCCTTTGTTTTAGTTAAATTTTAGGTAATAATTACATATATCATGCATGCATATAATAAAACTTATATCTTCCCTCCTACAAATTTCTCCCTAAAAGCCTCTACCACTTTTCCTTCCCAACTTCATATGCTAAAAATCTCACAGAATTCACTCAGTGTACATGTGAGTAGACAGTCTACTGGAACATGAGCAGCCTCTCAGGGCCAGCATTCCTGAAGAAAACCCAAGCAGTCATGCCAAGTCTCTTCAGTTAGTCGTGGATTTTCATGAATCCCTCTATAGCCCCTGCTGGAGTGCTGAACTTACACAGGTCCTGTACATGTAGTCACAGCTGCTATGAGTACTGATATGATTTTATTTATTTATTTATTTATTTATTTATTTATTTATTTATTTATTTTAAACTCCAGATTTTATTCCCCTCCCAGTCCACCCTCCAACTGTTCCACATAATACCTCCTCCCTGCCCCTCCACAAAGTTGCCCCCAACCTCCCACCCCCTACCCACCAGACCTCTAAACTCCCTGGGGCCTCCTATCTCTTGAGGGTTAGGTGCATCTTCTCTGATTAAACCCAGACCCAGCAATCCTCTGCTGTATATGTGTTGGGGGCCTCATATCCGCTGGTGTATGCTCCCTGGTTGATGGTCCAGTGTTTGAGAGATCTCAGGGGTCTAGGTTAATTGAGACTGCTGGCCATCCTACAGGGTTGACCTCCTCCTCAGCTTCTTCTGTTTTTTTTTTTTTCTAATTCATTTTCAGCGGTCAGCAGTTTCTGTTCATTGATTTGATAGAAATATCTGCATCTGACTCTTTCAGCTGCTTGTTGGGATAGGGTACAGAAAATGTGGTTCATTTATACAATGGAGTACTACTCAGCTATTAAGAATGAGGAAATCCTGAGTTTTACAGGCTAGAACTAGAAAATATCATTCTGAGTGAGGTAACTCAGACCCAAAAGGACATGCATGGTATGTCCTCACTAATAAGTGGATATTAGCTAAAACAAACAAACAAAAACCCAAAAACAAACAAATAAAACAACCAAAAAACCAAAAAAACCCCAAAAACAACAACAAACAAACAAAAACCAATAAAAAATGTACAGAATATCCAAGATACAGTCCACAGAACTCAAAAAGGTCAATGAGCCTAAGGGGCCAAGTGAGGACACCTCAGTCCCACTTGGGAGGGAGAAGAAATCAATCACAAGTTGGGAGGGATCTGGGAGGGAAAGTGGACAAGGCTGGAGGAAAGACAGGAACCTGATCTGGTATTAGGTGAGGGAAAAGGACTGAAGCCCTGAAGGCCAGCAGAAAGAATGGAAATAGGCAACCTCAGGAGGTAGGAGTTTGGGGGGACCCTCCAGAATGCACCAGAGACCTGGAAGGTGAGAGACTCTCAGGACTCAAAGGGAGGGACCTTAGATGAAATGCCCCACAGTAGGGGGAAGGAACTTATAGAGCTCACCTCCAGCATGAAGACAGGGCATCAAATGAAAGAGAGGGTTGCCATCCCACAGTCAAAACTCTGACCTATAATTTTTCCTGTCTGAAAGAACTGCAGGGATGGAAATGGAGAGGAGCCTGAGGAAAAGAAGGTCCAGAGACAGGCCCAAAGTAGGATTCAGCTCAAGGGGAAGCCCCAAGGCCTGACACTCCTACTGAGGCTATGGAGCATTCACAAAATGGGACCTATCATGACTGCCCTCCTAAAGACCCAACAAACTGACATGATTTTTAAACGTTTTTATTGACATTTGCTTTGTAGTCTAATGTATGGTCTCTCCTAGAGAAAACCCCATATGTAGATGGGAAAAAAGTTTTGCCTTAGGTTAGCTGAAATAACAGATAAGTTTGAATCTGTCCATTAATTACAATGTGATCTCAGTGTACTTACAAATATTGTGAACTTTGTTTCTCCCTTGAATCTATTAATGTTTTCTTACTTGTATACTGCATTCTTTGGTGTGTATATGTTTATTCTGTTATTTATTAGTATGCAGAGATCCTACTTTACACTTGCTTCCTTTGTCTTTATTTTTTAAAGTTGATATTTAAAAATCAATTGTATCTGACATAAGAATAGCTACTTCTCAAATTTTTGTTTGGCTTGCACAAAATATCCCTTTTCAATCTGTAATTTTTACTTTATGTATGTATATGTCTTTACTGAGTGAGTTTCTGGTAGGCAATATATTGTTTGCTGGGTTTTCCTTTTTTCTTTATCTTCTTTTCAGCCTCTTGTTTGATGAATTTAATCTTCCATATTGTAATTTGTTATTGGTGTAAATTTAATCCTGCAATTTCATTAATTGATATTTTCTGTTTGTTTTATTTATTTTTATTCTCACCTCTCGTTTCTTTTTGGCTAGTTTCTTTGTTACTGTTTTTACTGTAGTTACTGGAATTTATTCTTTTATTTTTCTTTGGAATAGCTGCTTATAAGCCATTCCAAAGAGTTTTATTCTTTCACGTGTTTTCATGATGTTATTATTTGCCTTTTACTTATGAACACTCTTTAAACATTTCTTTTAGTGCTAGTAGACTCATGATGATTTTCTTCTGATTTACTTGTTATTCCTAATAATTTCACTATGTAAAATCTCCTTCTCAGACCATTGACAAAAACCTTGTGATATAATATGCTTTTCATAACACATTGGGGCGAAGGGTATCATACAATTGGCCCTTTTATGATGCTGTTTGAGCTTAAATTCTAATAGTGAGATTCCTATTTGATAGAACCTTTAGTTCTAGAACTATAATTTTGCATCAGAAATCTAGCTCATGTGAGTGTTAAACATGCACATCTTGAAATTAGATTTTGTGGAAGCCGAGCTCTAGAATCATACTTTGTTGGCTGAGTGATGTTGGGTGAATTATTCTGCTTCTTTCAAGCATTGTCTCCATCTTTAAAATTGTGCTAATATTAATAGCTTTTTAGCCTATTCTTAGGAATACACGAAATCAGGGGCTTACTTCATATGAGAAGAGAATGATGGCACCATTATTCAGTGTCTTTCCTTAGTGTGTTGTTATTAACATTACCTATTAGGGTTTTGACTTAAAACAGAACTAGCCTGTTTGGTTATAATTTTCATTGCTTAGAGGTAATCACCTGCTGGTCTAAATCTAAGCTACCCTACTCTGTTTCAGCTGACTGTGGTGGTATCTACTTCACGTCACTACTTGGTTGTTTACGTGGCCTCTCCAAAGTAACTTTTCTAGCACTAGCATTAAGTACTCTGTGTTCCTGTATTTCCTTTCAGTCTAGCTTTCCTCAGCGTGGAAAATAACACCACTACACACCCACTAAAGATAAAATCAGACTTTCGGCTGGGCGGTGGTGGCGCACGCCTTTAATCCTAGCACTTGGGAGGCAGAAGCAGGCGGATTTCTGAGTTCGAGGCCAGCCTGGTCTACAGAGTGAGTTCCAGGACAGCCAGGGCTACACAGAGAAACCCTGTCTCAAAAAACCAAAATAAAATAAAATAAAATAAAATAAAATAAAAAATAAAAAAATAAAATAAAAAAATGAAATAAAAAATGAAATAAAAAATAAAATAAATAAAATAAAATAAAAAAATAAAATAAAATAAAATAAATAAAATAAAATCAGACTTTCTTCTTTCCTTTGCCTCCCATCCGAATCACGTGACTTCTGTCACTATACAAGCAAAGGTCACTTCCTGGATCCCACACCCGTTTGACTTTGCTGCAGTCTACATTGAAGTGCTCATCCCTCACTTGTGAGGCACAACAGCTGCTCTTTCAGTCTTTCCTTTGCCCAGTTTATAATCCATTTTCCATGGCACAGCTAGAGTGAGCTCTGAAATGGGCAAATCATATTAGGTCTGCCTCCTCCTAAAATGCCCACAGAATTCCAGTTTGATGAAATAAAAGCTTAATGGTTATCTGTGAGAGAGCCCCTATGTCTTTTCTGATGTCAAACTATTCTGTTGTTGTCACTATTATTTTCCAGTAGCAGTGGGGCCATTTTTCTATTGTTCAAGTACGCCAAGCTTCTATTCCATTCCATTGCATTCCACTGTATTCCGTTACATTTCATACGTACTTCCTTCAGCATAGTTTCTTCCTAATATTTATGTTTCATCTCCTCCAAGAACTTTTCTGTGCATTAGTTTAAATTAGCTCTTATTGTGGACTTATCTTCCAGTTATAAATTCTTTGGACAATTTAATATTTACTTAGAATGACTTTATTTCTTACTTTCTATCTGTCTTCTGCCACCGTTAGAATGCAAACTCTAGATGAACCTTCATCTCCAGAGCACAGGGGATGCTGTGGACCAATAATTCTTATGTTAAAAGGAGCTGTGTTTAGTCTCTTCTGAATATAATTCCATGAGCCAAGTCAACATTGGACTCACGTACATAAAATTTTCTTGCTTATGGTTCCCAGTTATGTAATGTAAAATACTAGTCCATTCACATTCTGACTCAAATATAATTGTCTCTTATAGAAAGTTAGAATGGTTTTTAGTCAATTAGTTTTCTTCCAGGGGTTTCAGTATTTTAACAAATAGAAAATAATCTCACAAATTTATAATGATAAAAACTTTAGTTGTTTACTTATTCATTTTTAAAGAGTTTATTTCTGTCTTAGTGCGACATAATAGATGCTCCAAAAGAAAAAAGTGTAGCAACTATATGAATAATTCAGTCTTTTGTTCTACCCAAAAGCTTTTCTTTCCATTTTATTTTCCCTGAGCTTTGCTATCTGGATGAGTTTATATAATATATAAGTTTCCATAAATATACATATATAAGCAGTTATAAGAGATCCGTATCAGTACTACTCATGTGATAAGTACTTTAGAAACTGAGGCTACCTTACATCTTGCTTCTTGGGTTACCTTTCTTTCTTTAGACATTCTAGTGAGAGTTAAAAAGCTTTCAAGTTTTAGATGAGAAATGAAGATTTCCTGGCTTAATCAGGACCATTAGGTGTTTGAAGCGCTTTTGCATAAGAATTGCAATGCATCAGATCATTTAAGAAGTACCCATTTAAGAAGTAAACTGGAGAGCCAGAAACTAATAATTTACACAGATTGACTTGATTGGCATGTTTTTATTTTTCATTGTTTTTTCTTAAATATCATAGAATATTTTCCCCCAGAACCCAGAAAACAGCTTCCCTTTCTTTCTTTCTTTCTTTCTTTCTTTCTTTCTTTCTTTCTTTCTTTCTTTCTTTCTTCCTTCCTTCCTTCCTTCCTTCCTTCCTTCCTTCCTTCCTTTCTTTCTTTTTATTTTTTTTGAGACAGGGTTTCTCTATGTAGCCCTGGTTGTCCTGGAACTCACTCTGTAGACCAGGCTGGCCTCGAACTCAGAAATCTGCCTGTCTCTGCCTCCCAAGTGCTGGGATTAAAGGTGTGCACCACCACTGCCTGGCCCAGAAAACAATTTCTTAAAGTCTCCACAGAACTGCAGAACACGTAGTGACCGGAATATACCTTTAGATGTGGTCTCTTTCTTGTAATTCATAACAATCAAGTTGGGTGACTCATGCAGAATGAATAAAAGATTTGAAACTGATGGTTGAACTTTGTTGTCAGACTACTTGCCTAGCTTGCAGGAGACCATGGTTTTAATACATACCCCCACATAAAACGAGATGTTGGGGTACATGTGTGTAATACAAATACTACAAGAGATAGAGGCAGGTGGATCTGAGTTCAAGAGCAGGCTTGGAAATTGTATGCCACCCTTGAATTTATGAGACGTTTTCTATAATAAGAGGCAATAAGTAAACTTTAAAAATGTATCTCCCCATAATCAAAGGTTATCAGCTAGACATGGTCCCCCCATTTCTCAATTGTTTGCTGTTACTCAGCATACATCAAAGGGATTATCCACTTTATGATTTTACTGGAATACTTAAGCCATAAAACCCACCATTGTTATTCCTTACACACCCTTCTCTGGAACACGCTTCTTCCTCCTCTTCCACTTTTGAAATAAGGCTTCAGCATCATTTTCTCTGTATTCTACTGGAGACATTGCGTTTGTCTGACTGTGCCTGCCATGTTAGCACCATGACCACAATGCATGGCATAAAATTCTTGATCGTTTTATATATTTGTATCTGCATTCAAGCTCTCTTTTAGCTGAGCTATTTAAGTCAACTATATTCATCAATTTACATCTTTAGTTTACTTGATTATTGTATTTATGTGCTGCGAGTGTGCCTCAAAATTATGTGCTTTTTAAAAACTAATTGAAAATTTTTGTCATTAAATTCTAAACACTCTAAGTTTAGGCAACATTTTTTCTTTTTTAAAAATTGGTTATTTTATTTATTTACATTTAAAATGTTATCCCCCCCTTCCCAGTTTCCCATCTACAAGCTACTTATCCCCTCCTCCCTCCCCCTGCCTCTCTGAGGGTGCTTCCCCATTTGCTCACCCTCTCCCTTCTCAGCACCCTAGTGTTCCCCTATCCTAGGTCATCAAGCCTCCACATGACCAAGGGGCTCCCGTCCCAGTCCCAGTGATGCCAGATAAGGCAATCCTCTGTTACATATCCAATTGGAGTCATGGGTATCCCCTGTGTATTATTTGTTTGGCAGTTTAGACCTTGGGAACTCTGGGCGGTCTGGTTGGTTGATATTGTTGTTCTTCCTATTAGGTTGCAAACCCCTTCAGCTCCTAGAGTCCTTGCCCTAACTTCCCCATTGGGGTCCCCTCGCTCAGTCAAATGTTTGGCTATGTACATCTGCATCTGTATTGGTCCGGCTCTGGCAGAGCCTCTCAGGGCTCCTGCCAGTAAGCACTTCTTGGTATCAGCGATAGTGTCTGGGTTTGGTCTCAGCAGATGGGATGGATCCCTAGGTGGGGCAGTTTCTGGAGTGGAAAAATTTAAATACAACAAAAAGTCACATCTTTTAAAACTTCTGATTATTATTGTATGTATATGTGCATTCCATATGTGGGTACACATGTGCATGTGCCACTGTGTATGTGTAGAAATCCAAAGGCAATTGTTTTAAAGATTTATTTATTTATTTATTTATTCAATGCCCTTGCATCTTCGATCTATGATGGATATCACAGTGTAACCAGTAGCTGGAAATGCAGGGGATCAATGTTAAAAGTGGATGGCAGATTGATAATGACAAAGGGACAAAACTCTATGTATTTTACATATTAAAATGAATTCAAGTTTTACATAAATTACACATTTTCTCTCAGTACTGAAACAGTTGAAGTCTGAGAAATTTAACAAGAAAAATTATATCAGCATAACAATATTTATACATAATAATATTTGGATTTATTTAGAATATACCTATAACTACCCTAAAATACATGTTTTAAAGAATATAGTAAGATATATTGGTTTCTCATACTCTCAAATAAAGCATATATCCATTTTATCATGTGCTTAAGATAACTGTCACCTACTTGTATAATTTATTTTTACAGTCCATTCATAAATAATTAGAAACAACTCAGAATCTATATTTCCTTATTTCTTATTAACATATTTTATCCTTTCATGATAGGTTTGTGTATGGTTTTCTACATTAAGATATTGAATTTATTATAATTCTCTGTGTAAATTACTGATGTTCAAATCTAGCATTTGTATTTGAATAGTGTCAGAGTCTCACAGTGAAATTATTTCACTGAATTCTTTTTGTAAACCATTCACTATTACTGGAATTGTGTTTTGTACATTACATTCCTTTGACGTCATGAAGCCTTCCATTCTGTTTCTTTATAAATTAAGTTTCATTATATTTGACTCAATAATAAGTGAATTCCAGAACCATTGACATTTATATAATTTCAGACTTTAAAATCTCTGTTGTGCATTAACATGCATTATACACACTTTCAATTCAGTTTTAAAGAAATGACCGGGCTGGAGAGATGGCTCAGTGGTTAAGAGCACTGACTGCACTTCCAGAGGTCCTGAGTTCAAATCCCAGCAACCACATGGTGGCTCACAACCATCTGTAATGAGATCTGATACCCTCTTCTGGTGTGTCCGAAGACAGCTACAGTGTATTCATATATAATAAATAAATCTTTAAAAAAAAAAAAGAAATGACCATTGATTTACACAGTTGTTACATGAAAGAGTTCTGTTTAAATGTCATTGTGCAATTTCTAGTGAATTGTGTCTCTTTCTGAAATCATTTGAAAATATTTTGTAGTGTAGTTGCAGTTATTAGATAAAACAATTATTGGATAAAATGAGACAAATTATGGATTATAAACTTTCTTAAAGCCTCTGTAGATCTTAAGAAAAAATTGCTGTTTTCCCCCACAATAACATTTTATTCTATACTTTTAAAAAAATCAAGATTTTGTCCACAATTAAGTTTTATAGGCTTGAGATGTGGCTCATTTGGCAGAATAATTGGTTAGCATCCTCAGAGATCTGGGTTTGCTCCCTAGCAATATATAAAGTGCATTGTGATGTATGCCTGCCATTCTATTCTAGTAGTTCAAGACCAACCACGTTATACGATACTATGTCTTATAAAGCATAAAGTACTTTGCTTGCAACATCTATCTAATCTATCATTTATCTATCTATCTATCTATCTATCTATCTATCTATCTATCTATCTATCTATCTATCATCTGTCTATCAATGTATCAATCATCTATATCTATCTATCTATCATCTATATCTATCTATCTATCATCTATCTATCTATCTATCATCTATCTATCTATCATATATCAATTTCTTTCTCAAGCTTATGGGACAGAGCTTACTGTGAATATCATCTTCCACTAGATTACATATTTCGGGACTGTGTTGGTTAAACTGTTGCAGTCTGGGCTGAGTGGGAAAAATCTGTGTTGAAAGAGGAGCCAAAAGGAAAGAGAAATGAAATGACCTTGGGTTTGAAATGTTGGTGCTAAGATCTCATCTGTCCCCAGAAATCTCACACTTGCCAACAGTCTTTTTCATTTAATTAATTTATTTATTTGGCTTGAAAGAGCTTACAGTGCTGGACCAGCAGGAACATTTGTCTTGTAATCAGATTAACATTATCAGTTCTGAAACCATTTCTTCAAGGGCCTGAGATCAGAGCCCAAAGTCCAAGACACATCTACTGCATCCATTGTGATGGGAGGAACTCTGTAAATTCCTCCAGGTTGATATCACTCACAAGCACCCAATGTCAAAACAGTACCACAGCCCTCCTCCTTGTCCTGGTCTTGAGAGAAAAGGGTCACCAGTTTAGTAACACCCTCAATCAGTAGCTTCCTGTTTCATCAGTATGCTACTCACTGCCTTGATTCCTCAGCTTGTTTTGAGGGAATCTTCATAACTTACAGCAACAGATTGGGCTCAGAAATGCCCTTGATGCAGTTTGTAATAAGCATTCTTAATTTCCAACAACACAATTTTTCTTTGCCCCTCTCTCCCTAGCTAGCAATATGTGGGAATCGAGTTTCCTGCTGAGTTTTTAGCGTTATTGTCGGGTCAGAAACCAAGCATAGTAACAGGAAGCATGCTATTCTGCATCTAGAAGCCAGAGCATAATAAGCATTGTTAATTTAGTTAAAAGAGAGACAGCTGCTTACGATTATTCTTCTTGTGTATGTGTGGGAGTTAACAGAATAATGTCTCTTTTCCAAATTATGCATGGTTTTCATTTGCTTATATGTGAAATTTAATTGAAGGAATTAAGAAGCTGAATGAAATAATGAGCTGTTTGGAAGGAAATCGGGCTATTGCTGCTCACTTAAATGCATGGTTGTATAGAGTCTTAGAAACCAGATTATCCTCAAATCTTTCTTTACTGCATGTTATATCCTGGGTTATAGTTTCCGGTGAAATACATACAGTGCAATTTTACTTTTGATATCAACCTTTCTGGTAATTATTACTTAGTGCCCTGGTCTAACAAATGACTTAAAGTTGGACCACTGTTGTTTTCTGATATGTGATTTGGAAAGTGTTTAGATTTTATACATAAATGCAGATATGTATAATGAGCTTCTTTGCAAAATACAGTTTGTATATAGAGTTTAGACCTTTCATCTCCATTTGACTTTTATAACCCTTGACTATTTTTTTTCTTCCCTCTAAGAGGTAGTACCAATTATGTGCCAGGCAGCCTATTCATGTTGGCTCAACTATACTTGAGATTCTCTGAGGATTTAGAATATTGCAATTATGACTCTACACCAGGGTGGGCAGCTGCTCTGAATTCTGGGATTGTCAGAAATATTATAAAGGCATAACTTGTGCTTTAACTTAACCCTTTGAGGGATAGTTCATATCTAATAAGGCATGGATAAAAGTGTAAAGCTATATGGTTTTGACATACAACCACCACCTCAATCAAGAAGTAGAACAGTCCTTTTCTAGCCAGCCCTCCTCAGCCCTGGGGAGTATGCAGTAATCTCCCACACTCCCGAAATTTTTATCAGATTAGTTGCTTTTGTCCTAGAACTTGTCCTGGAATTTCTGAAACTCAAGCTGTCCAATTCTGTCCTCCTTAGGGCACTCTTCTGCCTAATTTGATGACTTCATTTAAAAAGTGATTTTTTTTATATCCTCTGAGCTGCCAGGATTTCCCATGTACAAATGCACCTTAATTTCAAATTTTCTTATTAATGACATACACACATACTGGCTGTACTTTTTAACTACTGCTGATATTCACATTGCAGATTATGTTCTCATTTCTCATATTTAGAAGTGAATATTTGGATTTTGTGTAAAATACTGTTTAATCTTACTACAAAGGAGAAAGTTGTTTTTCAAAACCACAGCACAATAACAGGGGAGTGCTGTATTGCTATACATAGCAACATACATCAATTGGAAGCTAACATTCTGGGTAATGAATGAAACCATAAGTAATATTTTTCTTCCACATTTTGACTCTTTTCATATAATTTTTAAATGTAAAAGTCAAAAATCTTGTTACATGGGAAGATTTTATCTTTATAAAAGACTGACAATGCTAATCTTTAAAAAATTTCTGCCAAGGTACATGCCATACAAGAAATACATAGTAACTTGAAAAATATTTGTGCTTCTGCTGATGCTTGTACATGTGTGCATGTATTTTTGTGCATGTTTATGTGTGCATGTGTGCATGTTTTTGTGTGTATTTATTTATATTCATGCCACAGTGTTCGTGTGGATGTCATAGGACAACATGCAAGTCTTGGTTCTCTTTTTTCATCATGCAATTCTGAGGAGCGAAGGCCATCAGGCTTGATGACAGCAACTTTATCCACTGAGCCACCTCACTGGCCCAAATACATACACTTTGTTTAATTTTTTTCTACTTTACCTGCATTATTCTCAGAGTTTAGGCAATGCAATGGTGTAAAGGATGAAAAAAAAAAGCCCTATTATAGGAATGCTTCGAACCAGATGCTTCAAGTAAGAAAAAAATTTGTGATGTAGATACAAATATGACAAAGGTACAATTTTCTCCCTCTAGAATTACATGAGTAGAAAAAATAATGTATCTATATAATGAGGTAAACATAGGCACAGTGTATTTGGAGGGGTTTTAATAAGGTTATTAAAGTGTTTTTAGATTCTAAGGGAAAAGAATTTCCATTTCATAAGAATAGGGACAGTATTACAAAGACGATGCAATTTGTACTGAGTCCATCAGATGAGAAGACTTTTGATGGGCAGATCAGAACAAAGCAACTTAGGGAGAGGAAATGGTGGGCTGCAAGTGTGAATTCATTATTCACAGACAGACACAGAAATTGGTTGAGGCTTATAACTGGGGAGAGAGAATTATCAGTATTAAAAACAATTTGAATGTAAGCTTGTTACTATTGTAGCTTATAGTACAATCTATCATAAAAGAAGAAAAACTCAAAGTAATTAAATATTTTATTTTTAATTATGGGTGTAGGTGTGTGTGTGTGAAAATGTGTGTGTGTGTGTGTGTGTGTGTGTGTGTGCTGTACAGACCCTAGAAAACTAGGAAAGTATGTCCGATTCCCTGGATCTGAAAAGGTTGCATGGAATAATGAGATGCCTAACCTCAATGCTGGGATGCATTCTTCACTGCCGCACTGTCTCTCCAGCTCTCAGTGTCATTTAAAAACATTTGATTAGTGTATATTAACTGTACACATTAATGAGCTTCAGTGTGACTTTTCAATATATGCAAACAATGCCATTCAATCAGATTCTGCCTCTTTTTCTCTATCCTATCCCATGCCACCCCTCTTCTCAAGCCTGACAGTCACTCTACCACCGGCAGGTTAGTTTCGTTTTTTTCTTCTACATTCTAAGGTAAACCTGCAGAATTCCTTCTGATTCCTCAGTATTTGAATACTGATTGACTGTGAAGGGTGAAGTGGGGTCTCGTTATACTAGTTATATGTTTTTGACATGACATTCAGACTTGGCTCCTGGATTTAAAACTGGAAGCCCTGAGAGAGATAATCACCACACTAGCAATTGTTACAGATGATGAGTTTTAAATGTCAGATCATATTGCATTCTACTTTTATCTTTGGAAGATTTATTTTGCTTTTAATTGTATTTGTGTATCCATGCACGTGTGAGTGTTTGTTAGTCATCCAATATGGTTGCTGAAATAATAACTCAGGTCCTTTGTAAGAACAATAAATGCTCTTAAACTTAGCCATCTCTTTAGCTCTTCAAGAACTTTTTAAAGTTGATAAATTTAGCCAATTCTCGTGATTGATTATTCTAATGATTTATTTGTTTATTATATATTTTCTTGTGACATATATTCATGAAAAAATAATTGTACTAGCTTCCTTTGTTTCCTCTTAAAGCTTTTATTCTGAGATAAGTGTCCACATGAATGTAAACTGTATTTTGTCAGTGTTTGTGTTTAGATGACTTTCATAATTTTGGTTTAATGACTATTAACTGGAGATCTTTTAAAAATTCTGCACTTGTAACTTATTGCAATACAATGGGCAAAGCTCCTGTATTTCCACTTCTGGAATTGATTCATGACACCCTCTACACAATACACAGCATTGTAATAGCAAAGCAATCAGTGTTAAGCTCTCAAAGCAAATTATACAGCGCTTATTAATGATAAAATGTAGTCAAAATACACTAGGCACAAACATACCTTATGCTATGAAATTACCTCAGTTCATATATAATCTAAATTAAACAAGGTTATAATTGAGATTTGTTTGCAAGGGAAGTGAAAATTCATCTGTTATATAGAAGAAATATATATACACATATATATGTGTGTATGTATGTATACATATATATTTAATTTAAAATATATATATATATGTATATGTAATTTCAATCTTTTGCACAGACCATATATGTGTAATGTATTATCACAGCCAAAATCATCAATATCTTTTGAGAATATGTGTGGGTGCTATAAATGAAGCTGATGTTTTATACTGTGAGCGTGAAAATAAATCTAGACAAAACATCAAAAATAACAAAGAAGAATTGTAGAGTTATAGAAACTGGAAAACTAAAGCTAACTCTCTCAAAACACAAAGACAAAACACAAAAGCAAAATCCATGATTTAGAGATCATCTTTTAACATGATACTCAAACCATTGGGTAGACCGTCTTTCAGTAGTATTTAGATGGATTTCATTTTCCACTTTGGAATAATATGTGTGTTTATTTGCAAATTGAAAGCTGAAACCAGCAAGCCAAATGTAAACATATAATGAGCAGCAAACTGACCTGTGTGATTTAGGTAAGTAATCCTCTGTAGTATATGTATGCAACACTTCCTTCAGTCTCAGCACAGTTCCTGGGCTCAGGACTCCCCACTGTCATCTGAAGCATATCTAAGTTTAAAATAACTATAAGTAGTTATTTTATAACTACTGATATAAATAAGTAGAATTTGCCACAGTTGTGTTTTATTTTATGGGTTGTAGTTTTAAATGATAGCTCATAGGAAAACCACAAAGCCCAATTTCATGAATACCTGTGCTAGACCTGTGTGAGGTAAATGGCCCAACTATGTATCATGCAGATAATTTTCTTATTTGGTTCTTATGATGAAGGTTGTGGTATGCTAAAACATATGCATAATTGAGCCAAGGTTAGTCATCCTTGGGTTCACTAGTAATGAATCTACATATGCTTTAATTTAAGTGATCTAAGTCGTGAAGTTAATTCACTATGACACTCATTTATATTTTCACAAACTTTATTTTATAGAAAACAACAAAAAATAAAACCTAAGCATATCTTATCTGTTTGTCTTGGTTGGGTTGTTTATGTGTTTCATTTGGTTCCGTTTTTGTTGTTGTTGGTTTGATTTTAGTTTAACATAAGCTAGAATTATTTAGGAAGAAGAATCTCAACTGAGAAAATGCCTACAGGTTATCTATAGGCAAATATGTAGTGCATTTAAAAAAAATTGGTTATTGTTGTTTGTAGCTCCAGCCAAGGATGCATGGAGGGGACTAGTGCCATGCTGGGTACTAGTTGTACTTGGAAGTGGCAGAAACATGATGTCATGCAGATCAAGACAGTAAATGATGTTCCTATATGTCCTCTGCATCAGTTCCTACCTCTGTGTTCATGTCTTAAGTTTCTCCCCTGAGTTCCCTGGATGATGGATTACAAGCTATACAATGGCATGAACTCTTTCCTTCACAAATTATCTTTGGTCATGATATTTTAGCACAGGAAAAGAGAAACCTTAACTGAGACATTAGTACCCATGGACAACTTTAAGCAGAAGTCAGAACACTGAATGTTATGAATAACAGGCTAAGAAAATTATTCAACAGGCAAAAATGTTTATTGGGCAAGCTTCACATCTTAGATTCAGATCCCCAGAGCCCAAGTAAAACCCAAATGTGGTAGCACAGGTCTATTATCTCAACACTCTTGGTGAAACAGGAGCTGAAGAATGGTTGAACCATTCTTTCTACCCTGTAGAAGCATATGGGATAGCTAGCCTGAACTATACACAAATACATACTATACACCCCCCCACACACACACACCGCCAAATCAACCAACCCAGGAATGGGGTTGCCCTTTAGACTTTATTATTTTCATTTTTTGATTCTGTTTAGTGAAAGTGGTAAGGGTAAAATAGGAAACAATTTGCTTTAATTTTTGACACTGGTTTCGCATGGATCCTGGCCTAAATGCTGTTGCTATTATCTATATTTGGCCAAGTTTTGAAAATTAGCTACTTTTGCCTATGTGCAAACATTTAAAGTGATAAATATGTCAAGCATCATGTTTTGTACAGTAAATACACTCAGTCTTGTCTATCATTTTAAAAAGAAGGAAAAGGGAACAAAGAAGAACACATTGTAAACATTCTTCTTAGACATCGAACAAGGCAGAAAGACTAATGAAAAAAAAATCCAAAACAAAAAGAAAGCCTCATTACCTTTCTTGAAATGTGCACACATACTTACCATTATTCTTCCTATAATTGCTACTGTGCTTTGTGGATTTGTCTTTGGTAATTTTTTTTGACTTTAGGAAGTATAGGGCAAGATATGAGAAAGGCATTTTCCCCAGAGCACTTTTGATTCTCTTCATATTCTTCAGAACAGCGTGAATGCTGTCTTCCAATTGTGTAGGGTAAGTACAGCCCCTGAATATGCTCAACAGCAGTTACCACAAACCAGTTATAATGTCGGAAATGCTGGAACCTTTTCTTCTCTTCTATATTTGAATAATGATAAATGCCATCATGCTGTGTGAGAACCATTGAAGTGTGCTTCCCTGCAGGTAAAGTTGGTAGTGTCTTATATAACTCTACTCAATGGGAGTATTACTTAACCAGTGTGAAATACATTGTCTGACATGAATTGTATTACAATTTGGAATGATGTTTATGCAAGTAGATAGTCTGCCAGCTATTTTATGTTTAGAAATGGACGTCAGAGGCCACAGAAGAAAAAAAGTTTCCAACAGCTCTCTATTTGGATGTTTGTAATGAAAGCTGCAATTGTTCCTTGTGGGAATACAATAAATTAAGGAATGAGACTGTGGATCAAGTCATCAATTTGGTCCTGGTCCATCATGGATGTTTGATGAGAGATAATATACTTGCTCTGCAATTCCAAAATAAGATGAATAATTTAACTAAGACATTAGTGTAAGATATCTAAATATGATTTTCAATGAAGTTGAAATAAATAAGAATGTGTGTGTGCCTGGTAGTTAGCTGATCAGTCATGTCAGTTGATGTTCTACTTGTATTGTTGCTTGTCAGGGCTGTTGAGTTTTCTGCACTTGCCTCTTTCGGTGACAGTCTTTCTGTTCATCTCAAGTGTCAGTCCTGGGTTCATGGCCCTAAGTTGGCAGCATATCTTCTCTGGGACTAAAAAAAATCTATCTGGGTAATATAGAATTAGAATGGAGACCAGGCATGTTGGTCAGCCAATTTCTGATCCTATTCATTGGGTTTGGAGGCACTCCAAGGAGAAAACACTATCTGCAAATACAAAGTTTTGCTCACTCAGCTTGCATGGAATGTCTGGGCTTCCCTGGCATTCTTGGATTCCTGACTTGGAAAATGTTGATGGTGTCACTGTCATCAGGATGCCACTTAAAATATGCTTTTATGAAATGACTGGGGTTTCAAGTCCTACGCCCATAATGTGCCATTGTAGCCTAGGAGTTGGTTTCAATGGTAGCTGCTGGCCACTTCGAATTCTGAAGTCCTTGCTTTTAGGACAGTGCTTTTGAATAGCATCAACATGGGAAAAACTAGGCTTGTTCACAGCATAGAAACGCTTCTGGTGTCATGACAGTAGTGGCTCTGAAGTCAACCCCTCACCAGAGAGACAGAGGCAAGTCAGAGCCTTGCCACTCAGTTTCTCTTTGGTTGGAACAGTCAACTAAAGTTGAAATCGTGTCTAATTTGCTTCGCTCTGGGTCTTTTCTTCTCCTTAATGGGAATGATTAGTGTAAGTTTCAGTGTACATAGAAAAATGGGACCTATGTAACAGTGTGGAGAAAAGCATTAGGCTGAGGATAGGTAACAGGTATTCCTGTGATTTTTAGAGTATTCTTACAGTTAAAAATGATTCAGTTCAAATCTCATTTCTCAGCTTAGTAGACTAAGTGGTATACGGAGAAGCTTTGGTGTATTCACGGGCATTGTTTTCCTGGGGTTGCTTCTCTGCTTACATGTAGGAGTCAGAACGAATCAAGCATTCTTCTACTATCCAAGCACGGCAATCCTCAGTGTTCGATGTTTTGAATTTTCATGTATAATTTACATCAGTCAGTCCAATAACAATAATGCTGTAATTAATTTTTATCATTGCACTGCCATTGTTGTACCTTCATGTAACAATTATGTGCTTAGCATTTGTGAGCAGCCAAGTCTACTTTTAAAAAATTCTTTAGTGGGGAGTCTTATGAAGTTGCTATGCTCTAGGTCAAGAAATTTCAGCAATTTCATGTAAGTCAACTTAATAGTCCTTTATCAGTTTCCTTATAGCACTTACCCATCCTTTAAAATAGTTCAGGCTACCATTATCTTAGTAGCCAGAAGTCAGCAGAGTGATCTTTTAATGGATCTTCTTGCAGTTTAGCCTTCTCCCATTTGTTTTCTGGACTTCAGCAAGAGGCAATTTCATGGAAACAAAATAAAACCAAAACAAAATCTTCTCTATAAAATGCCATGGTTTATTTGGTTGACATTAGTACAAAGTCCAAGCTCTGCTAACATGAGAGTTGCTAGTTGTGCTGACAGCAATGGTATATACATCCTCTGTCCCAGCTTAATAGCAGTGTCCCATTTAGCCTCAACAGTGGCCTGGTCTGAATGATTAATTATATGGCTCTCTTATATTTACAAAGTTTCCTATTATGTACCCTTTGCATTTTCCCTAACCTTATCTAATACCACCTTTCTCAGTCATAATCTGAGCTTCAGCCATTGTGATTCCTTTGACTATAATGAGTATGTCATATACACTGTACTAGAGCCTATCAAGTACCTTAGGCCTGAAACACGCTTCTTTTAATGAGAATAACACATGACAGCTGCCATGCATGCATTTATTTCACTCTTCAAGAAACAGGTTCTCATCTTTATCTTATAGTCCAAGCTTGCCTTGAGCTTGCTGTAGAGGTGAAATGTCTCTCTTAAGTTTCAAGTCCTCTGGCCTCTACTTCCTGAGTGCTGGGATCACAAGCTTGAATTTCTCTATTTTCCAGGTTCTCCATACTACCCAATCAGATCTTTCCCCAGTTAACTGTGTCCAGCTACTGACTTCTTTGCTGCTGCTTGAAGTGTGAATTGTGGGAAAATAGTACTTTCTCATTTTTTCACAAGACATTATAAATATTGGTTATTTAGATGCTATTGATGTGTGTCCAAAATGCATGTTTGTATGTCCACATCATAGTAACAAAAATAAGAGAGAAAGTACAGGGCTGTGTCTGAATATCAAGAAAGGGAAACATGTGGGTAAATACTTGAGATTCTTTGAACTGACCATTTGGATGGACAACTGCATTTCATTTTTTCTCATTGTCCCTACCTCTGAACTGCTGAATGAACTTAGCAAGAAGAAAAGAAGAAGAAGAGAACAGGATAGAGGAAAAGAAGAAGAAGGAGCAGGAAGAAGAAAAGGAGGAAGAAGAGGAGGAAGAGAAGGAGGAGGAGGAAGAGAAAGGAAATAAATCAGAACCTGAAGCCTACTATATTTTTCCTTCAGTGTTCAGTCTTATTAGAACATTTTATATAGTAACATAATTTCAGGCAGTGTCGAGTAATCTTGTTTGAATTTGCAAAAGTATTGGACAAAGATAAACTCTCCTTTCAAAGTTGGTAATAGGTTAAACCAAACAAAAACATTTTTTGAAATGGTGACTAAAGTAAGGGTTGTTTAAATCCAATTTATAGACTTCAAGAAGATGAAAGCAGGATGCTAAAGTGGAGCACTGTTTGTGAGCTGTTTTTATGAGTTGGATTGTGTGTCTAAAAGAGCCATTTTGAACTTCCGTCTCTCAGTGTTTGTGACTGTGACCCACAAACAGGAACTTTGTAAATGTGATTCACTTAAGAGGAGATCATATTGGGATAGGATGATTTTGAGCCATATGATGGAAGAAGATACAGGAAAAAGGAAAGCTGCCAGAGATTTGAGTGATGGTCCCACAAACCACACCATCCTAGGGATCTCTGTGTCTCATCAGAAAGGACAAAAGAACAGAATTTTTTTTAATGGAGTCTACAGAAACCAAGGCTGCAGATGCTTTGATCAAGAGCTTCTACTATCCAGAAAGCAAAGAAGTAAATATCTGTTTTTTTTAAGTCACCTCATATGATGTAATTTCTTATGGCATCTAGAGGCAGTCAGTACATTTCTTTTAAAAGGGGAAAATACATCAATACATTTGAATGGAAAAGATGGAAAGGAATGATAGAACATGCTCTGAGGAGTTACGTTAGGTATTAAGAGGTCTAGGTTTTGTTGTTGCTGTTGTTTATCTTCCTCCATTGCCTTTTCCCACACCCCTGGATAGTTTTTCTGGTCCCCTTCTCCCTCCTACATAGACCATTCTGGTTCTTTCCCCTTATTGATTTTTCTTTCTCACCTCTTCTCCATCTTAAAATGGTTTTCTCTCTCTGTTTTTTTTTTAAATTTGTTTAAGAGAGTGTGTACATATGCATACATGTGTCCTGATGCCCATGGAGGTTGGAGGTGTATGATTTGGAGCTGGAGTTACAGGCTGCTGTGCGCGGCCTGACCAGAGCTGTGTGAATCAAACTTGATTCTTCTCAAAAAGCATTACATCTTTTAAACAGCTAGGCCACCTGACCCACCCCTATGAGTGAGTGCCCTCTAATTGTATGATCTGCCTCCATACACCACATGCTCCCCACTATATTTTCTTCTCTCCGCATCACTGTTAATTCACTTGAATATTAGCCTACTGGAGTCACGTGATCTGTTCTTAATCATAGCTCAAAATTCTCAACATTTCCAATGATTATTTCTTTGATTAGGAAATAATGCGATGTGTACACAAGTCCATCTAATGAGTCAGAGTTCCAGTTGGCTTTGTGATGTCAGTAGCTAGATGAATGGGACCCCAAATTATTTAGGTTAAGATGAAGTTAACATAGGACTGACATGCCAGGTCTCCAATAATTCAGTTTAGGAAATCAAATGGATTTTAATATATAGAAGTAAACTATAACTTAACTGCTAGGGCCAGAGTTGTGTATGAGGCACAGATGTACTTGATTGGAAATACTACAACGACTTCTTAAGCTTAATGATGAAAAATATGGTCTTCAAGATTTATTAAAAGCATGCAAGTTTTGAAACTATTATACTTCTCAATTTATTTTTTTTCTTTATACCAATAATGCTGTACTGTATGGTTCACTTAAGATACATGGAGTTGTCAGATTTCTGGAGACAGAATAGACTGTTTGTTGCAGAGAACTGAGAGGAGAGGGGAATGTAAGTGCATCAAATGTACAGAGTTAAGGTTTCAAAAGATGCAGAGGATTTTGGAGATGGACAGTGTTGATGGGTATAGAGAAATGTCATGCCATTAATAGTGCCAAATTGGGCCCTCAAGATGGTTAGGATGACACACTTATGTTTCATGTATTTTACCACAATTTAAGAAAACTTTGAAAATTACTTTAGCACAAGTGTTTATGGAGAGAAAACCTGTGGTTTTCTTCACATTCTAACTCACTTACGTGCTGGTTAGCTTTGTTGTTTTCACAGATGTATCACATGCACACAATTTGTTTTTCATGAACCATAATGTCCAGCTATGACAGAAGAGGCATAAGAACTTTGTGGCCAAAATGAATTGGTGATATGTCACTTTTCTGATATGTTCTGTGGTCTTTTCAACGTAAGACTAATCCTCTCTGTTGTTTTGTTACAAATGAGCCATTCTGAGCCATTCTGAAAGAATTTCTCTAAGTTTATGTCTATCATTGACTCCATTTTCCTGATTTCTGGTGTGTGGGGTGTGTGTGTGTGTGTGTGTGTGTGTGTGTGTGTGTTACACATGGGGGTTTGAGTATTGTTCTCCAAAGTTGAATGTACAGGTAGGCACAATTAACTACAAGTTTCCTTAATTTTGATGAGTTGTGGTGGGAACAGGGTTTGGAAGGACAAATTTCAGCTATTATTTACAACTGCTTCATTTAGGCATAAGTCATGGACAGTTTTAAGGCTGGAAATACATTACTCAAATTTATATTCCACAGAGCTGAATCATGAATTTATTATTCTTTACTAATCTTATTTTTTTTTTTTGCAATATTTATGGTGAACCCAAAATGAAGCCTAGGGCTCTCAAAGAAGCACTCCTAGGCTCTAATGCTACAATAGACTGGCAAACTACTGAACCCCCTCCCCCCCAAGATTTCTTTGTTTTTCCAACACAGAGAAACTTGGCATTTCGTCATCATCTAATATCAGTATTGTGTCATGTTTCTAAATGATGTTAGGAGTCATATTTTGAAAATTGATGCCTGCATTTAACATTGGTGATCTCTCTGCAGTGGTAAATTCTGGAAATCCTACCCTTCTCCTGAGCCCTTCTCTCTCTTTGAAATAGATAAGCTCTCATCAATTAGAAAGATTTAACGTGGTGCTAATGCTCTGAGCTGGAAGGTGTTTTAGTACTCACCAGTGACAACACTGTCATATTATTGCTAAGACTGTGAAACAAATTCCGGTACACTCAAGCTCAGTTAACAAAGACAAAAATGGAGAAATAAACGGGTATATGATGAATATGATAAAAGCTGACATTCAGTTTGAACACTGTTATCCTCTATGGTGTAGTTTGGGGAATAAATCACTCACTAAAACCAGAATAGCGAAGTTGAGAGCAGCAATCTATATGCTAGTCAGAACGAAGTACTATAACACAGTACCTGACACACACTACTTATAAGGTAAAAGCAACTTTTGTTCGCTGTTTTAGATGCTGGATGTAAAGAACAAGCTCATGTGTATCTCTTTATGATCTCTCTCTCTCTCTCTCTCTCTCTCTCCCTCTCCTTTTTCTTCTTCTTCTTCTTTTCTCCTTCTCCTTCTCCTTCCCCTTCCCCTTCCTCCTCCTCCTTCTCCTTTTTCTTTATCCTTCTTCCTCTTCCTCCCCCTCTCTCTTTTACTCTCCTCCTTCCTATCCCTCTCCCTCCCTTCCTCCTCATAATCATGGGAACATTAGTTCTTTTTTTCCTTTTTTTATTGGATATTTTATTTACATTTCAGGTTATCCCCTTTACCCATCCCCGCCCCCTGCCCAGGAAACCCCATCCCATCCCATCCCATCCCATCCCATCCCATCCCATCCCATCCCATCCCATCCCATCCCATCCCATCCCATATCCCTTCCTCCTTCTATGAGGATGTGTCCCCACCCACCCTCTCCCAACTCCCCACCCTCAAATTCCCACACACATGGCATCCAGCTTTCATGGCACCAAGGATCTCATCTCCCACCTAAGCCTGACAGAGCCATACTCCCCTACATATGCAGCTGGAGCCATGGGTCCCTTCCTATGTGGTCCCAGGCTGGTGGTTTAGACCCTGGGATCTCTGGTTGATTGGTATTGTTGCTCTCCTCTTGGGGCCGGAAACCCTTCCAGCTCCTTCAGCTCCTTCTCTCTAACTCCTGCATTGGGAATCTCATGATCAGTTCTATGATTAGCTGTGAGCATCCGCCTCTGAGTATGTCAGACTCTGGCATATTCTCTAAGGAGACAGCTATATCAGGCTCCTGTCAGCATGCACTTCCTGACATCCACATCAGCGTCTATCTTTGGTGACTGCACGTGGGATAGATACCCAGGTAGAATAGTCTCCAGATGGTCTGTCCTTCAGTTTTTGTCCCACACTTTGTTTCCATATTTTCCCCCTTGAGTGTTTTGTTACTCTTTCTAAGAAGGACCAAAGCACCCACACTTGGTCTTCCTTTTTCATGAGCTTCATGTGGCCTGTGAGTTGAATCTTGGGTATTGTGAGCTTATGGGCTAATATCCAATTATCAGTGAGTGCATACCACGTGTGTTCTTTTGTGATTGGGCTACCTCACTCAGGATGATATTTTCTAGTTACATCCATTTACCTAAGAATTTCATGAATTCATTATTTTTAACAGCTGAGTAATACTCCATTGTGTAAATGTACCACATTTTTTTATTCATTCCTCTGTTGAAGGACATCTGGGTTCTTTCTAGCTTCTGGCTATTATAAATAAGGCTGCAGTGAATATAGTGGAGCATATATCCTTTTTAGATGTTGGAACATCTTCTGGGTATATGCCCAGGAGTGGTACAGCTGGGTCCTCAGTTAATGCTATGTCCAATTCTCTGAGGAACTGCCAGACTGATTTCCAGAGTGGTTGCACCATCTTGCAATTCCACCAACAATGGAGGAGTATACCTCTTTCTCCACATCCTCACCAGCATCTACTATCACCTGAGTTTTTGACTTTAGCCATTCTGACTGGAGTGAGATGGAATCTCAGGGTTGTTTTGATTTGCATTTCCCTGATGACTAAGGACTCTGAACATTTCTTTAGGTGCTTCTCGGCCATTCAAGTTCCCTCAGTTGAGAGTTCTTAGTTTAGCTCTGTACCCCATTTTTAATAGGGTTATTTGGTTGTATGGAGTCTAATTTCTTGAGTTCTTTGTATATATTGGATTTTAGCACTCTATCAGATGTAGGATTGGTAAAAATCTTTTCCCACTCTGTTGGTTGCCTTTTTGTCCTATTGTCTGTGTCCTTTGCCTTGTAAAAACTTTGCAATTTTATGAGGTCTCATTTGCCAATTCTTGATCTTAGAGCCTAAGCCACTGGTGTTCTGTTCAGAAAAATTTCCCCTGTGCCCATGTATTCAAGGTTCTTCCCCACCTTCTCTTCTATTAGTTTCAGTGTATCTGGTTTTATGTGAAAGTGCTTTATCCACTTAGACTTGAGCTTTGTACAAGGAGATTAGAATGAATCAATTTTCATTCTTCTACATGTTGTCCTCCAGTTAAACCAGCACCATTTGTTGAAAATGCTGTCCTTTTTCCACTGGACAGTTTTAGCTCCTTTTTCAAATATCAAGTGACCAAAAGTGTGTGGGTTCATTTCTGGGTCTTCAGTTCTATTTCATTGATCTTTCTGCCTGTCTCTGTACAAATACCATGCAGTTTTTATCACTATTGTTCTGTAGTACAGCTTGAGGTCAGGGATGGTGATTTCTCTAGAAGTTCTGTTATCGTTGAAAATAGTTTTTGCTATCCTGGGTTTTTTAGATAATCTGAATGAATTTGAGAATTTCTCTTTCTAACTCTCTGAAGAATTGAGTTGGTATTTTAATGGGGATTGCATTGAATCTGTAGATTGCTTTCGGTGAGATGGCTATTTTTACTATGTTAATCCTGCCAATCCATGAGCATGGAGATCTTTCCATCTTCTGAGATCTTCTTCGATTTCTTTCTTCAGAGACTTGATTTTCTTGTCATATAGATCTTTCACTTGGTTGGTTAGATTCACACCAAGGTATTTTTATTATTTGTGATTACTGTGAAGGGTGTCATTTTCCTAATTTCTTTCTCAGCCTGTTTATCTTTCACATAGAAGAAGGCTACTGATTTGTTTGAGTTGATTTTATAACCAGCCACTTTGCTGAAGTTGTTTATCAACTGTAGGAGTTCTCTGGTGGAAGTTTTGGGATCACTTAAGTATATTATCATATCATCTGCAAATAGTGATATTTTGACTTCTTCCTTTCCTATTTGTATCCCTTTGACTTCTTTTTGTTGTCTAATTGATCTAGCTAGAACTTCCAGTACTATATTGAATAGGTAGGGAGAGAGTTGGCAGCCTTGTTTAGTCCCTGATTTTAGTTGGATTGCTTCAAGTTTCTCTTCATTTAGTTTGATGTTGGCTACTGGTTTGCTGTACATTGTTTTTACTATGTTTAGGTATGGGCCTTGAATTCCTGATCTTTCCAAGACTTTTACGATGAAGGGATGTTGAATTTTGTCAAATGCCTTCTCAGCATCTAGTGAGATGATCATGTGTTTTTTTTCCTTTGAGTTTGTTTATATAGTGGATTATGTTGATGGATTTCCTAATGTTGAACTACCTCTGTATTTGATTAAGCCTACTTGATCATGATGTATGATTGTTTTGATGTGTTTTTGGATTCTGTTTGTGAGAATTTTATTGAGTATTTTTGCTTCAATATTCATAAGGGAGATTAGACTAAAGTCCTCTTTCTTTGTTGGGTCTTTGTGAGGTTTAGGTATGGGTGTGATTGTGGCTTCATAGAATGAATTGGGTAGTGTTCCTTCCGTTTCTATTTTGTGGAATAGTTTGAAGAGAGTTAGTATTAGGTCTTCCTTGAAGGTCTGATCGAATTCTGCACTAAAACCATCTGGTCCTGGGCTTTTTGTTTGTTTTAGTAAAGTTTCTTTTATGTATGTGGGTGCCCTTGCATTTGAAGCACAGATGTTCAGAATTGAGAGTTCATCTTGGTAGATTTTTCCTTTGATTGTGTCCTTCCTTATCTTTTTTGATTACTTTTGGTTGTAAGTCGATTTTATTCAAAATTAGAATGGCTGCTCCAACTTGTTTCTTGGGACCATTTGCTTGGAAAATTGTTTTCCAGTCCTTCACTCTGAGGTAGTGTCTGTCTTTGCCACTGAGGTGCATTTCCTGTATGCAGCAAAATATTGGGTCCTGTTTACATATCTAGTCTGCTAGTCTACATCTTTTCTATTGGGGATTTGAGTCCATTGATGTTAGGAGATATTAAGGAAAAGTGATTGTTTCTTCCTGTTATTTTAGTTATTAGAAGTGTAATTATGTTTGTATAGCTATCTTCTTTTGGGTTTGTTGGAAGATTACTTTCTTGCATTTTCTATGTTGTAGTTTCTCTCCTTCTATTAGAATTTTCCATCTATTATCCTTTGTAGCGCTGGACTTGTGGGAAGATATTGTGTAAATTTGGTTTTGTCAAGGAATATCTTGGTTTTTCCATCTTTAGTGATTGAGAGTTTTTCTGGGTATAGTAGTCTGGAGTGGCATTTGTGTTCTCTTAGGGTCTGTATGATATCGGTCTAGGATCTTCTGGCTTTTATAGTCTCTGGTGAGAAGTCTGGTGTAATTCTTATAGGTCCGCCTTTATATGTTACTTGACATTTTTATCTTACTGCTTTTAGTATCTTTTTTTTTGTTTTGTGCATTTGATGTTGTTTTGATTATTATGTCACAGGAGGAATTTCTTTTCTGGTCTAGTCTATTTGGAGTTCTGTAGGCTTTGTGTATGTTTGTTTGCTATCTCTTTCTTTAGGTTAGGAAAGTTTTCCTCTATAATTTTGTTGAAGATATTTACTGGCCCTTTAAGTTGGGAATCTTCATTCTCATCTCTACCTATTATCCTTAGGTTTGGTCTTCTCATTGTGTCCTGGATTTCCTGGATGTTTTGGGTTAGGAGCTTTTTGCATTTTGCATTTTCTTTGACAGTTATGTCAATGTTTTCCATGGTATCTTCTGCACATGAGATTCTCTCTCTTCTATCTCTTGTATTCTGTTGGTGATGCTTTTCATCTATGACTCCTGTTTTCCTTCCTAGGTTTTCTATCTCCAGGGTAGTCTCCCTTTGAGATTTCATTATTGTTTCTACTTCCCTTTTTAGGGCCTGGGTGGTTTTGTTTAATTCCTTCACCTGCTTGGTTGTGTTTTCTTGCAATTCTTTAAGGGATTTTTGTGTTTCCTCCTTAAGGACTTCTACCTGTTTACCTCTGTTCTCTTGTACTTCTTTAAGGGAGTTACTTATGTCCTTCTTAATGTCCTCTATCATCATCATATGAAGTGAATTTAATTCTGAATCCTACTTTTCCAGTGTGATGGTGTGTCTAGGACTTGTTATGTTGGGAGAACTGGGTTCTGATGATGCCAAGTAACTTTGTTTTCTGTTGCTTATATTCTTATGCTTGCTTGTGTCAAAACTCCTCAGAGTCCAGATGTCTCTATGATCATTTGATCCTGTGATCCTGAGCTCCTGAGTGGAAGAGTTCTTGGGACTCAGGCTTCCTCTGGGATCCTGAAATCCTGCTGCTCTGAGTGCAGTGATTCCTCAGCTGCTCAGAGTGCATTGGTGGAACCATCACTGCTCTACGATGGTTCAGGATATGGTGTCTTCACAGGAGCAGACCTGCTAGGTGTCTGCCCCAGCCGAAAGGACCAAGCATGAGGCAGAAGAGGAGTGGTATTCTGGAAGGGCATGTTTGGTGAGTGATGGGTCCAAAGTATCCCAGGCTCTCAGTTGCAGTGCTGGGGCTTAGGCTTGTGGAGGAGGGTTCTTACCAGCTGGTCTAGGATGGTTCAGGATAAGGTGTCTTCACAGAGCAGACCAGTCAGGTGTCTGTCCCAGCCAAAAGGCCGGAACATTAGTTCTAATACCATTCTCTAGCCTTCTCTCAGAAAACCACAGTCAGATAAATGTTTGTTTTAATTAATTAAAAAATGGGAGATTAAAATTCTGTGTAAACTTACAAAGACTATTTAAAGCATGATGGGAACAAAGACTTGAGAAAGATGTATTAGTGTTGAGCTGAAATGGAGGGTAGACTTGGACCATCTGTGGTATCGATTCTAAGGAAATTACAATAGTGTTCATTGTTCACTGCCTTAGTAGGCTTTCTCTCGCTTGAGATTTCTTGAATAGTAACTTTCAACTTATTTTCTTAGTTACAAAACCTATAAGTTCTAACTATTTATCTCCATAAAACACAATACAACACAACACAAAACACCCGCACACTCAGCACAAATAATAAATAAATAATAAATAATGACATGGCTTAGTTTGAGGAAATACTACAACTGACTGGTCAATGTGTTCTATTTCAGTTCCTATTCTATATTCTTTGTTAATACTAGTTCTGACCCACTAAACTGATATCAAAATCCACAAACATATGTTAATGAGAATTTGCAAAAACCATCCTTGGACTGTTTCATTTCATATTTGAGTTTATTCTGGGACTAAATAAACTTTCTGAGTAGCGAGTGTTTTCAAATATACTTGCCTAGAGAGTAAGCATGTTTCTATGGGCTACCTTCTCTGCTCAGGAAATTTTCTTAAAATTCTCATAAAGAGTTCCCTCATTAGTTTTTTTTTTAAATTTATTTAAGGTTCATGTCAGTACATTCTAAGGCTAATGGAAAGAAAGCTCTTTAACAAATCACAAGATTATTACAGCACCCTTCCAAGGATCATGGTTAAGCATGAACTTGTTAATTATCTCAGGGGATATCAGCCATCTTCCTTGTATTCACACCGTGACCTTCTAGGAGCGACGTGCAGAAGCTGAAAGACTCTATTAACAAGGGGCTCCTGAAGGACTCAAAATTACATCACCGATTTTAATCCTTAAAATAGCAATGCTCCAAAAAAATGTCCTAGAGTCTCCTCTATATTATGAATGCCATTGTAACACCCTGGAATATTTCGGTGGTATAAAACTACAGAAGTAAGATGAACTTTCTCTTGGTTCAACAATGTGATCAAGTCACTTAGCTGGTGCTAAATTTGCATAGTTTAAAGAATCATTTTTATGTCCGTGATTCCAGACCATCTATTTCCTCTTCTGTAAACTGTCTTTTCTAATTTTCATCTGTATTCTGGATATCCTTATCTATGGATCTTTCTAGGAGTTACAGCATCTTGCCTTGAAAGTATCTCTTTATTTTCCATTAATTCTTTCTTTGGTTTTGAAAAGTCTATAAGAGATACTGCCAGCTTTGCAGCAGTAAACTCCCACAGTAGATCCCTTTCTGTCCTCTCATATTAAATTTATCAAGAAGGTCTCAATGTCATTTCTAGACTATTTCTTATTCTTGCCAAGTTTTTTTCTGTTTTTGCAATTTTACCTACATCATTTTTTGAAGCAGGTGCTAGTGTTTTCTTGTTTATATAGCTATCTCTAGTTTCTCTCCTGCCAGCCATATGGGGATCATATGAAGTTAGACATAGGTCAAGGTCATATGAACAGGAGCAACATGAAATATTGAATCCTTTGACAACTAGAGCACTGCACACCATGCTACATATGACCTTTCAGATGGCTACCTCAGAAAATAGGAATTGAATCCACTCATCCATGGCCATAAAATTCACATGAGGAAGCAGCAGAAGATAATCTTTGTTATGTTTCTTGGTTTTATCTCCTGGTCTAGCCTAACAAAATCCCTCTTATGACTTCAATCTCTTCTTCCTCCAATGATTAGTGCTCTAACTTAATAATCTTGTGAAGAATAACTTTCCTATATAAATTCCTTTTTGAAATGCCACTGTTTCAAATTCTTATGCATAGAGAAAAGTAGGAAGGAAATAAAGTTAAGGAATAAATGAGTTTAAAAACTGTCACGTTTCTCTTTTGAAACCTTGAAATTATTAACAGTAATGAGATAGGCATTACCACAAAACTTTATTAAAAATGCAAATATCATGATGATTATTTTCTTTATGAAATGTTTACTTTCTCATTTTATTTGTTTATTTCTTTTTTCATGAAATGGGACCTTATGTTGTAGGAAAAACTGACTTTCAACCTACTCTACAACCCAGGCTGGTCTCAGACATTCCGTAATCCCTTGTCTTGTCTCCCAGGTGCTCCTGTTTAACTCCAAGTTGCTTGATTTTCTGGCATTTTTTTGTGACTTCAGTTTATGTTTTAAACAGTAAAATTTTATTAGATAACTATTTAAAAGACTGTCTCACTTCAGCAGCTATTGTAGAAATGTGTTCATCATCTTTTCATTTTAAATTAGTTTCCTTTAAAAATAGTTATTCATTATAGTTTTCCTAACTGCTTTGAGTGCACCAACTATTCTTTCATGAATAATATAGGTAGTCAGGTAAATGAATATTCTACATCATCTTAACTTTAATTATTAAAAAGAAGAAAAATTTAAATTGGTTTCTACTGTAAAATCATATTTAATGGGTCTCTACTTTTACATTTATTATTTTAAAAGCACACACACACACACACACACACACACACACACACACACACAACTGAAAATAGATTCTTTTCTCAGATAACACATCCCAACCAGTTTCTCTTCCCTCTATTCCTCCTAGCTTCTCCCTCAAATCCATTCCTCCTTTGTTTCCTTTTCAGAAAAAAAACAACAAAACAAAAACAAAAACAAACATAAAACCCCCAGGCCTCCAAGAGATGACACCCAGGCAAGATAAGACAAAATAAAGACAAGTCAACATCCCTCATATGCAGGCTGGACAAGGGTCCCAAGAGCAGGCAAAGGAGTCAGAGGCACACCCACTACCACAAAACCATCAAGCTAGCAGCCATAATAAATGTACGGAAAACCTGGTGCAGACACAGGCAGGCCCTATGCTTGTTGCTTCAGTCTCTGAGCCCATAGGAGCACTACTTAGTTGATTCAGTGGGCTGTGTTCTCCCGGTATCCTCCATCCCCTCTGACTCCTACAGTCTTTCCTCCATGGCTTCTGCAAAGGCAGCCATCCCATAAATAACAACAGAAACAAGAATAGATATGGTGATATTCTTACAAGTGGAGCTCTGTACTCAGTGGGGGTGACTGTATCTTATGTAAATTTACCCAGTTAAGTTTCTTTCATTAGTGATACCTTGAACCTTTTAAATCCATCACTACACCTGTGTACCAGGAGCTTACTATACTTATGCCTTCAGCTCTTACCAAAGAGAATACTACATATGGCATATACTCTCACCTCAAGAGCTTATGCTCAAGACAAGATTCACATATATTATAGAAAAATGCATAGGGGAGGATGATTCAATTTTGAAGTGTACATCACAGTCTCTGAGTAGGAGAATTGAGAAGCAGAGGCAATCTACACAAGGAAGAGTAGTACTTAGGTAGCACTAAGGATCAGACAGTGAGCTTTGAGTAATAGTTTGTCAATTTAGACAAAATGGACCTAGTCCTAGAATTAGGTGTGATTTTTATCTCTGGGCTTTAAAAATATAATTTCCAAAGAGAAGTCAAACACATTTTATATGTACAGAACAGTGATTTAATATGTATAATCACATTGTAAAGTGGTTACCAGAGTTATTTATATCATCTCACAGAGTTAATGTGTGTGTGTCTGTCCGTATGTATGTGTGTGTGTGTGTGTGTGTGTGTGTGTGTGTGTGTATGTGTGTGTATGAGTGTGTATGATTTTAATTTGTCCTGGTGAGATATGAATAAATGTTATTTATACCATATGGATCACTGTTGCAATTAGTGGATTGAACTATCAATTTGCCACAATTGAATGTAGGCTTAAAAATTTCAAAAACATATTTTAATAAGGATTCTTAATGCTTTAACCTCCCTTCTAGCCCTCCACCCACCAGAGGTAGTGGAAAAGAAAGGTTATTAGGATACAAGGGAAGTGGAGCCAATCCAATCTGTGTTGTCAGCAGAGTTCAGTTGGCATGAATCAGCTGTGGCACTCTATCCATTCACAAACACCATTCACAAATCAGCAATGGCACGTTGATCCAGAAGAAGCTGCAGGTTCTGCTGTATGCCATTTAGAAGTAGTTCCTTGGGACAATTTCAATCTCCAATTGTCAGGATACCAGCACTCCAGTTCAGTAGTGTCAGGAGAGCAAACATAAATCAGCAGCAACAGCATGACCTACCAGAAACAGCCAGGCCTCCAGTGAGTTGGCATGAGTCAGCAGGAATGACTAGAACCAGCCGAGATGCCAGGAGAAGTTCTCTGCCATGTCTCTCTCATGAAGGGTGAAGATCATTGGAGAGGAAGATGTGAGCCCAAGGAGGCATTGCAAAGTTAGCTATACAAGGCCACTCTCACTGTCCATTGACTCCTACTTATACTCACCCCAAACATCATGTGTCCTCCATGGGTCTTGTCTCAGCAAAAGATCACATGAGCCTATCTTCCAAAGACTTCCACATCACTTTTCCAGTCAACTAGAGTCCGTGAAAGTGGCAAGAAGCTGCAAGAAGCAATTAGAAGTAGCCAGAACATCACCAGGTTATTTATTTATTTATTTATTTATTTATTTATTTATTTTTGGTGCATTTCTTTCTATGAACTCATAACAATGATCAGTAAGGAATGACAAGGCATACTGATACCGTTCAGTGTTGTTCACTGGCTGTTGGGTTAATATTTATATTTCTTCTTAATATCATTGGTCCTTTCACAAGTTGGCTTTAGCAAAACATTCTTGCATCTATGGGCCTCAGCAAAATCTCATTTGACATAACTGACTTTCCAAAGAAACCAAAAGTTTCCACTGTAATTGAGAATCTCTGAAAAGAGTTATCCCTAAGGACTTGCTTTAATAAGTTTGTCCTGTGAGTATGCCTATATGGATTTATGGATTGTCTTGATTATTAATTGGGAGTTGGTGCTACTAAATCCTAGGTACCTGGTCTTGAACTATGTAAGAAAGCTAAGAAAAAAAAAAAAAAAGCTAAGCCAGCCAGAAAGCCACTTCTTTCATGACTATTGCAATGCTTCTCCAGCGATGAAATGTGTTCCTTGGTTGGAGGTATTGCTGTGTGGAATACCAAGCTTGCCTCACTCTTGATGATAGGTAACCTATAAGATGAAATAAGCCCTCCCCAGCCCAAGTTACTTTTGATCATGGTGTTCCTTGCAGTATCTGAGAAAGCAACTAGAATGTCATCCCCTCTTCCCATCCACAGACCAGCTCCTGGTGATGACCATTCTACTTCCTGCCTCTATGGGTTCAGCTGTCAATATTCTTCACACAAGAGGGAGCATATTTTAAAATATGCTAAATAAGTTTCCAACACATACACATTTTTCCCTTTATTTACCAATAGACACAAGAACTGATTCTGTATTTTGAGTATTGTGAGTAATGTTGCAGCAACGGTGGGGACATATCTCACTGAAATCTTGTTTTTATTTCCTTTGACTGTATACCCAGAAATAGATTATTGTGCCATGTGGTGTTACTGTCTTATTTTTCAAAAGAGTCTTTGCTGTTTTCTATTGCAGCAATACCAATTTACATTCTCACCAGCAGCACACAGAAAGGGTCCCTTTCCCCACACCTTCCCAAATATCTGTTAAGTCTTGTCTTTTTGTTAATAGCCATCCTAACAAATATGAAGTGATACTGTGATTCTGATTTGCATTTCCCTGATGATTACAGATAGATCTTTGTTCTTATCATATGCCTGTTTTTTATACACTTATACATAAATGTATAAATGTAACTGATTTAAATGATTTGTTCATGTGTGTATTCTTTTATTACTCTTCATCTGATATGCAGTTTGCAAATATTTTATGTCATTTCAGAGTTGCCTGTTTCTTTTTGATGCCATTTCCTTTGTTGTGAACCCTTTCTGGTTTTGATCTTGGTATGTCTGGTTGTTTTTTCTTTGGTTGCTCATGCTTATGCTTTCATATCCAAAAAGTATTTGCTAAGAAAATACTAAGGACCTTTCCTATGTTTCATTTTGTCCTAACTATAATTGACCCTATAAAAAGTAAAATACATAGAGTTCATATTAGGAGGCAGAAAGCTTTTGAAAGATTGATGTAGGTTATAAAGGAAGTTTTTGAATGAATAGGTTTATAAACAAGTAAGTAAATTAATCAAGTAAATAAAATCCTACTTCAGAGACTGTTTTTTAAACATCCTCAGATTTGTTTCCTCAACTGTGAAATCTGAGTTTTGTTTCACAAATCCACTGAATCTTTGTTAATTTGTTAAAGGAGAAATGTTTTAAAAGTACTATCTCTCTTAACTCTGAGAATTTCACACAACATACTTGAGTCATAACACCTCAGTTCCTCTCAAATTCACCTACCCTCCCTATCCACCAAACTTTGTGTTTGATTTTTTTCCCCCATGAAGTTCAGTTTTTGTTGCTGATGTACTTTTAGGTGTGGGGCCTACCCTGGAGTGTGGTCAGCCAACTGGTGGTCATGTCATTATAGAAAACTGACTATCTTCTAGTCTTCAGCCAAATGCTGATAGATACTTAGATAGGTGTAGGATTTCGTGTCCACCTCTCCATCTGCTGCTGGGCTTTTAGCTAGCTTGAGCTTGCCAATGCTAAAGTATATATCATGACAATCACTATGTTTATATGTGCAACTTCTCTGCTGTTCTTGGAAAACAGTATTTACTTGAAGACATCTATCACCTCTGGCTCTCATAATATCTTCTCTTCCTGAACCTTGTGGAGACAGATGTGATATAGACTGCCATTTAGGGCTAAGTAATCCAGTAATGCTCTTATTTTTCCATGTTGACCATCTGTGGGTCTCTCTGTTAACCCCCATCTGTTGCAAGAAATTTCTGTGATCATGGTTAAAGGATGTGCTGATCTACAAGTTTAACAATAAATCATTAGGAGTTATTTTAATACTATGAATTAAACAAAGTAAACATTGCCATTAACAAAAAAGAGGTCATAGACCGAAACATTTTGAGAAACTGTAAATGTACAAGTGAGAAGATGATAATGAGTTTCATTAACAAGACCGCATTCCCATGTGGTATATGGTAGTTTTATTCTCTATGCCCAGTGTGCCATTATCTCCTCCTGGCAGTGAATTTTCAAATGTATTGTGAAATGAGGGGCCATCAAGACCCCACACTAGCCTCGGCCACTGTGAAATTCAGTAGTACATGAGGAAGGAGGATGGTGTTGGCCTTCATTAATTTCAGCTCAAAGAGTGTATCTAGAGGATGCTGACTAAACTATCGATGCCCAAAGCGATACATTGCTTAAGAGCAGCAGAAAAGAATCTCACTGAGACAAGCGCAGGAAGCAATTCCAAAATACATGATTAAAAAGTAAACCAAACACTTACAACTGAAGCACAGATGGTGTTAGCTTCTCATGACGTTTACTTTCACCTTGCTGCCTGTTCAAGTCCTGTTTAGGATATTAAGTTCTGTTCATAGCAATGACCTCTGTGGGTACTCACCTATCCAATCTACTACTATGCTTCTGTTTTTATTGTCAATGCAGGTTAGTTTTTATCAACATGGCACTAGCCAGACTCACCTGCAAAGAGAGAGCTTTCCCCCATTTGGCTTGTGGGCATATCTGTAGTTCATTTTCGTGATTCATGATTGATGTGGGAGGATCTCATGTCTCAGGAACTGGTCCCGGTTGAGTAAGAAAGCAAGCTGAGCAAGTTATGGAAACTGAGCCAGTGAGCAACATTTCTCCATAGCCTCTGTATCAATTCAGACCTCTAGAATTCTGCCCTGATTTCCCTCAGTGATGGACCGTAGCCTGTAAGCTACAAAAGCCCTTCTCTTCCTCAGCTGCTTTTGCTCAGTGTTTTGTCCTATGAATATAAACATGAATAGAACAAATTCTTTTAGGAAAACCTTGAAAACATCTGTACAAGTCAAAAGATTTCAACCAAACTCTTTTAATACAATAGCAAATCTAGAGTCTCTCTCTCTCTCTCTCTCTCTCTCTCTCTCTCTCTCTCTCTCTCT
>NW_021604616.1:3080458-3145042 GCF_004785775.1 Grammomys surdaster | reverse complement strand
GGGAGGGGGAGGGGGAGAGGGAGGGGGAGGGGGAGAGGGAGAGGGAGAGATGAGATGAGATGATGAGATGCAGTAGCCTACACATTCCCACACACAGAAATGGTGTAAAAACACAATATTGAAAACCATAATATATGTGCAAAAGACCTATAAGACTGAAAAGACCTATAAAACTATCAGCCAAAATATTAAGAGACAAAAACTTTTGAAAAATACCATCGAGTTTATGTTGTGCTGGCTATGTACTAATGGGCATGGGTCCTGGTTTGTATATCCAGAGAAACTTCATTGGAGTAAAGTAAGTTTTCCTTTGTAAACTGTTGTCAGTTGGAGATAGATACCCCTTCTTGGTCTGGCTTGGGAGGTTTGTCCACTTTCTCTCTTGGTTTTCGAACCCATTTGCCAGTTCAGACTCTGTTCATGCTGTCACAGTCTCTGTGAGTGTGTGTGTGCACCAGTCCTGCTGTGTCAAGAAGGCCTTGTTTCCTTGGTATACTCATCCTCATTGGCTCTTAAAATGACTGGTATGAGAGGGCCCAGCCTACAATGAGGGGACCAGAGCTCGGAAGGTAGTCCTGGGTTATGTAAGAAGGCAAGCCCAATAATCCATGAAGTGCAACACACTAAGCAGCTGTCCTCTGGTCTCTGTCTTGGTTCCTGCCTCTTGGTTCCCGATTGATTTTCTATCCTGATTTTGCTCGGTGATGAACTGTAGTGTGGAAGTATAAACCAATTAAGCCACTGGTTTTTCCTCCTTAGTTTTGGTCAGTGTTTTATCACAGCAGCAGAGAAGGAATGGAGAATGTATGGAGAGTGATGCTTAAATGTCACCACAATCTAGGCAAAGGCAGAATGAAAAAAAAACTCAGCAAGACTTGCAGAAAAGCAGAGATGATGTAGGTTTGAGATGGAAGTGACAAGGCTGGCCTGAAGATGGAGAATGGGAACCTTAGACTGCAAGAAAAGAAGTGAAAGTCGAGGAGGCTGTGTAAAATGGAGAGAAGAGGTGAAGGCATGTGCACACCTGAAACTCATAGTCTGAATTAAGCCAGCGCATTAGCTGAGATTGAAGTAAAATGAATGGAGGGAGGTCCTGCAGAAATAAAGGTTGAGAACATACAAAATAAAGCAATAGAGAGAACTGAGTATATTTCAGACTGTTAGATAGATAGGAAAGCACATCTGACAGCCACCCTGAGCCACCCCTGTGGTACCCTGACCTTAGAGCAGAAACACTACAGAACTAACTTCTGTCTGTATGAACATTGTGTTGGGTGTTTGTAAGTTTCAAGTCTATATGCTTGCAGATAACTTTCTAAAACATAGAATTCTCCTGATCCTAACCTGCCTGCCCTATTCCAAGATAGACCACTACTCACTCTAAACAACCTTTTAACACACACATGCTTGAGTTATTTAAAATTATAGAACTACTTTTGAAAATTAGTGTGAAAGTTAGACCTTGGGACATTTGTGTGTGTGTGTGTGTGTGTCTGTGTGTGTGTGTGTCTGTGTGTCTGTGTGTACACACACAAACATGTGTTTTGTAGTAGTGAAGGAGTCAGGACAATACATATACCTTACTGGGAAACATCTAACACAAAGGTCAAAGGTAGGAGATTTTTAACTTCTAAGAAAAGCATAAAGGAAAGAGAGAAGGAAGGAAAGACAGCAGATGGGAGGGAAAGCAAATATGAGCTTGCAAAGTGGGATTCTTTGTAACTGCCTGCAGGTGAGTTTTATGTATGTTGACTCAAAATAAACTAAAGTCAAGAAAATAATTCAAGTAGTAGCTCAGCAGTGAAAACCAGTTAATCATTTTTTAATTTTTTCTTCACACAACACGTGTTACAATTGTTCAATTTTCTCTAAAGCCCTCATGTTTTCAACCCTGGAGTTTATATTTTATGTGACAACTTGACATTTGCCCCTCCACTGTTAAAGATAAACTCGATTCAAATTTAGCCAGAATATTAATGACTTCTTTTGATGGACTTAAAGAGTTTAGAAAAAAAGAATTTAGACTATGAAAATATAGTAAAATATCATGTATATTTTATTATACCTAAAGGATTTTGAAGTTAAACACACACACATGCTCACACATGTGCACACATTACAGGTAATTTAAAACATGAAATAAAATATTGTCTCCATAAGTAACGTGGGACACTATCATTAAACAAATGGCAGAAAGCAGATGCAACATTGACGTCTATTCGATTGGTATTCACTAATGTGCTGCATAGAGAAAGTGCTTAAGACTGTGGCTGAAAGCGAAGCCTTTTATTTTGGCCATCTAGGAAGCCTATGAGACTTTGAGAAAAGTGGGTACATGGGTGCATGGGGGGGTATATGTCAGCATTTCTGATGGAACTTGCCTAAAAGGAACCAGGAAAAGAGAAGACTAAACAGTAGTAGGGAGGGAGGGTGGGGAGCTACTCTACTCACTTAACCGCAGTATTACATGTAATACTTTTCTGACTGTTCTTTTCATGAAGCCAATACACGATATCTACTTTAAAATTCTATGGACTCAAATTTGAATTGCACTACCCTCTACGAACTCTTTGGCCTTGTACAGATACTCCCACTGCCACCTAAGCCAGCTATTCTAAATCTGAGGGTTACAGTCCCCTAAAGACCATGAGAAACACAGATATTTTTATTCTTAACCGTTGCAAAATTGCAGTAATGAAGCAGCAATGAAAATAATTGTATGAAGAACTATACTAAACGTCAGAGCATTAGGAAGGTTGAGGACCACTGCTCTAAACAAAACCTATAACAAGAAGTCTTGTTATTTTTTAAGGTTTGTACAGAGAACTAAATGTGACAACAGGTAGCAGAAACTGATAAACATTTGCCCAAGGAAATATTTACTTAGGGTAACTCTAAATAAAGGAAACTATTAGAAGAAAGATGGCATGCTTCTAGATAAAAATCTAGGTTTCATACTGGATGATTTATTTTTTTTAAATGAGTAATGCCAAATAAAGAAGTCACCTTAAACCACATTATGAATATACCAAGAAGCTCCCTGAGCTACATCTTGAAGTCTGTTAGAGGGATGACTGTAGGTTCTATTTCGTCTCAGTCCGTATTCTCCAGGTCAGCTCTCCTTTACAATAGCAAAAGCTCCTGGTGCACCCCAAAGCTGTTGGTAACAAACTTGGCTCAGCAGACCTCACCCCAAATGCAGCTTCTCTAGTTTTGCTTTCACATTAAAGATAATGCCTTGCTTTTTCTTTGACTATTTGCGTTTATTGTCTTGCCTGTTCCTTGACTATTTGCATCTATTGTATTGCTAGACCCTCAATCTAGAACTGACCTTAATACATGCATGTAATTAAAATGGTATAAAAGCATAAATGAAGAGAGGGTATGGGATAGGGGGTACTAGGGAGGGAAATGGGGAAAAGGGATGACATCTGAAATGTAAATAAATAAAATATCCAATAAAAATTAAAGATACAGAAAAAGAGTTTCAAACTCTTTTTATTTATTTTAAAAGTTTCTGTAGTTCACAAATTACACAAATCCTCAAAATTCAAAAGCACTTTGAGTTTTCATAGTCCTGTTTTCTAAATGTGAATAAAATATTCATCCTTACACATGTGGAAAAGCAACTGACTTTCTTATTATACATTCCAAATTTAAAGTTACTGGGAATTGGGTTAAGTAGTCAAGTGCTTCTTACTAAACTTCCAACAGAAGTCGGAATCAGTGCCATGTGGTATCACTGACATATGATTTGTGAGCATTTACATTAAGCAAGGCATTGCCTTAATGTTGTGGGATCTAGATACAATTTAGATACAATACAATGGAAACTCTTAAGGTTCAGCTCTTAAGGTGCTCAGAAAAATTGTTGTGACAATCATTGTTGAGTATTACAAAATTAGAAAGAGCATTGCCTACATTGAAGAATTTGAATCCGTTTGCAGGCATGAAATTTTACAGTGTAAAACTTGGACATGACTTCTGAACAAGAAACAGGGCTGTGTTTTTATTAACAGAGTAATATCGAACATTGTTGAGTACCTTGTATGTACTATCTTGGATATTTTATGCCTAGGTAGATGTAAGATTGTCTTGTGTTGATCTTCAGTGGTAGGTGATAGAAACACAAATTCACAGATAAACATCAGCTTTAATGATAGTCCCCACTCTAGTTGTTGGGGAACAACTAGAAAGACTGAGCAATACATCTACTTCATATGTGTGGAGGGTTTTCGTTCAGCCTTTGGTTGGTGGTTCAGACTCTGAGAGTCCCCAAGGGTCCAGCTTAGTTGACTCTGTTGGTCTTACTGTGGTGTTCCTATCCTCTTATGTCCCTCAATTCTCCCCACAGCTCTTCCTTAAGACACCCTTCAGTGGGAGAGGATATGTATAACTCTGCAGAGACTTGAGATGCCAGGGTCCAGGGATACCCAGGGGAGCCTCTACCCTTTCAGAGCAGAAGTGGGGGGATGGAGGGAGGGACTATGTGAGGGGGGAACCAGGAGAGGAAGCAGTGATCAGGATGTAAAGTGAATAAATAAATAAATAAATAAATAAGAAAAAAGAAGAAAAAATAAAAAAGAAAAAATGAAGTACAAATTCATCTGTCTAGGGCAGAACCAGAGTCTTGATCACGCCATCCATTTACTTGAGGCAGAATCACATCATTGGCATTTTTACCTTTTGCTCTATTGCCTTACCATCTCCTATTCTTCCTCCCTCTCTCCTTCTCATTCCTCTTGTGTCTCACAAAGTCACCAAGACAGCCCTCAGTCTTGCTCCTTCTGCCTTCTTCCTGTTACTAGCACATACCACAGCACTTACCCTTGTCTGTCCCTACTTACACTAAGGCTCGCTCCACAAGGAGTCACTAATAGTTATGAGGTCAGTCACATAGACCACAGGAGGAGAAAGAGTGCACTTTTCTAAAATCTGATGACTTTATGTTTGCTATCTTCCAAAAGTAGAGGATAAATCTCATGAGGGGCATGGTACTTTGATGAGTTTAGATAAAACACTATTGGGTCCCACTGAGGGAAAACTGGGTAGAGTGATTGCTACCTCAAGGAAAGTTGGCCTATAATTAGGATCCATGCTCCTTCCAAATTAGCTCCCAGACTCCACTAGAAGTCATTATTTTGGTCAAGACTGCTTCCTGTCTTATTGTATTAATTGTATGTGAAAACTTGTCACTTGTTAATTGCAAGTACAATCAAGATACAAGTTCCTTTCATATTTTCCTCTTGTGAAAAAGCACATTTCCTAATATAAGAGATTTCTGTAATAAATCTAGTCTTTAAGAAAGGAAAGAAGAACTTGTAAAATACTGGGATTCTGACAAATTCAGCATGGCTTTTAACAGGTGACAAACTGTGATTCACTGCCACCATCTGGATATACCCAATGTTTACAGAACTTTCATTTGGTTTGTTTGCATGTATATCTGCACATGAGGTATTTGAGAGGCAAGGAGAAGACAGTGGTTTTAGATGGACAATGTACTATGTTAGGGTTGATTTTAAATGGTCCCATTTCTCTTCCAAATCAATAAAAGGATACTTTTTGTGTGTGCACTCTACTAGGAGGGCAGACTTTTTCCTATTCTATTGAGGACGTTTTTCAAATAAGCTCATTTATCAGCTGCTCATATGCCAAATGCAAAAGTGCATCTGTATTATTTTATATATTGACAATGTGCTTTCAATGTTGAAATCCAGTTGATTTTTCTTGACTGTAAAAATTTCAGGGGACAAATTACATTATTCAGACTTTTTCTGTTCTGTTAAATTTGATCACATCCCTTCTGCCCTAGTTCTACAGGGCAAAATGGGAGACTGAAGCCCAGAGTTCGTCTGCTTCACCAGTGGGTTTCTTTTCTTTTCATTTTGGAAATGGGGTGTGTGTTTTGCAGAGGGTGTTAGTAGCAGAGCATATCTTTCAAAGAAAGAAAGCAAAGCTTGGCAACACACCAGTGCATTCTGATAGTACCTTTGAAGATGGCTATCATTTCAGCTGTTTTAAAGCAGGGAGAAGCACCGTAGGGCATTAAAGTACAATATCTATAGTCACATTGCCATGGTATTAAATAAAGTGAAGGCATGAATATTTAAATTAGATTGTGTTTTTCATACTTTATTATGTCAGGAAGAAATTGCAAGCTCTGGAAATCCTTTGCGTCTCATTGAGAGAAAAGTCTTGTTTTTATGGTCCCTCTAAAGAAACATCTGCATCAGCAGAAGGTTGCTAGCAGTCATCATATTTGATTTTATTTAACATTTCTTAAACACGGAGTTGTTTCTATGTATATGTGGTGTGTTGGCATTTTTACATTATCACCTCCTTGATTTAATTTTTATTCTTGGTGCTGACCTGTCATAGGGGATAAATCTATTCAACAGGAACACTCCGTTGTGCTTAAGCGCACAGGCAAATGCAATTCATTTGAGTGAAGACATTGTAAGTCACAGAAAGAAATCTATTTAAAAAATTTTAAAACCATCCTTTTGTGTCAGTTAGAAAAGTACACTATCATCAGGCTGTAGCTTGTATAAATGAGTCTGTGTATCCCAACTCAAGTTGCAATTATTACTACTGTTGTTATTATTATTACTATTATTAATTTTTTATTATTATCATTATCAATATCATTGCTCTTGTGCTACCAAAAATTGAAGTCATGGTCTTGCCCATGCTAAGGTAGTAGTTTACCACTGAGCTATTTTTCCAGTCCTTCCTTTAACTTTACTATTCTGAAACTCTCCATGTAAATTTAAATCCTCTCAGTACTAATGAGCATCCTTCAGTTTGTCAGGAACAGAAGATTGATTTTACAGCATTTACAGGCTTAATGATACAGGAAAGAGCGAGGTGAGCAGTAAGAATAAGAATCCTATAGAGAACATACATTATTGCTATGAAGCCTCACAGTCAAAAGAGCCCCCAACTTCACAACATGCTCAATGCAGTAGTCATTGTAGTTGCTCTGTGAAATATGACACCTCAGGGGTCCACCATGCATCTTAAGATTCTTGAGATAAACAAAGTGACTTCTTTTATGGTGATCATCCTGGGCCCACAAATGCTTAGATGCTTGATGCATAGTTCACTCTCTCTCTCTCAAAACCTCTGAGATGGGGACTACTGCTGCACCCATTTCACAGACACAGAGCTTAGGAGTTAGTCACTTTTCCAAGGCCACACAGAAAGTTTTGGGAAAGCACATACCTGGGCACATAGAAAGGGGCCCTAGAATCTATGCTTTAGTCCCTAGTAGTAGGGCTATAGTAAATTATATAGATAGGACAAATTGGGAACTATATTTTCTAAATTTGAAAAGGAAACATCAACATATGTGGAAATATATCAAATTGTAAATATTCAGTGTGTTTATATGTGCATACGCATGTACACATATGTGTGCATGTATGTGGAGTTCAGAGAATGATCTTCAAACTCATAAGGCACGTATTTTAGCAAGGAACCTATTTCCTCAGCCCTGTCAATGTCTTTTAATAGAAAAAGCACATCTAACATTTTTACTCTTATCATTTTCCTCATGGGAGTTTAGATACAGTTTGAATTTCTAAGGTTGCTTCCTCTTAAATACTTTCTTGTTGCATTTATTTGGTTATTTAAATTTAGCTTTGCTAAATTTAAGGAACAAAACTTAGGTAGCCATTATAGAGATTAGAGATTAAAAATACATTGCCGATGAAGTCAAATCATTGACTCATCACTGGAAACAGGCTTTAAATGACTGTATCTTTTAAATGAGAGCTACAAATGGTGGCAGATATGCAAATAAATAGGGTGGGTGATCAATGTACTTAAGTATACTATACTGGTCTGTAAAGATGTTCTTTTTTTAGCAAATGGCTAAAATAAACTCATTTTATCAAAACACATGAATTTGTATGACTTCTTACGCTATCATGAACTTTACAACCCCATTTACAGAAAAAAAAACCATATTTCTCAGTTTGGAGAACAATTGTCATCAGAGTCATAGGACGCCTCTGAGAGGTATAAAGATAGAGGTTTGTCTTAGGCCATCAGTTTTGTTCAAAGGTAAATTTAAGCAACATTTTAATATTTAAAAAAGTCTTGTAGAATAATAACATATTTGCATTTTTAAAATATCCTGCCTAACTCTTCAAAGCAATTTCACAGTCATGGCTGTTATGTTAGAAGTTGGAGCTATGCCACAAGCCCTCTGGGTACAGCTATTTATTCTTCTTTGCCTTAGGGAAATTACAAAAAATAAGTTCTAGACTTTCTGAGATAATGTCGCTTTCCATATCCTTTCTCTATCTATAGTTGGTAGTAAGTTTTGACACAATATGACTCGAACAGTGAAGGTGAAACGGAGATGTTTTTAAAAGCCTCACTATGTATTGGTCTGTTAATCCAAAAGAGCAGATAGATCGATAATAGTCTTGCTCATGAAAGGGAACAAAGAGTATTAATATATAAGGAACAGAAAATAGAGTTAATTGCATTTTTCAGAGAGTAGCGATACGTATCTAGCAATTCTCTCTTGTGACAGTTGCTACACTTTGTGAGGTTTTGGTGTTGTTCTGTGTAATGACACACCACTGCCTCTTGCAATCACAATCAATTGCCTGCTACTGTTTTATTTGTTGTGTGATACAAATTCATGTTTTGTTCTCTAGTAATATAGTTCTTGCAGGTAACAAAGAAGGCAAATGAAAAAAGAATCGAGAACTGCAATTCAATGATGGCATGAATGGATTTTATGTGTGACTGACTTGTGTGATGAGAAAGTCAAAATAAAACACTCCAAGACATAGTACATGGCAATCTCAAAGCAAGGTAATTCTTCCACAATTCAGGCTTATTCTCATGTTAGGATTTGGTCCATGCAGAGCATTATGCTATTATAAGAACAACAATTCCTTAGGTTACTTATCTGGTTTTCACTTGACATCAAAACATGGAGAAGGAGCTTCATGATGTCAATATCACCAGGCAGGAATGTTTTCCCATGTTACACTGTTTTGTTAAGTGTTTTTTTAAAATGAGTATTCATTGTGAGCAATGTGTCAGCTAATTTCTAGGTGAATATTAGGAAATTTGGACTCTAGTACTGTTCTTTAAGCTAACTGTAACTTTTACATTATATCAATTTATTTAAAAAACCACACTGTCACCATATTAGCCAGTATGATACAGCTACTTGCTGTATACTAAACATTTACTTTACCTACAGACTTAAACTCAAAGGCGTAGGAAAGAGGTACTGTGCTAACTGCAACCCAAAGATAGCTAGAGTAGCCTTTATTTATTTTTCTATTTATTGAAAATAGATTTTTTTGTTATATATTCTTATTACAACTCCCCCTCCCTCTATCCTTCCCAGTTCTGTTCTGATCATATCTCTCCTCCCATTGGGATCCAGCCCATTTTTGTCCTTTGTTTGACAGCCATCTTGTTTCTAAAGGATAATAGTAAAATTAAATAATAAGATAAAACGAAACCAACACATCAGAATAAGACAAAACAAAAAGAAGGAAAGGACCCCAAGAGGAGGCATAAGAAATAGAGACCCATTTATTTGCACACTAGGCAATCCCATAAAACCACTCAACTGGAAGGTACAATATATGTGCGAAGGCTCCATAGGGTAAAAGAGGTGATGATGCATTATGAGATAAAGACCCTCCAAAGATACCATTGAGTTTGGTTTTTGTTGCCACTGTTGGGCATGCAGCCTATACTTAAGAGTACTTCATTTCTTCAATGAGACTCCCTTGGTGAAAACTACATTCTCATTTGCAAGTGGTATAAGTTGAAGATTGCTGCTGGGCTAGGTATAGGGGCATGTGTCTACTCCTCCAGTTAGCTCCAGGACCCTGTCTGGGGCCAACCTGTGCAGGCTCTGTTCACACTGCCTCAGTCTCTGTGAGTTCATATGATCATCATCTTGTCGTAAGCCATAATTAGATCCTACAGGTTTGATATCTGTAACTTGCTTTGTCTTCATTTCTTTATTCCTGTGCCTTATGGATATTTCAGTGAATCCTCTTGTTTCTCTGGAAAAACTTCTGACAAAAAGCAAATCAAGGGAAGAAGGGCTTATTTTGGCTTATGCTTCCAGCAGATTCTTCCATCATGGTGGCAAGGCATTGCATCCTGGGAGAAAAGAGGCCAGCCAATCACATTGTATCCACACAGGGAGAATAGAGAAAACAGAACATGGAGATAGGCTATAAATTATGCAGGCTGGCCACAGTCATCCACATCCTCCAGCAAGTCTTTACCGTCTGAAGTTTTCACATCTTTCTAAAACAGCCCTATAACTCTCTACCAAATGTTCAAGTACCCGAGCTCATTGGGAACATTGCACATTGCCTGGGCTCTGCCAGAGTTTGATGTATTTTCAGTTTTCAATGTTTATGTCATTCTGTAGATTTCAAACTCATTGCTCTCTGGGTCTCCCTCCCTCCCTCCCTCCCTCCCTCCCTCCCTCCCTCCCTCCCCTCTTTTTCCCAACCTGAGATACAATTGGCTTTCCTTTCCACAGGTTGAGCATCTACTGACACAACTATCAGTGGAAAAATTGCTGGGCAAAATTGCATGTGTACTGAACATACACAGATTTCTTGTTATTACTCCATAAATGGCAAATTGTAACACACACACACACACACACACACACACACACACAAGTATTTATATTGTATTAGGTGTTACAAGTAATGAAGAAGGTAGATAGGAAAATGTGTAAATGTTATGTGAAATGCCACACCATTTTATTGAGGGAAGTTTGGCAGCAGATTTTGGTATCTACTATCTATGATGGGTATGGGTGTTCTATGATGTGGTGGACAGAATAAATTCTGTAAGTACTGAAGAATGACTATGTCTGCCTTTTAATGTCTATGTTATGAGAGCTTCATTCTTTTCTGTCTTGTAGGTGTATTTCCATAGGAGTGTGTATCTATGAGAGTGGGTGGGAAGTTGTTTCACTATTTTGGAGTCCAGTGATGAGGAATAATTTCATTGATCCTGCTGGCTGTTTCACTGCCCAGGATCTGTTGTCTCTGAGGGGTGCTTTACACCAAATGACAATAGGTTCTTGAGATCTCAGAGCTTGTCATTGACAAGTTTAACTTGGAGTGTTTTCATCTGTGTAATACTTCAGGCCCATTTTCTGCTTCTTCCTTGAGAGCTGTCACTTAAATGTGGTTCTTTCTGTGAATCTCACAGTCACAGAAATGTGTCATTTACCAATTTGAGGTCTCCCTTGAAATTCCTTAGCCATCAGAGGAAAGAATATGTCTCGGCGACGTTCCATACACTGATATGCTCTCTGTTTCTAGTCTCTCGTCACATATTCTGTTTCCTGGTCCTAGAATACTGCATACTGATATTAAAATATGTAGAAATAATCACATCAGTCAAAAATAATGTTTACTAACATTTAGCATATGTTCTAGGATTTTCATTAGGAAACATACAATTTCCCTGAACTTGGAAAACATAAACATTTTACAAATACATTTTCCTATTTGTGGTTCTCAATCTCTCCTGTTCCTTCCTAAATCATTTCAATTTAATTTTATTTCAAGGCATTATTCTCTAACACTATTTTTTTCCTCAGTTACCATTCTTATTCTGTAAAATGTTTTTCTATGACTTCCAAATGATGTCATTAAAGTCTGAGTTTCTTTGAGAAGAAAATTTCAAAGTGTCATTTGTATGTTTAAGACATTTTACTTTTTTGACTTTATTTTAAAGTCAGAAAAATAAGACTCTTAAGAATTATAGTTTTATCATGTTATTATGCAACAAAACTATATGTACAGTTTTTCTTACCCTGACAACCCACCCTTGTCCTCCGTTAGGGATAAAAACTTGTCATGTGATTATATATAATTTTAACCCATGCCTGGAATTCTTCCTCCCAGAAAGTCTTCCTGGTTTCCTCCCTCCTCTTATTAAAAACAAATAAAATGGACCATTCCTAGTAAGTCGCCTTATAACTCTTCATGTAGGTTTGCAAACTGCCTCTGTCTTACCAATCTTTGTTTCCTGAACTTTGTCCCAGTTTTTATTCATTTCTTATCTTTAAATATACTGTACAGCCAACTTCAGAATTAGGAGAACCTTGTGTATTATCTCTGTACCACTCACAATACTTCATGCTTTCTGAGAAAAATAAAAATATGATAAAGTGTAGATATTAAGTTTTTAAAATTTTTAAATTATATTTATTTAATTGTGTCTATGCGTTTGTGGGGTACATAATTTCCACAGTTCACATGTGGAGGTCAGAGAAAAACTTGGGGGAACTCAGTTCTCTTCTTCCATCATGTGTGCCCTGGAAATCAAAGCTAGGTCTTATCTCCAGGTACCTCTATCTGAACCTTCTCACTGGCTTCTGATCTTTTTCTTCTTTTTTAATATTTGACATATCCAAATCTTCCATTCAAATCTACAAAAGTGTCCAGAAGGTTTGGAGTATACCTCGGTGGCAGGGAGCTTGTTCAGCATGTGTAAAGGACCTATGTTCTATTGCCTAGCATGTTTAAGGTCTCGTGTGAGATTGCATAGAGTATGTAAGAGCTTGTGTTGGATTGCCATTACTGAAACAAATAGGACAAGAGCTTAGATGATGCAAAAATATTTATTAAATTATTTTATAATTTCTCCCTTTGCAGTTGAGAATTCTTGTCAGTTTTCCTCATCCACCATACCTTATGTTCAAGATAAGCTTCATCTTACTATGCTTTTGGAGTCATTTCTTGATCTATAATATTCTGTAGTTAATGATGAAGGCCTTATGCATTGAATTTCTCTTAACCTTGAAACACATGGATCTAATTTTAGTATTGATTATTTAATGGATTGTCATGTGACTTTAGATGATTTTAACCCATTGTTATGGGCCTAGAATTCTCTATAACTCTTAGTTATATGTTGTATTTATGGATTGATGATTTAACTTTTGTCATTTCTTGATTGCTTGGTTTTGTTTCCCTTTTTATTCTCATTTTTACCCCTTTGGAAGGTTTCATCTTTGACTTCTAATAGCTTTTGTGGCACTATAATTTTAATTTTGATAAATATTTTATACTTGAAATACCCTTTAAAATGGTATTCAAAGTGTTCTCATGTGATTCTTTTTTTATGTACATCATAGGTTTTTCTACTTCTCTGAAGCTTTGAGTTTGGAAGGTTGCTGTAGCTTCCTTAAGTACCTCATTTATATCTTTTCTGTTCTATTTTTCCACCTTCCTTGTTAAATGTAAAAGTTATAAATAAATTTGACTGTCTAATTTTGTTTAATTGGAGACACCAAAATTGTGAAATGAATGGATGTCAGAAAAGTCTATTAACTCAAGTATGACGAAGTTGTGCCCCTGCTAAGGAACTGTCAACTACAATAAGTGTTTTTATGGACAGATATTTTCCAGTCTTCTCTTAGTTGTCATTTCTATTAGAGATGAAGTGGGGTAAGAGATTAGAACATTTAGCACTCTTCAGTATAAGAAATTTTACTTTGCTTTTAATGTGGAATATTCCCTTACTCTTCTTATCTACTTCACGAAGACTAAAGAATTAATGGTTCAATATCACTAAAGCAGTGGTTCTCAATCTGTGAGTCACAACCCTTTGTCTCCAAAACTATTTACATAATGATTCCAAATTATGTGAATTAGAAGCAAAATTAAAATTATGAATTAACAACCAAAAAATCCTATGGTTGGGCTCACCACAGCAGAAGGAATTATGTTAGGAAGATTGAGAAATATCACTCTAAAGAATACATCCTCCATGACACCTGCTCGAGGGTGGGTTTTCTAGCTAGGTTTTATGGGGTTGGCAGATGGACATGGCATTCTAACTAAACTTTTGTAACCTCAGTACTTCCTATACCCTTATGCATTATTTAGTTCTCCACATTTCAGAAACTTTCAGGGACTTAACAATGCCAAATGCTGTGGCTTGTTTCTCCATACTGAAGGCCCCTCCAGATCATTCTGTGTTCTTTACTCTGAGCTTCCATCACTTCATCAGTTTTTCTTTCTGTCCTCTCTCGTATTTTCCTCAGTTTTATTTTCTGTCGTCTTCTGCTTGGTCATCTAATGCCTATGTGTCCTTTTTATTTCTTTGGTAAGTTCTATTTCAGCAAGTTTTGTATTAGGATTATTTAATGTATGTATATTTATGACCCTGTTTAACTCAAATTCTAAGAATGGCTACTTTACTGTGAAGCAAAGATATGATATCTTCTCAATCTTCCTGAGAAGTAGTGATTCTAAGCCCCATTTATACTATGACCACAGCAAGAATTATGCCATGAAGCTGTGTGTGTCAGCATATGTGTGTGTGTGTGTCTGTGTGTGTGTGTGTGTATTCCATTCATGTATATATGGGTACATATGTGTGTGTCTGTGCACATGTGAAGTTCTGAGGTCAACAGTGTGTATCATGTCATTCTCCAGGAGCTGTTTCCTGTTTTTCATTTTTTTTGTTTGTTTGTTTGGTTTTGTTTTTTGCTTTTTACAAGAATTTTTCATTTGCTTAGAGTTTGTTGATTAGGCAAGCTGGCTGGCCTAAAAGGAATTGGTTTGTCTCGACCTCCCCAGTTCTGGGGTGATGCACATAGACATCATGCCTTATGTGGATTCTGAGGATCAAGCTCTGCTCCACATGCTTGTGTGGCAGTCATTTTACTAGTTGCACAGCCTGAATTTGTTTCTTTTACATGTGTTATGTTATTCCAGAGAAGGCGGCAGTGGCTTCACATGTTTTTCAGCTGCAAGCTTTTTGTGAGGAAGCTTTTCTCCCTTAAGAAAAAAGACAATAAAACTTTAGTGTAGCTACATTCAATGTTGTTAGACATTGGGCAGTGGTTTTAAATTACTAAATGTCAAAGTAACAATATTTATCTTTATCCATGATCTTATAGACACAATGAATCTTGAGATATTTAACCCAATGACCTTCCATGATTGTGGCATAGACTGGGGCTAGTGAAGTGATTGATAAAACCAATTGTAGGGATAGAGAGATTGCTCAGTGTTTAAGAGTACACACTGCTATTGCAGTGGACTCATGTTTGGTGTCTTGCACACACGTTGGGCAACTCAGAACTCTAGGTACCTCTAGTTGCAGGGACACTTACACAGATACACAGAAACACAGACACAGTCATAGACACACACAGACATACACACACGGACACTCAAACACCAGCAATTTAAAATATAAACCTCTTCTCTCTCAATATGGATTGATTTTTGTGTGAAGAAAACTGTGGGATGATATGGAGTATTTTGGTAAATCTGATTTGTTTCATAGTACACAGTACTTCTGGCCATAGAAATGTTGTTCAGGTCTTGTCTCATGTGATGTGAGTCCATCTGGCTATCTGCAGGATTGACCTTCAGTAAAATCCACTATATGTTTCTTTACACATCAGGAAATTTAAATCAACATGTTACATCAACGGAGACCTTGTTTCAAAAAGTCTCAATAAAGCCTCCAAAAAGCCAGATACCCCCATTGCCCATTTACATCCTTAGCAAAGGCAGCCCTGTTCTAGTGTCTGAACTAACTGGGCTTATCACTTTCCCCCTTTGTGTCTGTTTTTGTTTTTGTTTTTCCATAGTTAAAATGTCTGCAGACTCCTAATACTGTCGATGACAGAGGTTACAAGCAAACAGGCTTCTGCATTTTAGCTGATGAAAGCATTTGCTGAAATCCTGTCTGTGTGGAGTACTCAGAAATTCATCACCCAAATAGTCTAAATTATGGTACAGTAAGCATATCACATGTTTGGGATGTGAACCTTATTGTCCTTCTAGACTAATTTACATTAACGTGGTGGTTCTTTCTGTTCTTCTGTACTGTCTCCAGGAGATTTTTTTTTTTTTTTATTTCTTTGGAGCTATGGTTGTCTGCTCACCTTTAATAAACAGTGACTTCCAATGCACTTGGGGAAAAATATCATTTCCTTTTGAGTTAAGTGGAGGGGAAGAGAAATCATTAAAGTCTGGAGTATGGAATTGTTGCAATTCAAAGAATATCAAGTGTGTTGAATGTCCTATATTTTAAAAGTAAGAGTGATCTCTATTTTTTTTTTAAAAAAAAATCTGCCTTTTCTGTAATACCTGCCATGGGATGTGGCTGTCTGATGAGTAACCAATGATGTTGAACTTGTATTTTCCAGCTGACTTACTTTTCTCCTGAAGGCAGCATTTTAGTGAAATTGTGTTTGTTTTTCTTTCTGATAGGTTCTAATTGAAGTTTGAAGGTTCATTACACAGTGCTTGGGAATATGTTGTCAACTACAATTCACCTCTCGCATCGTGAATGCTGGTATAGTTTCACAGGGCAGGGTGCTCCCCCCAGAGCAATCAGTTGTCACAATATTTGGGTCCAATTTCCCTCATCACAGGCAAAATATCCACAATTTTTTGAAATTGTACTTCCAGATGTTGGTTTAGGCAAGCAATTATAGACAATAGGTTTGAATATATGCAGATGAGCTTTGGGGTCTGTAGCAATAGCTCAATCCATAAAGGGCTAGCTGTGCAATTATAAGGACTGAATTTAATTCCCAGGACCCACTTATTAGTCAGAACAAGACAATCCACTTCTATAATCTCAGCATTTGGGTAGCAAAGACCGAGAGATCTCTGGGGCTTACTAGCCTAGACTAATCAGCAAATACCAGGCCATTAAGAGAGTGTCTCAAAAAAATAAAGTCAAACCCATTTGAGAAATGACACCTAAGGTTGACCTCTGGCTTTAAGTGTGTATGCACATAAACACACACACACACACACACACACACACACACACACGAGATGGGCTTTGACATTCAAGAAGTATGTTGTAGGTGAACTCTGGTCTCCTTCAATTATATTGCAATATTGCAAACTTGCATGTTTTGACAAAAACATCTCTCAAAATAGAAACCACTGAATCAATCAAATCAGTCACCTGCACTTAAGTCTCACCTAGGAAAAGTGAAGGCTAAAGTCCTAAAATTCTTGTTCTTATTATGTATGTACTTAATACATACTTAATATGTAAATTCCCTCATGTAGAAGGGCAACTCTGATTTACCTGGAAAAATTGAGTATGTGTCCCATAGGTTTGGCTGCTCAGTAAATGAGGGTGCATCAGTCTGGGGACTGTTTCTATTAACAGATTTATAAACTGGCTTGGGTAGCTTCCAGTTCTGTGGCAAGAACAATCTATCACCATAAACCTGTAACATAAATGTACAGGCTGCGTTCTTGTTTCTGGAGTCTGTTAGAGGAATCCCTCTCATCAACAATTTATACAAGAGTCCCATAAAATGAAGCCCAGTGATATCCCAAGCAGCCACAGGGAACAGTATGCTGTAGAGACACTTTAAATCATGAGAAAAGACACTTCCAAGCACTTATTAATTTTATCCCAAATATATGTTTTTGGCAAATAGTAATTGGAAGGAGGGAATTATATTTTTGAGTAGTGCCAAGCTCATCAGTATATGAGAGAACTAAAATACTCCATGATATATGTTTCTGAGCAGAATCTTTTGATGTTGCTGTTTGACGTCTGGGACGACAAAGGCTGAGCCGTGTGATTTTATCTTTTTCTGGTTCTTGTTGAATGAGACTGTTTGGGTATAAATGCATTGTAGCAAGCAGAAACTCTGTTAGGCTATATGAGGATAGAGTCAAATCCAAGGATAGGAAACAGTTTTTATGACATGCTCAAAAACAAACTATCCTGTTGATTTCATTATCCTAAAACAGGTAACACAGTTGACATTTTCAACTTTCAAAATTTATTCTCATTGGTTGTTGTTTATTTGAATCATACGTTTTACTCATGCTTATACCTGCTGTCCTTGAATCATTCTTAATTCAAACTTCATTCTAGTTTTTATTTTTTGAGTCTAGAATCAAAGTATTAAAATTCACTAGATTAAACTCCCCCTTCTCTACATGGAGTTTTCCATTGGTATACCTCTGCTCTCCTAAAGATTAGCATGGAAACTTTGCTTTTTTGTATGTTTCAACGAATCTGAGATATTTAGGATATTGTTAATTGCTAAAAGAGAATACTAATACCACACACAAGTTTACAAGAAACAGAAGCTCCTTTTAAAGATTCTTCCTGCAATGCTAACACCGAGGAGCTCAAGGCAGGATTGCCATAGCTTTGAGCCCAACCTGGTCTGCTTTCCCTTTTCCAGCTGACAATAAGAACAGAAAGAAATGATAGTTTTGAATATTTAAGTAGTTATGCATTAGACTTAGATCTTTAAATCTCTGGAATTTCACCTTGACTTTGTCCTGTCTCTAAAATGCAGGACTCCTGATTTCTTGTTCTGCTAAGCAACAGTCTTAGAAATTGATCATGAATTTTAAAATGTGCTGGTTTTTTTAAATGTTTGCTATTCATTTTAATTTATAAAACAAGCCCTTGCTCAAGTTCTTGACTTTTGGAGCTTAATAACTTTTAGGAAATACATTTATTTATGTAATTTATAATTTCTGTGAATAATTTCTTGAAGTCTCTTCGGCTGTTATTAGTTAGTACACAGGCCCTTTAACTAAAAATAAAGTAAAATGGTATGTATGGACAAAGACTAGAAACAAAAGAAAAATAATTTCAACTCCCAAGATTTCCCTGAGCCAAGCTTTAGCATGCCAACTCTTCTTAAGAAAGGCATTGTGCCTTTAGCTGAATAGTTTGAGAAATCCTTATTATTTTGATAAATGATTCAATTGTTTTCTCAATGCTAAATATTCATAAAAAGTATCTATTCATTTATGTAATCCTTTTTAAAGTGATGTAGGTTAAGGAAAAAGTAGGGCAGTGTGATGAGAAATGAGCTTTTTCTTTATCAAATGGTTAATTTTGTACTCTTTATAGGAGCAAAGATCAGCCCAGCAAATAAGGTACTTGTAATAATTAAAATCCTCCACACAGAAAAATGGTCCTTTTGTTTTTAATCTAGAATTGATTAATTAAACTTCATTGTGCATACATTGAATAAAAACATTTCAAGGACACAATTCTTCTTCATTATGGAACCAGTGAAGATCCAGATTTCATGGAATGCCTCACACTGGATGAAAAAGTGTTCACAAGCTAGAGGTAGCTTGCTAGAGATTCTTGCTTCGGATTCTTGTGAATACATACTAGGAACATGCTTGAGAATGAACTGCTGCAATGCATTCTTGCTTCTGTGAAACTTTAGGCATTGGATCCAGCAGAAATGACAGGTACCCACAGCACACAGCAACCATGCAGAGAAACAATGTACACCCAGTGCTCAGGGATCTAATAGAGTCAAGACAATGACTAATAGAAAATTAGTCATTCATTAAAGGAGAAAGGATGCAATATATTTTAGAAAAGAAAGAATATAAGGAAGTTATTTTTTTAAATCAGGCATCAAAGAAAGAAAATTTCAGCAATTTCATCAAGTATTTACTGAATAAAATATTTTTTTGTGCCCGACACTGTTAGATTCTTTCTGTGTGCATTGTATCAGCAGCACACACAGTATGGACAGCTCAAAATATACTCCTGGCCACCTTAATGATAGATGTGATGTTGGCCTTATGCTCAGAGTTTGACCATAATGTATGCCAAACAATACTTGATGAGTAACTTTGCCAAACACTTAAAAACTACTCTTGAAGGACTTTTCTTGGGGAAATATAAACACATTTTCATCCCAGATAAAGGCACCAGTAACGGGTCAGATAAATCACTCCACCCAAATCTAGCACAGTGAGTCAGTGAATTTACTTAGGTTTTTAAGAGAAACATGGCTCATAGCAAGGCACCTGTATCACCTAGGAGTGAAGATAACCAACAACAGACATTTCTTCTTGAGTACTCTGGGCTTTGTGAAGCTTGTGTATCATTGAGCAGGAAACTTGGCAATCTGTTGAGTTTCATGGATTTCCTGAAACTTGGGAATATTGTTGTATTTCTTGAGTCTTTAGGACCCTTTCCTCCAGCTGGAACTGTTTCAATGATCAGGAAATTACTAAGTAAAGACTATCATCCCTAAAAGTGTAAAGAAAGACCTGTCAATCAAGAGTCTAAGCCTTGGATGAGCTTCAGGAGGAAGAAAATGAGGGAGAACAGGGTTTAGGACAAGTATCCCCAGGAGAGATTCCTTTTTACCCCTAGGGAAGCACAGGCTCTACTCTTCAATGGATGAAGAATATGTGAGGTATAATTTAATATATTGAGCCATTCCTAATGTACTCACTCTCTACAGATCAGGGAAGTCCCAGCTCTAGGTCTGTATTATCTCAAGGGACATGGCACCCATGTTCTTCTTTGTTGAGTGAATACTTTTGAGCTTCTACTATGTGCCAGTCATTGTCATACAGAGTGAGAAAAGCAGGAAGGGGCGCATTTATGTTCATAGGATTTACTCATTTTAGAGGGGCTCATGACCAGGGGAAAAGAAAATCACATGGCAGCTCACAACTATCTGTAACTCCAGTTCTAGCATGTCCAATGCTCTCTTCTGGCCTCTGGGAGTACTTACATGGCTTACATGCAGGCAAAACACTTATGTACATCAAGATAAAGCTAAAAAAAGAATATGATTGACTCAGCAGAAAAAAAGCAGTGTTAAATATATTAATTTAAATTAGGAATCTATCTCTCAGGAAGAAAATTTAAGTTTATCTGTTTACGTTTACCTTTAAGAAATAACTATAAATTTCTAACACTCATATTTTATAAGTGATCAATTTTAACTCTGATAAAAACTGAGATAATATTATCCTATGTAGCATCATAGCTGTGGGTGTTATGATTTATTTGATTAGCAATCTGTGAAATAATGCAAACATAAAATAATTTTAGACAAGAGCCTGTGTTCAGGAGTCTCATGCTTTTCTGACTGAGCTAGCTGGGGACAAGAACTAATGGTTAAAAAGGTGCTGTTTGAAAAATACTAGTTCAAATTCAAAGCAAAACAGCATAAGTTAAGATGTGAAGAGACTTTAATCATCTTTAATCATTTTCTCTGTTGATTATTGCCAGCCAATGGTTAGTGTCTGTAAGTTTTCTGTATTTAATTTTATTGACAACTTGTAAGTGCAGGTAGGAAAGATGACTTATCTGAGGCTTAATAACTGAAAATAAATAAGTTCAAAAGTTCAATATATTTTAGCATAACTTCATTTAGTATATATATGTGTGTGTGTGTGTGTGTGTGTATAAATTTTAATCAACTTTTCTTTAAAACATATTCTTGAATAATCACAAATACATTTCCGTTACAAAAGGAGGAAGACAGTCAATTGTTGGAAATAGTGTCCAATCCTATTCTGACTTGTTTTTTTTAAGTGTTCAGGTACCTTCTTCGTAAAGGCTTTTATAATTTGGCTTTGCATGACCATTACTAAATCAGTCATTGTCCCTTGGAGTTATACATTTGAAGGAAATGGATTAGGTTGCAATGTAGGCTGAGAATAACATACAACTGTGAGAGTTAAAAGCAAGATGTGTCACTGGTAAGAGGTAGTAGCCTTCTTTTGCATATCTCCTGGAGCCAAGCTCATTTAGAACATGGATGGTTTTATTGGTGGGCATGTGGGAATACAAGAAAAGGAGCCAAAGCCATTCTTTTTTTGTAGCTGGCATGTGAAACCCTCTTTTCCTTTTCTGTGACAGTTTGTCATTTGAATGAGAAGGATTTGTCCCCATAGCTTTGATAGTCAAGAAGAACCATCGTGTCTTTATCACCTTCTGTGCCTGACACCACAAGAGACAGTGGAGACTGAGATTTAAAAAAAAAGACATAAACAAACATAAAAACAAACAAATCACCCAAACTAATCTTTACACAGTTAACACATTTTTAGAACATGTTGTTAATCATATTCACAATTTAACAGAACACCTACTTTGATCTTTTAAAATGAATCCACATTGTTGGAAGCAAGCAATGACTAGTGGCTTTAATGTTCTTAGTATTGTCCTAGGTAGAAATGAAGTAAAAAAAATTACTTTTAACAAAGTCCATTATAAAATTTTGGGTAGAGATAAGAAATGAGTATTTTCATGGGAAAATACATAAAGTACAGTCGTAGAAGACATGGGCATATAAACAATGTTCGAATGTCAAGGAAACAGAATAATTGAGAACTGAGTAATCAAAGAGAGACATGGCAGTGTAGGCGGAGCTTCTATTGTTCTCATTGGGATCAAACAGGGCAGAGATTAGCGAGAAGACAGACAATGTTTCAGGCAGAGGTTCTGAAAGCAGAGCCTGCAGCAGGCATGTAGGATAAGTGATTAGTACAGACTGAGATCTCTCTGACTCTGGGAGAAATAGAGCAGAGGGTATGGGAGAAAGTGGGACTTAATATGACTTCGACGAGAGCCAAGTACCCCCTGCCATATTCAGGTTGTGGATCTGGAGAGCCATGCCTCATTAGTTAGTTATTCTGTAATCAAAGGGTGGGATGAAGGACGATCCCTGAAACTCAGGAGTTGATTCAAGGTAAGGATGCTGTCAACTCACATAGGCCAGGGTCTGCAATGACTCAGCGATAAACCATTGGCAGCCAACTCTTGCTGATGGTCAGAAATAGAAACTCAGGCCTGGAGAAGGCCTCTGGAAACATTGGCTAGGTCTGTAGAAGGCTTTGTGTGATAGCGGTCCAGCTCAATGGAAATACTTATTGCAGATTGGTTATGACTTCCAGATGGAATTATTTAACTGATGGGACACGTCGCTCATTAACAGTACTGGATTTTGAGTTAGAAAGACCTTCCCTTAAACCATGGCTTTGTCTTTTGCTACACAAGTAGCATCACCATGTTCATAATTGGACTGGACTGGTCCTCCAGTATGCATACATCATAGGGAGATTATAATGATTGGCTCCACTAGATTGTGAGCGTTAAATGCATAAAGTTGGAGACTTTAACACTGCGCATGGTGAACAGTACCTTTTCTTTGGATGGTATATGTTCGTTTACTCCACATGAGCAAAGCTTTTCTGATCTCTGTGAGACATTCAGTGGCATTGGTGAGTTCTGGGGATCACTGACTTTGGGCTTAGGGTCTAGGAGGCAGCCACTTTGACATTTGTATGTGTACATTCTTGGGATGAGTGCCTCCTCACAGTTTGTCTCTTTATAGCTCCATTGTTGCTTCATCATGAGTAGAAACTCAGTTCCATTAGTAATAATAAAGCATTAGAAAGGACAGGTTATAGAACTCTTAGAGGCCCAGAAAATATATGACAAGGAAAAATCATTTTATTGAAGTGATTTTGGTAACACCTTAAGGATAATCCCAAGTGGTCTTTGTGCTTTTGACACTCTTCTTTGAAAATATACCAAAGTCCTCTTAGCTATGCTGCTTGTTTTTTTTTTTTATTTGTCTAAATATTCTTTTAGTATTGAAATAAAAAATTTAACTGAATATCAAATGAGTTTGTTGAAAATACCAGAAAAATTACAAGTTGATCATCATATCTCAAATGTAAAACAATATACTAGCAAGCTATTGTATTGGAATGGGAAAGAGAAAAGGCTTCCCGCATAGGTGATTCCACAGTGTTACCCTAATAGCTGAAGCCATTGCTACAGGAAGTGGTGCAGAATCAAAGCCATGCTCCAGACTTTTTACTAGTCTGGCGTCAGTGCTAATGAACTGCAAACAGAAGATCTCACTGCAGAGTGGGGCTCTGATTTCTTTAGGGTGTGGTAGTCCTGCCTCTGGGTTTGTCTCAAAGGCATAGCCACGTGTAAGAGAAGATACTGATAATAACAGAGTTTAACATGCTTTAAATTTTTTCTTCTGCCAGAATCACATTCTAACACTCAAATGAATGAGGACAGGATGTTACTTAAAACAAAACATACAAGCAATAAGCTAGAAGCCTATTATTAAAACTGCACTGTTCCTTTTGATTTAGTCATTATATTTTTCAAAATAGTTTTAGAAACTTCACTCATATGATGCAGAGATAGCTCTCCAGTTAAAAATACATGATGCTCCTGCAAAGGACTTAGGTTCAGCACCTATGGTTGCATGGCTCAAAAGTGCCTATAACTCCAGCTTCAGGAGATCCAACAGGTATCCACATACACATGCAAACACACATATACACACACACACACACACACACACACACACACATCGACACAAACACAAACAAGTTAATTTTTTATGAAAGTCCATTGACAATTAAACTATTAGTGGTATAACTCATTCATGACACAGTCTGAAAAAATATATAAAATATGCAATATGTAATATGTAATATATAGTATGTGATATGTGATATATGATATATAACATATAATGTATAATATATAATATGTAATATATAATATATACAATTATATATATAATTACATATATACATACATATACATATGTACATATATATACATATATATTACATATATATAATTATATATATGTAAATATATAATATGTAACTATATAATTACCTAACTATATGGCTTAAGATTCTCTTGTTCTCAATCATTTACTCATTGTGGATTTTCTTGTTTTTCATGGGAATTTAAAAACAAAGGATGGGAAAATATGGAGGCAGACAAAAGAAGAGAATTTCAGTCTCTCAGTGGGCCAATGAAGTGATGAAAGTTAATGTCACAGAGACAAGGGCACAGTTCTAACCCCACTGCTTTCTTGTGCCAATGAATAGATAATTAAGGCTATTCACAATGGTAGCTATCTGGGAGTGGATGGACTGCCTGCTTTTCAGTGACAATGTCACCATGCATAGGGAATCCTGGCACAAATGCTGACCAGTGTTTCAAATGAATTTATCTTCTTCAAATGCTTTCTAAGCTTTTTGCATTAAAAGAGACCTACTATACTATGTAAAAGTCCTACTATGTCACTCACTAACTAATGTAATCAAGGTAAGTAACCAGGCACCAGCAAGCTCCACACAGTATGTTAGTTGGTCTTTTGAATTATCTTTGGTTACTCCCTATCTTCTTTATCAAACACAGGTTTGGGTATGAGGATGAAATATATCTCTGAATCCTGCCAAAAGAATGCTTGAAATTACAGAACACTTGCTAATATTTTTCTAATGCTGACTTTCCACCAAAAGCAATGGCTCTGTGAACTTGTGAGCTCAGGGAAGGAGCTTGACTTAACTCTCAAGCTAAAAAACTAATGTGTATTTACTATCAGTATGCCAAGAGACAAAACCTACAGGGTTGTATGGTACTACCCTGAGGGGGGGAAACATTAAAAATTGGGGTTAGGGAGAGAGCTCAGCATTTGATAGCATTGGCTGCTCTTACAGAGGATCTGAGTTTGGTTCCCTGCACTCATGTTAGGTGGTTCACAACTGCATGTAGTTCTAGCTATAGGGGATCTGACACCTTCTTGAAGCTTCTCTAGAAACCTACATATGCTCATACAATCATGCAGACACCTATAGACATAGTTTAAAAAGTTACAAAGTAAAAACAAAAAGTGTGATTGGGATATAGAATAAAAACCTTGTTTATGTTGAAATTCATCCAATCCTGTCAGATGATGGAATGGAAAGTTCAGATACCCCTTGCAGTATATTTCCTGGAATAACAACCCACATTTTTCTAGTAATGGGGCATAGTAATAATGCTATTTAAAGTTTGAACAGTGTGTCCTAAACTTGTACTGTTTTTCTGAAAGGTATTTGTAATATATCTTTCATCACTCTGGTGGTACACAATTTTGATCTAATCTCTGTGGAAAAAATCAAACAGGCCTTGTGTCTTCTTTAGTACACAACTGAATGAGAAAATGTTTGAAAGCAAGGTAAATGACATAATGAAATAAGTATAACAAATTCTTACTGACAGATGCTATAGAACCAGAGGGCAGATGGTTGGTTGAATCTTAGATGATATCTTAGGGTTTTACTGCTGTGAAGAGACACCATGATCAATGCAACTCTTATAAGGACCACATTTAATTGGGGCTGTCTTATAGGTTAAGAGATTCATTCCAATATCATCAACGTGGAAGCATAGCAGTATCCAGGCAGGCATGGTTCAGCAAAGAGTTTAGAGTTCTACATATTCATGTGAAGTCTGCTAGGAGAAGACTGGCTCCCAGGCAGCTAGGATATATGTTTTAAAACCCACACCTACAATGACACACTTCATCTAACAAGGCCACACTTCCTAATAATGCCACTCTCTGGGCCAAGCATATGCAGTCATAGATGAGTTAAGAGAGTCTTCCTGAAAAAAAGAAGAACTAGTCTGAAAATCTTAGGACAAGCAAGAGAAGTTCAGAGAAACAGAATCTATAGTTTGGGGGAAATTGTCAAGAAGACATAAAACTTCCAGAGCAATAATAAATCATAGATTATGAGAACAATCAAAGCAGATGTAATGATCTGTTTATTACTAGTCACTGAAAGGGAGTTGGAATATTCAACCCTCTACAGAGTATTTAGAGAATAAGGGATCTAGAAGAGGAAGCAAAGGTCAAAGGGAAAGAATATGAAGACGTAAAGTCAAGCAGATCATGGACCACATTGTGAGCCTTGCTAGAGTGTTCAGGAGGGACCACAGAATCAAAGTCTATTAATAGTCTACTGAAATGGGACTGGACAGGCAGTTCTGTGGTTAAGAACAACGACTGCTCTTTTCGAGGGTCAGAGTTTGACTCTTCAACATCTACCTTAGGAAACTTACAGTCACCAATAATTCCAGCTCCTGAGTCCTGTGTGGGGGATCAAACACCTCTTGTCTTTACAGATACCTGAACATATATGCACAATTCACTCACAGACACATACTTATAAAAAATCATTATTTTGATATTATATTATAATTATATCATTTCCCCTTCCCTTTTTACTCTCTAAAGCTTTCCATATACACCTCACTCTCTTTCAAATTCATGGCCTTGTAATTATATTTTTAAATACTAAACTACAACCTGCTTAGGATATATAATGTTCTTTGTATGTATACATTTTTCCTGGTTGACTATTTGGTATTGGATAACCAATTAGTGTCCCTTATGTAATGAAGACTTCCACTCTCAGCATTCCTAAGTTGCTGTTTTTATTTGTTTTGTGTGTGTGTGTGTGTGTGTGTGTGTGTCTGTATGTGTATGTGTGTGTGTGTGTGTGTGTGTGTGTGTGTGTGTGTAGGGTTGAGGTCTTGTAGTCTTTCTCCCAACTTCTTTGGCATATCTCTTCTTGATGTCCTTGTTCCGCTTATGTTTAGCCAGTCATGTTGGTGAGAATATATGAGGATAGCCTCTGACATTCTTAGGAGACCTCACAGTAAGCTCCTTGTTCACCAGGTTCTTGCAATCTTCCCACTGTCTCTTCTATAATGATCTGTGCATTAAGTGCAGGATCATCTTATGTGTTGTATCACTTGAGACTAAACTTAAACTTCACAATTCTGCATTTTTATTGGCTGTAGTCTTCTGTGATGGTTACAAAAAGACCTTTCTTTGATGAAGAGGGAGCACCATACTTACCAGTGAGTATAATTAAAATTATTTCGAATGTAGTTAGGGATATTGGTGGTTTAGTTAGGTACCATTGTGGGCTCTTCTCTCTAAGATCCATGGCTTTCATAGCCCTGGATAGTTGGGGAGGTTTCCAATGCCAGGCTTGATTTCTTCTTGTTGAGTAGGTTGTTAGTCCAATTAGAGAGGTGTCAGTCACCACCACCAAGTATATGTGCCACTGCAGCATCTGTAAAAGTTATCAAGGCATGCTGTTGGTCGTCATTGTGGTTCAAAGACAACATAGCTAGGTAGAGCTATTGGTTGCCTACCTTCTTTGGAGGCTTTCATGACACCTTGTTACCATAAAAGCTAGTCCTCAGGGAGGAAGCTTTCAGGTTGGGTTCAGTTCTGGGGCCTCTGAATCCTATGGCAGAAACATAAATTAAAAAATTAAATCTTGAATAGTTTAAAAAATAGAATCTGTTTTAGTAATTGAGGGAATTTTCAAGGCTTTAAATAGGATGCTTGCTGAGGGAATGAACTGTGGAAATAAACCGACTGATTGTTGTAGTGTTTTGACTGTATAGAACTTAGTAAAAGATTATGTATAGAGTATATGATAGAAGAAGGGGCTAAATGGAACACACAGATTTCTGGTGTGGTTGAAGGAAAATCAAGTTTTGAAAAGAAATGAAAATTCCTAGTTTGATTTAGTTTCTAATTTCTGGTACTTCATAAGCATACAGGTCTAGGTGATGGTTGAGAGTCAGACCTTAGTGGAGTTGGCCTTCACAGAACTGACTATAGCACTTGAGTGTACAAGGTTCGCTGGTTTCCAGAACATCCACAGTTACTGTTGGTTCAAGCTTGTAGAATCCAAAGCATGCACTTGGTACATGATAAAAGCAAAGGCCTGGGAGAAAAAGAAAAACTTGCCCCAGCATGTACTCTGTACTTATGTTTTTCTCTTTAAGAAAAGCATGATATAGAAACAGAAAAGAATCTCCTATCTTTCAGACCATCTTTAACGCAGTGTCTCATTAACAGAGTGCAGTGTGACAGATGTTAGCATCTATAGTGGACTGAGTCCTGGAATATTCAAATCTCTGTCATTCTAGTGAAAACAAATCCAAACAAATTATGTGAGGCTTAGGTTCTTGTTCCATGTACAAGAGACTTTCCAAATGTCGAAAATACTATCATCCATGTATAGAAGTCCTGGGCAAGATCTGACTAAAGGTTTCTTTCTCTTCCAAAGTGGGGCTCCCTGTATCACAGAACAGACCCATCATATGCTATAAAAGTTGTCAAAACCATATTTAAGTTTACTTTTTCTTTGAATTTGCTTATAAATGCAGTCTCTTTTTTCTTTAATCTTTACAGATGAAATGGTTGTTCTATTAAGAAATAGTTGGAAGAGATCAAAAACATATTTATAAAAAACACATAGTAAATATTGCAGATGATTTAACATCTTTGTTATGATTCAGCCTTCTTGTTGCAAAGAGGAGATAGCTATATACAACACTTATGAAAATGAATGTGACTGTGTTTCAATAAAACTTTATTGGTGAAGTAAGTGACAGATAGCACTTTGTATGTTCCCTGGTTAAGTAAAATTTAAGGTTGTTATTTTATTTCCAAATGCCTCCACTAGTACTAATATAAGAATATTTAGAGTGCTGTCATCATACATACTCAGCAAGCATCAATGAAATTTATACATTGAAAATTAGGTTAAGAAAAAAATTGAAGTCCTTTGATTTCTCTTTGATGGATTGTCACAAAAAGAAAGCAGCAGCCTGGATCATGTACCAAGAGGAATAACATGAAAGACAAATGAAATGCCAGAAACTAGATACTAGGGGGAATGGAAGCTAAGAAAATGTTTAAAAGGATTCTTGAAAAGCAAGGCTCACTTGGGAGTTGAACCTGCTCAAAGGATGCATTTAATCGCCTCTTGCAAGAACAAACGATCTTCTGATGCTCCACACAAGCTCCTCTAATTCATAGCACCCATCATGTCTGTAGACAAAGAGTTCTGCACATGAGCAGCATGGGGTTAGTGCTCAGACTGGAAAAAAATGATGAACTATCATCAAAGTATGAAGATGAACTCTGGGGAAACACTTTAATCACACCACTCACTTTTTTAAAATTTTAATTTAGAATTGATTTATTTAATGTGTTTTATTTGTGTGCATGATGTTTGTTTGGGCACATCTGTGAAGCTCAGATGGCATGTTGTATGAGTTGGTTCTCTCTTTTTATCATGTACATCCTAAAGATTGAATCCATGTTATCAGACTTAGTGGTGATGACTTTCCCACTGAGCCATTTTTGCTGGCTCATGGCTCTCATTTATTTGAATAATTTCATAGAAATGTTTTATGCTATGATATTTTTTATCTTGACATGATGACTGGAAAATTTTTGTCAAATGTCACTTGGTGATTTAAGAGAGTTTTGGGATTAGGACGCTGAGCACAAAAGAAGAAAATATTCCACTCAGGATGGGCTAGGCTATGCCATGTCTTATGGCGTTAGGAGCCATCAGCAACAAACATGCTTGCAAATCACAGTGTTCACTAAGGGATGTCAGCAGGCATCTGTTAGTGGCCCTCACTGAGATTACTAACTGGATGGAGCAGTCATGTTTTTGCCAGCACTAGTAGTCATAATAGATGAAACGCACACTGTAAGCAGTTAAATGCTTGTCGGAGTAACTCTCTTTTTGATCATTTGAAAACTTAAAGGAGTTAGTTGTCCCACTCACTCATATTAAGCCAGGATATTCAAAGTCTGGGCAAGCTACTATCTGTGTACCTACAAGTAAAAGTCTCAGGAGGTGACCTAAAACATTAAGGAGTACAGCTCAGACTTGTGAATACTTGTATGTGTTATTTTATTAATTGATTAGGACTTCTTCTTTCATCATGGTGAAGGACCACTTGAAATGAGACTATTATGTTTTGCTCAGTGTACCCTTCAGCCACATATAAAACAGTATCTCACACAATGAAAACCACCATGTATTTGTTCAGGATGAGATGATGTCTCTCTGATGTAAGATCATGTGAGATAAAGTGTCATTTCTTGTTTCTGAGATCCTCAGGAATAGAATTTCTTTCTGTTATTCTTGAAGCAGATGGACAACTATTAGAAGGTAGATGGAGATGAACATTTATTTAGCTGCACATTTTGCACTTTAGCCCCAGAGACCACAGAGATGTGATACCGTTACCTCTGGCCTTTACTCTACTAGTTTACATGAGCCAAGATTGTCCTGATAAAATAAACAAACTCACAAATCCAGGCTGCTTGAAACAACAGAGTTTCTCTAATTTCAGTTCACTCTATAACTCAGTTATCAGGGATGCTAAGAAAACAGCACTGTTTTCTTCTTGGCCAGAAATGGCCAAAGCTATGCTGTGCTCCTGGGCAAACAGGTGATCATCCTTTACTGAGGCAGACAGCTGAAGGTCTACTCTACTCTTCATGCCTTCACATGGAAAATGATAAACACTACCCTACATAGAGCTTACTGTGTAGAACAAATTACATGTTCTTACATTCACTAATTGAAATATCATGTATGAATACCAACAGTGTTTTCTAATTTTAAATATGACAATGCAAAAGGAAAAAAATATATTGTTCTATATTAAAATCACACACACATACACACAAATAATGGATGTATATTTTAAAATATTTTGCTTTTTATTATAAAAAATTGCCTTTCTGCATGGAGCTTTTGAAATGACAGTAAACTCTGAGTATGGACAGTTTGAATACAGAAGAACATCAACTTTAGGACTTACATAATGATTGTGGTTACCAGAGTAGACTACAGTTTTGTACTTTATACACATTAGCATCCACTGAAAGCCAAGACGGAAATCAAGTGTTTCTCTTAGGGATTTAATTTTTGTGTGTGAAACAACACTCTCTCTTTTATTTTTTGTGGGTGAGTTCTCATGGAATATTGGGTCATATTAGGTTAGGGTTAGGAAGCCAATGTTTATTGAGCTGTCCACATATCTGACAAAGGAAATTCACATCTATAAATAAATAAGCTTATTTTTCCATGGTGCCAGAAAGATAATAAGAGTTTTTATACAAAAAGATTTCTACCAGCTGACATATGAACATTGGCTAATGTTTCCTCCACATCTCCTTAGTAAATGTGTGATGTGTGTCTGCTTTTTTTTGTTATTCAAATCACAGTGGCTATTATAAGTTTTTTCTTGGTTATTAAGAATTCTCTTCAACAGAGTTGAAGGGACTTGTGGCCCCATGGGGAGAGTGACAATACCAACCAACCAGAGCTCCCAAGGTCTAAGCAGCCAGCCTGGGAACACATATGGAGGAACCCATGTCTCCTGCTGTATATGTAGAAGAGGATGGACTTGTTGGGCATGAGTGGGAGAGGACAGCCTCGGTCCCTTGAAGGCTGGATGCTCCAGTGGTGGGAAACTCGAGGGTGGGGAGGTGGAAGTGGGTGGATGGGTGGGAGTACACGCTCATAGAAATAGGAGGGGGGAGGATGGGTTAAGATGTTTCTGGGGTGAGGATGGGGAAAGGGGATAATATCTGAAATGTAGATAAATACTAAATGAAGCATATAGTATTAAAATGTTGTATCCAATAATAAAGAAACCAAAACAAAACAAAAAAGAAAAACAAACAAACAAACAAAAAAACAGATAATGGTACTGGCTACTATAGTCGAATATTTGAGATATTTTGGCAGCAATTTAACATTACCCATATTACTGGGATTCCTTATAATTGTCAAAGACAAGAGACTGTGAAAGGGCCCGTGGAACTTTGAAACAATATCTTCGTAAAAAAAAGGGGGAGCTATATCCCTGTACACCACACATTTATTTAAATTATGTTTTTTTATTTTTTATTTTAAAATTTTTAAAAATTTTGGATGCCAAAAAACTTTCTGCTGAGTGTCTATGGCACTCTACAACTAGGCATATTTATGCATAGGTGAAAGGGAAGACTCCACTTACTGGCATAAGGCATGATCCCGATCAGGTATTAAATATGGGGAAGAGGGCATGTTTGTGTTTTTTCTGCAGGATGCTGAAGGAGCATGTTGGCCACCAGATCGATGGGTGAGACCTGCTGATGCCAGGACAAAGAATGATGCTGACCTGTGAGCTTGCTGATTGCCCTGACAATGGTGACTGGGAACCTGTATTGGACATATGTTCTCACCCCACCATTGCTTACCAATACCTCTAATGGGACAAGCTGCCTTGCCTCAAGTTTTTTAGACCTTGTGTAACAGAGAATCAAAATGAGAAGTTATAATGACTCTTGTATTGTTCTTAAATGTGATGAGTTATTCAAATTCAATAATGGACTTGTATAGAAATCATCCAATATTGGAAATAACAGTCTTCATTTGGAAGTCTGGTTCTGGACATTTTCAGAGACATATATGGAAGTTAGCTGCAATTTTCTATGATGTTATTTTAGCAAGAGATAAATTTGGGGCAGGATCTGGATTTCAAACAGGTGCTAGGACATGTGTTAAAGCTCTTTTACTTGTCAAGTTAAAATTACTTTTGTTTCTTCTACAGTATTTAAGTTGCATTGATTGTACACCTTCTAATTGTGTTTGTGTTTTGAAATCTGACATGTCAGTAACAGAGCTCTATCAACCAGCTTTTGTTTTAGTGCCTTGAGTATCACAGAATGTTGATATTCTAAAACTAGCTTGCAAGTACTGGAAGAAATGAGTCAGGCTTTAAGCAGAGGCAAGAGGGTAGTGGCCTTGATTATTGCTGGTATAACAGCTTTAATTATATTAATTGCTAGCACCACTGTTTCTGCAATTGCTTTCACATAAGAAGTAAAGACAGCTACTTTTTGTTAATCATTTAGCAAAAAATGTTATTAATCTGTTGAATATACAAGAGGATTTAGATAGGCATTTGGAAGAATGGATTGATGCTCTTTATCCTATTCAAATTATTGGAAGGAGGTTCAGAATTTAAGGGTAAGGAGCCGTCTTGGGTGTCATGCCAAATACCACTGGATTTATGTTCTAAAATTTATGGTAGTGGTCATTATAATTAAGAAAAAGTTTAAAGACATTTTCAGTGTATTTGGCATAATTCTAACACCTCTCTGGATGTTTTAACATTATATAATGAGCTTATGAATTTAAAGAATGCTGTTCTGCTGAGCATTGATGCAGTAGATACTGCTGATAAAATTACCCATGGCCTGAGGTCAGTATTTCAATTTTAGTCAAGCTTCAAGAATGGCATATACAGTTTGATCATGCTAGCCCTTTTTGTCCTGGAAATAATTTTATTCCTGCCCATCATGTTAAAGCTTATATTTAACAACATTGACATGTTGGCAGTCAAAGTTCATGGCTTGAACTTGAAAATGGACCCTCAGTCGGAGTTATTAAGATAATAGGCTGGCAAGCCAAGGATGAGTAAGATTCTGCACAGAGCCTTACCAACCTAAGACAGGAGTGCATTGCTTTGGATAATGCACATTCCATGGGTAAGAAAGGCATTCTTGTCAGAATGACCTAAGACAGACTCAGTGTTGTTAATGAAATAAAAAAGGGGGAGATGAAGAGAGCCTTTGGGGCTGTTTGGCAGGAATGTTACATGGGCCAAGAACAAGGAAATGGGCTTCAGGTGTCATCCCCTTTCCCCAATTCCCCTCCCTAGAACCCCCATCCCACCCCCTCCTCCTTTTTGCTTTTATACCATTTTAGTTACATGCATGTATTAAGGTCAGACATTAGGCTAGAACAAAGAAGTAATTCCAGACAGGAGTCTAAATTGTACGCTAGAACAAGGAAGGAGGCTTCAGACAAGAAAATGACTTTGGGCTAGGATATGGAAGTTGGCTCTGATAGTTTGGTCATTCTGATAAGCCCCTAGAAACAGTGATCACAGGATTGCTCATGGAATTGTGTTTAATGCCTTGCATATTCTTTGACTATTTTCATCTATTGGATTTCTAGACCCTCAACCTAGAACTGACCTTAATACATGCATGTAACTAAAATGGTATAAAAGAAAAAAGAAGGAGGGGGGTTGGGATGGGGGTTCTAGGGAGGGGAAATGGGGAAAGGGGATGACATCTGAAATGTAAATAAATAAGATATCTAATTTTTTAAAATAAAAAGGAGAAAAAAATTTGACAAGAACCCAAGTGAAAAGGAAAAGAATGCTCTTCAACAATAAAAGCAATTTTTTCCATTCATGTATATATCTTGTGATATGTTTCAATCAATATTAATGTCATGAACAAAGATCTGGAATAGTAATCCACAGACAAAAGGTTTGCTTTTAATTGTACATAACACAATCTGTGATAGTATTAAGATAGTTTCAATATTTACTTTCCAGGCTTCAGTAGTAATCATTGCCAGCTTAAAACCAATTGTACTGAGATTAAAGCAGTGGTTTTTTTTTTTTCTTTTTCTTTTTTTTTTTTTTTGACATGGAAAAGGATAGTCCTCCTGAATAGTTAGTTTACCATGATGTGAACTATTCTGCTCCTCTGTGCTTCCTACCACAGTTGACTGACACCAATCAAACTATAAGACAAAAGAAATCACTTTTCCCTTTATTTCCTCAAATATTTGGTTATAGATGAGAAGTCTACAGGCATTCTACCTTTCTTGACGTACAGCACAGTCTCTTCTTCTAATCAAATTGCTCATACAGTCATAGTCAGTTTTACTTGTTTGAAGCCATTATTGAAATTTTCTTTGGCAAGACCAACCAGGTCTTCTTCATTTTTTTTATTGGATGTTCTACTTATTTACATTTCAGATGTTATCTCCTTTCTCCATTCCCACCCCTGAGGAACTCCCTATCCCATCCCCCCTCCCACTGCTTCTATAGAGTGTGCCCCAACCATCTACCCATTCACCCCTCCCTGCCCTCTAATTCCCCCACACCATGTCTTTTTTTTGTTATACTAAAGCTAAATTTGTGGGAAAATGATAAAATATATCTTTACATTCCTGTTTCTTAGAAATTCATCTTTTCTTAATAAATTATAAATGTTACAAGACATGATCTGTCCTAACTCCCATTCTTCCTTTAATTCTGCTAGAAACAAATGCCATCATAGAACTGTTGCTTTTATTTCTATTAAAAGCACTGTGGTATATACATATATACTGTATCTGGAGCTCAGCTGCTAAGTATCTGTGTTAGTTGATTTCTTGTTTTCTAATTTTAGAATGATGCAATGCCTTTCTTATTAATTCTTATATATTTACTCAAATATCATGCTGTTGTTTATGACCATCAAAAATTTAATTTTAGATAAATATGCCAAAAGATAGGCTGTTATGTAAATTAACTTTTCTCAACTCTTTGAGTAAAACTATTATATCATCAGTGCTTTTATTAATAAGACTAAAGCCTTTTTCCCTTGGACTTTGATATTCTAGAACTGAATTGCTAGTGATTTCCTGGTTTTTTTAGAGAATGAGCCAAAATACCCAGAGGCTTGAGGAGAATGGAAACATTCTAGGTACATGGGTAGGTGGATGGTTAGTAGGTTATTGTTTACTTTACAGAATGAGATTGATCAAGGAGGAGAGAAAAGAAGATGGGAAATGCCATCGGAGAACGCTTAGGCTTCATCTTCTAGATGGAACTTCACTCATAGACTCTAATAGGGCATCATCTCTATCAGTGACTCATTTTAAAGAATGAGTTTGTGAAAGAAGATTTGGAGGTTAAGGAATTAGGGATGGGAAGATGTGGAGCAGAAAATCAATTTAGAAATCTATTGTTGTAGACCAGACAAGAAATGCTAATGGTCTGAACTGAGCAGAGAGAACTGTGGCAAAGGAAAATTGACTGTAATTAGAACACATCTGATAAATTGAATTTCAGTGATTTGAATTGGATTGTGAACACAGTATAAATGTTAATGATATTTCTTTAACGTATACCACTAATACTATAATTTTCTTCACTAAACTTAAAATCTAAGCAATCAGACCCCATTATGCATTGCCCAGTGTTTTTCATTGTATCTCCAGCATTGTAAATAAAATACATAATGAATAGACATAGCACCTACCTGGACAGCAGTATCTGTCCTTGGTAGTGTTGAAGTTTCTTCCAAATTCGACTCTTTTCATTCCAGTCTTCAATCACTCACACTTTCCCATGTTCTACATATAATTCAGGCACCACGTTCTTTTATTTTTTTCTCCTGCTGTGAGGCTGGTAGAATTCAGAAGTGCTAGCAAATTCCTACTGTAACCCAGTGTCATTTTTTGTTGCTATGTCCTGTTCCTGTTCTTGCTGCATGACAGTTTCTATGTAAAGCTCATTTGACTATGACCTCCCCATTATAGGCAGTGTTTGAGGACTGATCCTTCGCTTGAATGACTCATTCATACCACTCAAAGAGGAAGTGTAGCCACTCAAAGAGTAGTGACAAGCATCTACCTTAGATGCTTTACTCTCTTCTTCTCTAGACACACAGATTTGTCTGTTTAAAACACCGCACCCTTTCAACTTCCTCTAAAGAAAATAAATACCTGGTGCCTTCTAAATTCTTGTAAGATTGAACAGATTCTCATACAGACCTTTTCCTGTGAGGAAAAAGCTTTCTTTGTGTAGGTGAGAATTTGAGGAAATTTGTTTAGTTGTTCTTGAAACCATTAAGGAGGTATTTCTTACCAATAGCATCATTTCCTCCTGATTCCCAGTATTGCTGATAACCCCTTGGACAGTCACAAATATAGCATAGTTAAATTTCTAATCTGCCTGGAGGTGCATGTGTATCCCTCAGGGTACAAAATAAAGACTCATAAATTCTTTGTTGATTGCTAAAAAATGATTATTGTCTTACTATTTTGTATAGAACTAAAAAAAATAAAGAGTTATTGGACTCAAGATATGTATTTTTTTTCTGCATTCTATATTAGTTTCAAGTCTTTCCACATAGGTTACAATATAGTATCTTCTAAGTATTATGTTTCATACTCTCCTTTCTTAGATTTCCTCATTCCTGTTAGGTTTATACCCATGATATGTGTGGTCTTGAATATGGAATGGGTTTCTGTGAAGAAAAGTGGGTCATATGGTTGTCTGCACAGATTGGGGGTTAAAAAAATCAATAGCTTTCTGGCTCTTTTGAAGGGTGCTGTTTTTAAAATAAGGATTAGTCAAGGTTAACAGTTCTGTTACCAGACCGGGTACTGCAAGATACCATGAAATTTGAAACTATTTGGTGCTCATGGCAAAATTCTGGGCTTTTGATGTTGGGACAGGAGCAGACATTACATTGGAAAGTGAGGGAAAAATAGAGATTAAAATGTTGGAAGATTGGGAGGGAAAGAAGACTGACTTTACTTTAATAAAAAATTCTTTGTACCTTCAAGATGTAGAAAAAACAATGAAGAGACAAAAGCATTGCCAAGCTGAGTGGAGTATCAGTGGAGCATCTATGTAAAAATCTGATATCCCAAGGTTTCAAACATTTTGTTATAGAAATATTAGCAAATGAAGAGTGGAGAGGCTTCAGCCTGCTCCACGATGGTGGTGGTCAGCATACATTTTCTGACCTTTTCTGACTTCCCCTTGTTCTACCTGGCTTCTTTTAAATCAATGATACCATGTCCTATAATCTGTAATCTGCATATCTTCAGTCATGCATCTTTAAAAATCAACAGTTCTATAAAGAGATGTAATCCCATATGATGCCTTGATAAAAATTCAGCATTAATTATTTCCTATCACCAAATAGTCACTGTTGAGCTTTAGCAAATGCTTTTTGCTGGTATACTTACAGAAAGAAAAACCTTTGATCATTAACTCTTTGTTTCCCATCAGATAGATTTTCTCACAGTGAAGCATATGTTGGTCTGGTTTGAAGAAAAATTTTACATGGATTATTTTGGCGTATCTCTGTGAAATCATGAGTTTTCAATGTATTTGATATGTCTCAATCTATTGTAGCTAGTACTCCCTTTGTGCCCAAATGGACCTCTCTGGCTAGGGGAAGTTCTTTAGTGTGCATTCTTAGACCATTCAAGTCAACTAGCCCATCACCATTTCCATGTTTTCAAGTATATACTGAGATGGAGTTAAATCATCCTATATATTTCTTCCTTTGGTCTTAGAGTAATTTCCCTAAGGAGCATGAAAGATAGCATTGTACAGAAGACTGCAATCTAGCTGCAGAGGGTGTCACTGTTAGTATATTGCTGGCCAACAGAGTGAAAATACACCATGAGTTTCTTCTGAAATATCCAGTTGAGGGATTTAGGGTGGGTGTTTGTTTATTTACATTTTGTATTTGTGATGCTTTTTTGTCATTCATTAGGAATTTTGATGCCTGATGATTTATTCACTCTACCAGCCAAGGTGTCTGTATATGTCATTTCAGAAGAATAATGCCAACAGTGTTTCATATGTGTAATATTATAAGAATAGTGCTGCTGTATTCTATACAACAGCTACTGAGATAACTCTCCTGTTGGTGGTTTTGTGGTTTTTTGTTTGTTTGTTTTTTGTTTTGTTTGTTTGTTTTTTTTCTGAGACAGGGTTTCTCTGTATAGCCCTGGCTGTCCTGGAACCTACTCTGTAGACCAGGCTGGCCTCGAACTCAGAAATCCGCCTGCCTCTGCCTCCCAAGTGCTGAGATTAAAGGATTAAAGGTGTATGCCACCACTGCCCAGCTTTGTGGGGTTTTGTTGTTGTTGTTGTTTTTAAGATTTTTGTTCTTTTAAATTTTGTGTATGTATATGTCTCTGTGTTGGGGTTATGTGTACTTGGGAGTAAATATCTGCAAAGGCCAGAAGAGAGTGTTGGATCCCTGAGGCTGTACTTACAGATGATTATAAACCTGGGTACTAGGAACTGAACTTGGGTCCATTGCAAAATCAGCAAGCTCTCCTAACTGTGGAGCCTTCTATTTCCTTATTTTGTATTTTTAGGACATCCTATTGGTCATGTAAACATAATACAAAATAAAAAAGAACACCAAACATTGTATAACTGAGCTACAAACGTTACCCACCTACATTCATTCTACATTTTTAAATTTTTGGTCTTATATGATATAATTTTTTTCCATAGGTCTAAAGTCAAATCTATAAAATGAGATACACAAATTGGACTCCACTTCTGTCCCCATCTTCTTCCTCCTCCTTCTTTCTTGCCAATGACTATGCATTTGCCTTAGTTTCCAATACAATCTTATAAAACAATTTGTTTTCAGAAAATCTACCTAAGACTTTTTCCTTTACCATTTGCTACTCTAAATAACCTTGCAACAGTCATTCTGTTAATGTGTCTTTATTTGAGGAGGGTGGTTATATATCAGAGGACATAACTTTTTTTCCTGGCAGTGGTACCATTTTCTACTTCTAAGATTGGTGTGCGGCAGGCTACTTTTTCTAATACATCCTTCAGCTAATTATGTTGTTAACATTTATATCTCAGGGCTTTGGTAACAATAATCTTGAATGGCAGTTAGTTGTGGGAGAAAAAAGGAAAACAAAATATGAAGGCAAGAATCTTGAACTTAGAATTTAAGGTTTAATCCAAGGACACAGGTTCAATTTTTGACGAGCCCATGATTACTGTTAGGATTTTGACTTGTTAACTTCTTTCATCTGCTCCATAGCTCTTCGGTGAAGATTGGGTCAGAGGACATCTATAAATGAGATGATAGACACCTGCCCATAGTAGTTATCAAGCACATAATTTTAAACTGCTAAAATAATAATTATTGGTAAATATTTCAGGATTTTTTTTCCTTTGATGCGAATAGGCAATAGGATATTTCTGTCTGGTGATTTTTAAGACACCTGGTACTTCATAATGAAGGGGCTATTATTCTTGCTTGACAAATGAATAAGCGAGGTTAAGACAGGATTAATAATTATTCAAGGGTTAAGTTTATGTAGCCATGGATCTCAGTGTTTTTGATATACTGACACAGTCATATGTAATCATAAATTTATTATCTGTGTATGGGTTGTGGTAAGTAGGAATGGTTTCAGATATTTGTGTGTATAGGTGTGCATCAAGCCAAAGTACAGCCTAGGTGGTCAAGGGGACTTCAGTAGGATTGACTATATAGTCTCATTTGTACAGAATAGTGCTGGTGTACATTTGTACAGAATAATGCTACTATATATTCTATGCCATGATACAATCACTACTGGCACTAAGTCTCATCTTTAGTAAGTTATTCTGATTTTGATTCCTAACAGTCTTTAGGAAACTTACTGGTTTCTTTAATGTTACAGTTTCTCAACATGCCTGGTGGGAAAATGTAACCAACTGGAAGCCAAGTACACCTTTACTTTCTCTTTTTTATTGGATATTTTATTTATTTACATTTCAAATGTCCCCTTTTCCAGTTTCCCCTCTGGAAACCTCATATCCTATCCTATCCTTCCTACCCCTGCTTTGATGAGGGTGCTCCCACACCCACCCACCCACTCCTGCCTCCCCACCCTGGCATTCCCCTACACTGGGGCATCAAGCCTTCACAAGATCAAAGGCCTCTCCTCCATGTGTACTCTTTGGTTGGTGGTTTAGTCCCTCGGAGCTATGGGGGGTCTGGTTGGTTGATATTGTTGTTCTTCCTATGGACTGCAAGCCCCTTCAGCTCCTTCAGCCCTTTCTCTAACTCCTCCGTTGGAGTCCCCATGTTCAATCCAATGGTAGGTTGCAAGCATTCCCCTCTATTTGTCAGACTCTGGCAGAGCTTCTCAGGAAACAGCTATACCAGGCTCCTGTCAGCAAGCACTTCTTGGCATCCATCATAGTGTCTGGGTTTGGCGTCTGGGTATAGGATGTATCCCCAGGTGGGACAATGTCTGGATGGCCTTTCCTTCAGTCTCTGCTCCATATTTTATCTCTGTATTTACACCATTGAATATTTTGTTCCTTTTCAAATTCCCTTACAATGTTTGGTGTTTAAAACACAAATCAAGGTCACAGAAAATGGAATGCTGACTGAAGTTCCTGATTCATTTTATTTCATTTATCATATTATTTGTGGCAGCCCTGCAAGCATTCAGTCTTGTGTTTAGATCTCATTCTCTTTAAACAGTAGTTATGGAAACAGAAGTAAAAGAATTTTAGCAGTGGCCATGATCAGGCAAAGTCCAATAGGGGTAAAACTATTCATTAGGTAATGGTAAGAAAGTCCTAAAAATGTAGAACCAAACATAGGCTCAGAGTACGTGACCTTAGATAAGTATATAAAATTCTCTATATAGGCAACAAATAGAATCAACAAGATTAAAAAGTTTAGTAAACTTTGTTTGCTGGAGCCATCTTACAGACTGTATGTCATACAAAATCTTCTAGCCTAAGATCTGAGGAAGGAAACATGAATAACATTGTCCACTGAGGAGAGCTCCGGACAGCAGGCTCTGACTCTGTACATGTATTGCTAAGGCAATAAGATGGCCCAGGGTTGGATTCTTCTGACTTCTTAGAATTTCGACTAAATTATTATTATTTTTAAATTTAAGTCTTTGAAATCCTATGACTAGGAGAAATTTTGTTCACTTTTACTCTCCATGAAGGATCGAGCTTAAGCTCATCAGAGTTAAGCCATATAAATTAAAAATGAAGCATTTAATTTAGAAAATGCATAAATTTCTTCAGGCTGAAATTGGTAATTTAAACAAGACTATTAGATTTTGTTGGAATTAATAGGATATTGAATAAAACTGAAATTATCCTTTGGGGGACAACTAAATAAAAGACAACAACCCTCATGATTTCATAGGTGTAAATGTATATGAATGTACACACACATGCACGCGCGCGCGCACACACACACACACACACACAGACACACACACACACTAGAAGAAAGAATTCACTTCCACTAAGTGAAAAGATTGATAATGATAGTGCTCTATGTATATGAGATGCTTAAAAGATGTTCTGGTTATACCGGAAGCTGGCTTCGGTGTTCTGGTTATACCGGAAGCTGGCTTCGGTGTTCTGGTTATACGGGAAGCTGGCTTCGGTGTTCTGGTTATACGGGAAGCTGGCTTCGGTGTTCTGGTTATACGGGAAGCTGGCTTCGGTGTTCTGGTTATATGGGAGGCTGGATTCGGTGTTCTGGTTATATGGGAGGCTGGATTCGGTGTTCTGGTTATATGGGAAGCTGGCTTCTCTAGTTCCATAATATCCAATTGGATTCACTCAGTAACTCTTTAATTACATTTTAAAAGTGGCTTAAAATGGGCTCTGTGTTCTTCTAAGTTCTCACAATAGTATCTGTAGTATCTAACATACACAAAAAATACTCATTCTCAACAATTGGCAAGTCACATACAGATCATGAAGGCCAATAGAGTCATGTAGAGGCAGGTCATGCAAAGGGGATAAATCTCAACAAAGTGAGCATTCATCTCCTTTGAGACACGGGCGCCACTTATGCTTCTCACAGGTGATCAGCTTTTAAAATCTCAACTATTAAGTAACATGCAAATGGCATGCATGTGTAAGGGTTAAGTAACAGAGGGTACCTTGGTAGTTCTAGGTTAAGGTGTGCTGCAAAGATCGCATCACACAACAAATCTGAGATGCGAGTTTTATTGGGGGAGCAGAGGATGGAAGGCATTCTTGGAGTGGGGGGCATAAGAGAGAGTAGAGACAGACAGAGAGACTAGGAGACAGAGAGAAGGGAGGCCGGGGCATAATGTTGAGAGAAACTGTTTAAATGCTGCACATCACATAGAAAAATATACAACTCAAGAAGTGTAAGTCTTCAGATTTGCATTGAAGTTCCCAGTGACTTTTTCTATTGGGCTACCAAGCCCCTTTTCTCCAGGGCCTAATCTTTACAATTGTTCAGGGCATAAAATCTGTCCTCCACAAGTGTCCTAAGGATTAGAAACAATGTCAGAAGAGATGGGTGTGAAGTAGGTACACATACATTTCATCATGGTTTTCTACTTTCCACCAGTGCTGATTGGTATTTGTAAGTCACTTTAGAACAGCAGTTGATGGGCAAAATTGTTATAGGAACTGTATCATGAACTAGTTGACTTATTATCAACACAAATTTATTTCTTAAGGTTCTCAAAGTTTGGATGAAGAAAAAAGACTTTCAGAGGATCATTGTCTGGCAGGATTTTATTATCAGATTTCTGAAGCCACACAAGGGAGCAAGAGACTTCTCTCAGCAAGGGCACTAATCCTATTCATAAGGGTGCCACCAGCCAACCCCTCAGCATCTTTCAGAGAAAATGTCCTTACTCTGAGGAGATTTCAACATATTAGTTTCGATTGGATGGGGGTGGGGAACCAGAACATTGTTCAGAAAAAAAATTAAGTATTCAATTATATATATTCAGTTATGTATACAATACCATTTTAAAGGACTCTCTGATTCTTTATTTTCATCATTATTCAAACAAAACCAGGCATGAAACTGTAATATCAGTCAGGATATTTTAAGTATTTTTGTTTAAAGGGAGTATTTATTAACTTTCCTTACATATAATATACTATTAAGGGTTTCTGTGTTTCCGAGGTAGGGTGAAGAGTTTCCATCCTGTGCTATATAAGAAAAAAAAATTATTCTCTTCTGTATTTGTTATTGATTCCCTGAAAGAAGCAATTATTTTAATTATTATTTATGGTTTAAGGGAAATTGTTTTATTCTGGCCTGTTGAAGTAATTATTTAAAACGGCTGTTAGTCAAGTCCACTATCTAAGCTGCAGCAGCGGCAGCTCTGCCTAGTTCAGATGCCATATTCCACAGCCAGGGCCCACATGAGTGCTGCAGCTAAAAACGGCCAGCCAGAAACACCAGCCCTCCCACACATGCCAGGGTGGGAGATGGCTCTGCCAATCTTCCATACTGTTTCCACAAGGCTGGGCATTGCCCAGACCATCCCACCATCCATGCGGGCCAGGTAGGAAAATGAGACTCTAATGCTTAAATATTAATCAATGGCTTTATATGTTTGGTAATGCTCAATAACCATAAGCCCAGGTAGGAAAATGAGACTCTAATGCTTAAATATTAATCAATGGCTTTATATGTTTGGTAATGCTCAATAACAATATGCCCATACAATTAGAGTTGTTTCCTAGTTAGCTAACCTAAATATAAGTTGTTACCCACGACTGCTCTCCATACCTGCGTGGCTCTCCATCCTCCTACATCTCTGACCTCTCTAGCTCCTCCTCTTCCTTATCCTCTTCCTCTCCTTACCCCTCCCACCTTAGCTCCTCCTACACAGATCCACTTGAATAAAACATCAACAAATGCAATGCACCTGAGGCAGCTCATAAATGCGCATCTAGCTAGGAAAATATTCATCCTCAGATAGGAATGCGCATGAAGAACCTGGCATCCTGCAAAGTACCCCTCATAACACAGTGTGCTGTTCTCTGGCTTCCCATTATAGTGGATCTTGTAGCTGGGTCTTCAATTAGAGTCGTTGGAACTCTACAGGGTCTTGAGTCTGAAAAAAAGTAATTTCTTTGTGGCTAGTCAATATAACATTTATCAGTTTGCTCCAAGCCAACCACATGGTTAAAGGTGAGCTCCTACTTTTGTTATGATTTCAAGTAGATTCTCTTGACTATTTATCTTGCCTTCATCGTAGAGTTCATTGTTTATTACAAAGCTTTCCCATGAAATACTTTTATTGTGTGTATGTGTGCCACTTTAATAATTGTGCAAACAGTGGTTTGAATTGAACTGTAAGCACATGACTTGAAAGAACATCAGTTACATAGTATTACCTCTTTCTATGAATAAGGAAGATACCTTAATCTGTGTCCTTGTATTTAAGTTAGAAGAATCCCCTTGTAGAAGGATTCCTGGCAAAATAAACCAGGAATTTAAATTTGTTTCTAATTAGAAAGAGGACAATTTCATTGTTCTTTCTTAGAGTAGATGTCAGATTGTGATCAGACAAATTAAATAACTGTAAGCAGAGAGGTGATTGTTTAAATTGGGTTGTGACTTAAAGTGTAGATATTTTAGACTTTGGGGCATTATCCTTAAAAGTGGAAAAGAGCTGTTTTTTGTGTTTGATTTTGTTTAGCTCATTCCCAGTACAGCCTCCTACTGCAAAATATTTTATTCTCCTAGATTTATTCTTCCTTTCCTCTACTGTGCATGATGACTTCTTTACAAATAGAAATTTATACCAACATACAGAGTTCTTCCCTCTACTGGCTTCTATTGGTGATCGCAAAACCGCTCTTCAGTCTTGCAACATGAAATTCTGCCTTTTCAGATCACCCAGGGCTCTCCTGATGCAAATGGATGGATGCACTCCAATCTAGGACAGAAGCAGAGCCACCTTCATTTCTACTTTACGGATTTTCTGAGTGAAATATAGGCAGTTCACAATATTACATCCAAACTCATCTTAGAATTCTTCGCAATAAACTGAAGAAGAGAAAACAATCTTCTCTTCATATTAAGCAGTGAAGTAAAAAAGCATGGCTTTAAGGAATGTTTGCTTTGTTGGGGGAAAGGAGTTACTGCTTTCTGCTAATTGCTTAAACCTGTAGAGGAAACTTACAAATAGCCTGCCAAACCTATTCTAGGACAAAATAAGACCATAATTAATTTGTGACTAATTGATATGTTTAGACAATTTTTCAATTTTTAATTTCAGAAATGTATTCTCTTTTGATTTTATGGTTCTTTAAAAGAATTTATTCTTTCATAATCTTATACATGTACTTAATGCCATTATACATTCTGATCATACTCCTCCCTAATGATCTGGGATTTTCTTCCAACTCCAGCCAACCCTTCCTCTCTTATTTTCTCATCTTTCCATTTGCTTTTGTTGCTATCTTTGACCCACTGAGTTTAAGCAGGACTGCCTGGATGGGCATAGGCATGGACTTCAGGTAGCTACAGAATCATGAGACACTGAAGATAATTGCTCCTGTTTGCCCAGAAGCCAACTTATGCCCATACCTCCCCAGGAAAGGTATAGCACATGAGCCCTTTCCCTATCCTGATCACATGTTTTAATGGCAACAGCTTCAGTCTCATGCAGGCACTGTGCAGGGAAATGTAGCAACTGTGACTATGAATTCATATGTACAAGAGCCATGTGATGTCCACAGGACAGTACTTCTTTCCTGACATCTGCTTATGCATTCCTTTGAAGCTTTTATATACTATTGTTGTTGAATGTGTATATGTGTGTGTGTGTGTGTGTGTGTGTGTGTAAGTGTGTAGGTTAGAGGTTAACTCTTGGGAGTCCATTCTCTCCCTCCTTTGTGAGTTCCAGGGACTGAACTCATATCAGCAGTTTGTCAGGCCTGTGCTCTTTTCCTGCTGGGTCATCTTGTCCTCTTCTTTTATAGTCTTCATGTACATCTTCTGTGATACCCTTGGAGTATTGGAAAGTGATACAGATGTCCCATTGAGAGTTGAGCATTCAACAGTCTTATTATGTATTCTTGACATTTCTCTATACATTTAATTGAAATGAAAAATATACTGTAGGAAGTCTCATCTGAGAATGAATGGGAGGGGGGGATATAGTCATAGTCTAATAGAAGCTGTAGGTCCATGTTATTTTAAACTATAATAGATTTTCAACCATTATTTATGGATAGAACTTATTTATACAAAAATTACTTAATTGGTATTACAATATGTAATGTAGACTACAGGGCAATTAATAGGTCCACTCATATTTTTTGTAACCCAGTGAGTAGTTCCTAGCATTTAAATATTTTACATTTACAATCACAACTCTTTTAGTTTCAGATAATTGTAAGAAACCTTATGCATTAATTTGGTCTCAATTTTGTAAAGATAGATATCTATGCTCTAATTTCAGCCACAGGTGGCCAAGAAGTAAACCTAGGTAAAGGTCAGTACTAACAATATAATTCATAACAATTTACGTATTTTGTGCTGTGATGTTTTGGTTTTCCCACATGGCTTTGGCCATTCTGTTGTCACTGTGTATGGTGATTTTACTGCAGAGCCTTCACTTGCTCTTGCTGGACAGTGGTTATCAACCTTCCTGATGCTGCAACCCTTTCATTCAGTTCCTCATGTTTTGGTAACTCCCCCAACCATAAAATTATTTTGTTGCTACCTCATGACTGTAATTTTGCTACTGCTATGGATTATAATGTAAACATCTGGTATTCAGAACATCTGATGGGACCTCCAAAGGGGTTACAACCTGTAAGTTGAGAATCTCTGTGTCAGGAGGAAGGAGAAGCTGTAGTCCAGGCTTATGCAAAGGAAGAATATGATGTGATAGCTGAATCTTTTAAGTAAGTGCTATCATATGCCAAAATCATCACTGGCACTATGTACTATCTCTGCCTTCTAGTGAAAACCATTCCTGAGATACATTGCAAAACCTTCTTGTGGATGAAATCACTTCACCACAAAATATAGCCAATTATTTATTTTAAGTTATCACAGCTCAGGGAGCAGTATTTCCATATATGTATAATATTCAAATCATTATAACTAAAAAACTCAAAAGAAAATAATAAGGTTCCTTTTGTTATAATGATACTGTTGACCAATGGAGACTGGGGAACATATCCAGTAAGAATATGTATATAATATGCATAGACTCCAACTGAACAATGGATGAACAGTTACTTCTCACAAATTTCAGCAACACTGTCTTGACAGTGGCTCATGGTGCCTCTGTTGCTAGGCAACCTAACAGGAGCTGGAGATTTAACTCAAATTTACTTATATATGTTAGATTTATACATATTTTATCAAGAGTGTATTGCACACATCAAGACAGGCTAGTTGTACATGTCTATTCTCGTCCTTGTGTGAGCTTTTCATTATCTTAATAGGAAAACACATTGCCTGCATCCTTACTCTCTGCAGGTTTTTAATATTAACGTAGTTCTGTAAGGTGTGCCTTGGTATGATTCATTGTTGCAGCAATGTAAAGGAAAATATGCAGCCTTTATTGATGCAGAAAGAGTAGTTACTTTTAATAAGGCTTACAAAATGTGAAGAGAGACAGAGAGAGAGAGTGAGAATGATTCAGAAGGATTTCTGAAATAAGTTATCTATGAAAGAAAGGAATATTCTCTCTGTTCCACCTGGTTGTTCTCATAAAATTATTATAATTAGCAGATGCAGTTAAAGGGATATTACCTATAAAAATATGGATATTTGAATTAAAGGCTAATCATCTCAATAATATCCTATGATATTTAAGAAACTGGTAGCATGTTAGTTTCAAGTTAGAGTTTTATATTTGATACTGGTGTAGTTTGTGAATCAAATTTTAAGAGTCAAATACTATGTCAATGCCACAGTTCAGAGAATTAGATATTAATAAAAAGGAAGTTGGTGAAACTAAATGCAATAGATTGTGAAGGCTGTAGTTTCTCAAATTGATGGTTTGAATCAAAGAAGATAGATAAGAAGCTTTGAAGGAAGCAGTGCTAGGAAATAGGCCAGTGGATAAAGTGCTTGCCTTGTAAGCATGAGACTAGAACTGTGTTCCAGAAGAACTGTGCATTTCCATCTAGAGCTCAGATAGTTGTAGCATATTGGTCCACTGGCCCTAGCCTTGAGACAAAGGATGCTGCAGTCTGCCTTGTATGCATTCTGGGATTGAATTAGAAGGCTCCCTTCTGTGCTTTGTTTTCCACTCTAATCCTCATTGAGGGGAATCTTTCTCTACAGTTTGTTTTTGTGAGGCTGCTGGAAGGCTGGTAGAAGGACTGGGTTGGTCACTAAGCTAGCAGAGTTTCAAAATCTCTGGCCATAGACAACAGCCTGGAAATAGTGGCCTTGAGCCTCTACCTGATTGTCCAATCCTGTTGCACTGTAGTAGGTCTAGGACAAGGTCTCAAGTCTAAAGCCTGGACTTATTTTTCATTTCCTCTCCCATTGTGGGAGGTGTCTTTCTCCTACTTTGCTGGAAGTTAGGAGGGAGCCTCCTCTCTTCCTAGCTCCCTTCCTTCTTAAATATATCTATCTTCTCTTGTCACACTAAAATCACATCTTGGATTACACACCAAACTTCCGTACCTTTTACAAAGAGATTCACAAAAGAATAGCTTTTATTTATTTATTTATTTTTATTTTATTTTTTTTTAAATAATTTATTTTTTCTCAAATCGTAGTTCATTCACACAGGGGTTATAAACACAGAAAGGCAGGATGTGGGGAAGGGGATGACACTGGAGTGTGGGTGTTCAGGGGGAATACAGATATCTTTTCAAATGCAGGATTCTGTAGAAAGAAATTGACTGGAGGTCCTAGACCTTCACTTTCTGGCTTCACCTCTAAAGCAAAGACAATCAACTTTACATCAGTGTCTTGGTCAGAGGTTTATGGCTGTGATGAGACACCATGACCAAGGCAATTGTCACAAAAGAAAGCATTTAATTGAAGGTTTGCTTACAGTTTCAGAGGCTTAGTCCATTATCATCATGGCAGGAAGCATGGCAGCATGCAGGCATAAATGGTGCTGGAGAAGAAGCTGAGAGCTACATCCTAATCTACTAGCTGAGAGACACTATGGTCTTGGCAAGGGCTTTTGAAACTTCAAAGCCCACCCTCAGTGACACACTTCCTTCAATAAGGCCACACCTCCTAATCTTTCACAGAGTACCGCTCCCTGGTAACCACGCATTCAGATCTATGAGCCTCTAGAGCCATTCTTAATTATACCACCACAATCAGGCCAACAATAATAATAAACCCCAAAGGTTTTGCAGTATACATCAGTATCACTAGTAGCTGATTATAGAGGTTCAATAAGAATTCAATAACTCTGTATTTGAATAAACACCAACTTTCAGGCACTAAAACAAGGAGCAGCTTGATAGCATAAACCCCCATAATTGTGCTTGGGAACAAGCACCATTTTCGTTGACATCTGGAAACATCTATAGGAATTAATAATGGTTGAGCATTTTAATGGCTTGATCATTGAGTTTAATATTTGTAACTTGTGCAAAGGCAAACGTTTCAGTAAGAAATGTGAGGCATGCAGGAGCTGAGAACTCTAGCTCAGTTGGCAGAGTGCTTACTCAGCATGCATAATCACTGGATACTCTTGTCCTCACCACTGCATAAGACAGGGCATACTGAAGCACACCTGTAGACCCTGCACTGTGGAGGTGGAGGCAGAAAAGACTGATCAGAAGTTCACCATTATGTTGAGCTACACAGTGAATTTGGGACCAATTTTTTTCCATATAAGACCTCATCTCAAAAAATAAATAAGAGATGAAAAGGATGAGCAGTATTCTTAACATCATTTTTACTCACTAATCATGTTTGCCTCAGTGTTAGCAGCTGTTGAATGGATGGAGCGATTTGTATCTCTTCTCCCACTTTTCTGATTTTAGTTCATTTGTCCATCCATTCACACTGCAAATTACACTGCAAAGGCCTACTTTACACTCACTGTCATTGACTCGGGAACAGTTCTGTCTGAAATCCTCCTCCTGCTTTTCTGTCCTGCAGCCAGAATTTTATTTCTTCTGTTCTCAAATGCCTTTTGAGTTTTCATAGGTAGTCTTAGAATACCCACCTTCAATTCCATATCATTCCTGCTGAATGCTCTCTTTAGAGTCCCATGATCTTTGTCTTAGTCCAGGTTTCTATTATTGTGATAAAACACTAGGACCAAAATCAACTAGGGGAAGAACAGATTTATTTAAGCTTATAACTCTCAGGTCACACTCTGTTGCTGATCCAAAGTCAGAACAGACAGGGTCCTGGAGGCAAAATTTGATGCAAAGGTCAAGGAGGAGTCATACTTACTGGCATAATCCTTCTGGCTTGCTCAGTCTGCTTCCTTATAGCATCTAGTACCACTGGCACGGAGCAGACGCAGTGGCTCTCCCATATTGTTCATCATTCATCTTTCCCCATCCCTCAATCAATGAAATACCCTTCAGACTTACCTACAGACCAATCTGGTGGGATCATTTTCTCAGTTTAGGTTTTTTCTCTTCCCAAATGGCTCTACCTTATATCAAGTTGATATAAAAGTAGCCAGCAAGGTCTTCAAGATAAATGTAAATAACACCTTAAAATAAGGTACATATCCTTGCATAATCTTGTCCTTGCTCACCAGGTCAAGCTAATCTTTGACAACTCTCTTACCTGCAGTGTACCTGCCAGGCTACATTTTTGTCTTTCCTAAAAACTGTGTATGCATTGTGCCCCACAGGCAGATGACTACATCTTTCTTATTGCACACTTCTTATCTGTAAAAGTAATACTCCATCACATTTTAAATTTTCTTGAAACTGTTGGGACATTCTGATCTGCAGACAACCATACTTTGTCTTTCAAAGGTCTTAATACTTAAATCTTTTATCCCACAGTATCATCCCCAACTCTCCCCATCCTGAAAAGCTAGCAAAAATGAAATTAATGGAAGAAATCTGGTAGAAAGGATTCAGGGAATCTTTTTCTTTATCACACTATCAGTTTAGCATAGGTGATGTTCAGCGAAGATGGACGTAGGGAAGTTTATTGGAGGAAAGGGTAATAAGAGGAACTCTAAGTATCCTTTGTCATATCTGACCCTGGTTCCTTCAGTTAGCACCTAGAATAAAGTGACTATGCCTGCCATCTACCTATATGTACCCTAAATGCCACATAGTAGTTATCAAATAGATTATGTGAATTATAGTTAGTATGCCCTTAATAAATACTCTTGAATCAAAAATTGCAGATGCCCTTATTAAACTCCTAGTAAGTCATTTTCAAAAGACAGCATAAAGTACACTTGTTTAATAGACTTTATTGAAATGCAGTGTGAGTTGATGATGTCTGGGATCTAAAGATATTAAGCTAAACCATTAGCATCTGTATGTAAATATTGCATGACCATCCAGTTTAACTCTATCCACTGATGCTGACTAGGAAATGGAACCTCTCTGTCAAGTGCCTTCTGATGCAGGAATAAGTCAGGAATACCAAAAGCCTACTTGTCCTATTTAAGATTGCCATTTCCCCACTAAGAGCTGTTAAACATCAACCATACTTGTATTTGAATCATCAGATTATGGTGCTGAAGTGGGGAGGAGCCCACAGCTGCTTCCTGCTACCTTGCTACCTGCTATAGTTAGTGGGTTGTGTGTTCACTAATTACTGTATTTTTATGGGCAATTTTGACCTAATGAGCTACATTCTTGAGAAACTTCCACTCTGGTAGTATTGCATTTTGAGAAATAAAAAGATCAATTTAATGCACATAGGGACAGCTAAGGGATAGAATCATGGAAGACAGGACACAAGGCTTATTCTGCTTTTATACATGCTGTCATGGATGGCAAAGTAGATTGATGATGTCACCCCAGATCATGTTACTGATTTTTTGTGCCAAAGCTTGCAGAAACTCTGTACACTCACTGGTTCAAACACTGCTGTCTGTCTTCTGGATCTTATGGTTGCATCTTTTAGGCAGCAGGTGATACAAGGTTGCTGAATTCCTCAAAAAGGTTTAAAATTAGTGTAACTAAGATTCACGTTCAGTATTAAAAGATGAGAGTATAAAGCATATGATATTCAGAAAAGTCTTACCACTGTGGAGTAATTTATATACATCATATAATTTATTTGTAACCCAAGAAGACTAGAAATGTTATTATCTTTATTACACCAGCAAGATACTAAATGGTATGCTGGCATTTGATCCCAGTATGTCATATTCAGGATTTATATTCTAATTAGCTATTGAAGATTATCAAAGCAGTAATTTTTTATTAATTTTTTTTATTTTAAATTATGTTTATGTATGTATGGGATGGGCTAAGGTGGGAATTGCATACCTGAATGAAATGCCCAGGGAGGCCAAAGATCAGGGTTGGATCCTCTGGAGTTACCCATGTCAAAATGCAGTTGTCAGGAGTAAAACTCTCGTCCTCTGTAAGAGCAGGATGCACTTTTAATTTTTGAACCATGCTTTGCTCTTTATTAAACCTAGATGTGAAAAATAATATTTCTCAAGGTAATAGAATGTTGATGGAAATTTATGTTTAAGAATGTCCATTTCACTTTTTAAAAACCTTTTAAATTTTCCTTGAGCTGACTGATCAAATCAGGATTTAAGTGCTGTCAGGAACTTTGGCAAGGAGGAAGATTTTGTTTTTGATAGGATCATTTGCAGGAAATTTCCAGATGATTTACCCAGAATTAACTACATATCTTGGTAAACAATTAGGGGATAACAAACACATTGTTCCCAGGATTCAACATGCTTACTGCAGTGTGGCCTGTGAGTTTTCCATCTATATGCATAATCCAGAGGCTTATGTTGAGATCAATGGCTTTAGCAGTTCTAACTACAAAGCAAACACATTCTTTAAAATGTCTTCATGATGTTAATCATACTAGCATCTCTAATAAGCATAATTAATGAACAAGTCCACACTGAAGGTCTCTGGAGGTCATGGGGAAAGTTTTCTTCCTCAGGGGTCTTTGGAGAATATACTACAGATATTAACTTTTTAAATTAAGGCTCATTTGGAGAATAAAATGGTATATAGTATAAATGATTGACATTGTAGAAATAGAGTTAACTTCATCCCAACCCAGATCAAAATCAGTCATATGAGTACAAATGAATTCTTTTTTCTTCTTTTAAGCACTGGTACTTGTGGCTCACATCCTGTAAAAATGAGATGTTATGCTTAGTTTTATTTTTAAGCTAAAACATTAATGAAAATCCCACATCTTCTTGTAATTAAGAGAATCATTTTTAAAAAGTCACAACATGGTTAATCCAAAAATTCCGGTTGAGAAATAGAAATTAAATAGAATAGAAATAAAAGTTAAAATTTAGTCTTTAGAAAAGTTAAAGAATCATTTTTTTAATAAAAGAAGTTTGGAGACATTAATAAAATATTTGACCTTTTTGGGGGCTTTTCAATTGACAATTTTCTAAAAGAGAGACGTCATTAGAAGGAAACACTGAACGTAGACTCTGGGCCAGAAGACAGAAACTATTTTAAATGCCTTAACATAAAGCCCAAGATGGCAAATGAATACTGTTTACAATTTGAAACCTGGAGTACAACATCTTAACCTCAGAGTATACACCAAAGTTATTCTTTCTCCCTACTGGTAGTGTTCAAATTCCAGAATATGACCTTCCTCATAAGTTTTATATCAAACTCATAAAACGGGGTGCTCAGGAGAACAATTATCATGATGGTGAGTGTATTTTCTTGATGATACAGTGGGGTCCTGTTTTCCACCTCTGTTTCTGAAAGATATTAAAGCAAAGATTAAAAATGTTCTAGCCATAACAGGAAAGAAGGCCAAATTGATTCTGACTCATGGCTCAATGTGTCAATGTTCTTGGCAGCAGCTGTTGGCGGGCAGCTGCTGCTGATTATTGCAGGGTTATTTGTCAAGCATAGTGTGGCAACAATAATAAATCAGACTTCAACTGCATGCTGAAGGATTTGTTTGAAAAACTTAAAAGTCTTCTTGTATAAAGATACCGGTTTTAAATGGCAAACTGGCATGATTTTACATATATGTTGTGACCAGCATATTTTCCATACTTGGGAACTGATAATTCATGATCTGAGACCAGGACAGCCTTCTGTCAGGAATACCTCATACTGAAAGATTCTCTATCAAAAATCTTGGAAAGCAAAAGGCAAGGGCATGGGATTTTTGTAGTTTTCCCAGTCTGTGGTTTAAGTGCATTGGAGGATACTATTAATTAGAATTTTGTGAAAGATGCTCAGACATTGTGACTTGATGGAAGTCATATTGACTATTCTAGAAAATTCCCTCCTTAATAGAAAGGGACTTAAAAACTTTTCATGATTAGTTTTAATGCAACACATCTTCCCCCGACTTTGAATAAGGTAAAAGAAACTCATAAGGTCAGAATATAAAACCGCCTTTGTCTTCCTCGTCTACACCATTGCGTATAGAGTACACCACGGGGAAAGCATTTCAGGTGACTGGGAAACAATTTCTTATTCATCATAGTAAAAATGCTTTCTGTAGCATGTTCCTCTACCTGAAGTGTTTGCTTTCTATGAAGGAAACTCTCAGTAAACTCAGAAGCAAATGGTCCAAACCAAAGCAAATGGCACAGGAGTCACCTTTCATGACTACAGCTTTATATATTTATACATGGATATCAACAACCAGACATATTCCATTTTCATATTCAAATGTTATTCATGAGAAAGGCAGATTTAGTCTTTTTTTTTTTTTTTGGTTTGGTTTGGTTTTTCGAGACAGGGTTTCTCTGTGTAGTCCTGGCTGTCCTGGAACTCACTCTGTAGACCAGGCTGGCCTCGAACTCAGAAATCTGCCTGCTTCTGCCTCCCAAGTGCTGGGAATAAAGGCCTGCGCCACCACTGCTCAGCTGCAGATTTAGTCTTAATCCTGTTTATCTCTGTAGATTTCCCTTCTGCATTTTACTTTCTCAGCCTACTCTCTTTTCTTAGAACCTCTCACTCATACTCCATCTTTTACTCTTTTACTAATAAAGCCTTCACCTAACAGATCCATCTGCTACAAAGGAACTTTACCCACATAGATCATTTTGCTGGCAAATGCTATAGCCACCATATATTTATAGTCCCAAGTCCCTGCTGTCTGTGTATCACTGTGCTAGAAATACCTATACTGCACAAGCTCCCAGTGTGGAAAAAAGAGACCTATACTGACTCTTCTCTTATTTGGAAACCATGGACCCATTCCTGTGCCCTTGGCACATTTATGAAATTGCTGAGATTTGTCCTCTATGTCTTTTCAAGCATGCATGTAATTAGGTTAGACTCTCCCTAATGGAAGGGAATTGTTCTCCTGTGCACAGGTCGCTGGTCCTTCCCAGGCTTTTCAAGCACCAAAGGCAGCATTAATGCACTAGGCATCAAATTGAACAAAAAAAAAGACCTTCCCCAGAGATGATGATGACAATCTCCCATTCTGAGCACACATGTTTCCTTTCGTGCTGTTTACTTGGGACTTTAGGGGCCAGTGGGAAAGCTTCCTAATGAATTTCACTTCTTTTTCAAAGCCACTTTTGCTAGTTCTGTTACATTCACCTGGTAATTCATCTTAAGTGGTGAAGAGATAGAGATAAGAGGTAGACAGAAATGTAAATGTTTTTAGGCTTTTAAAAATTGTTACAATTTCAAACAAATTTCATCTGTAAACAAAACAGGTTTAGTGTTGTCGAATGTGGAGCTTTGATTAAAAGAGAGTGGCAAATGTGGTTCTAAGATTCTTTTTTTTTTAACTCATATACTTTATCCCTTTTTGCCCTTCTACTGTTGAATCAATTGAAGAAATTTGAGATTTATTATTTTTTTTAATTTGGGGTGCATTTTGTTTTGTTTTATTATGTTTTGTCCTTTTTTTGGTTTTGGTTTAATTATTTTATTGAATATTTTATTTATTTACATTTCAAATGTTATTCCCTTTCTTGGTTTCCCTTCCAAAAACCCTCTATCCCATTCCCCTACTTCTATGAGGATGCTTTTCCATCCACCCAGCCACACACCCACTCCCACTTCCCCACCCTGGCATTCCCCTACACTGGGGCATCGAGCCTTCACAGGACCAAGGGCTTTTCCTCCCATTGGGCCTGACAAGGCCATCCTCTGCTACATATGCAGATGGAGCCATGGGACCCTCCCTATGTACTCTTTGGTTGGTGATTTAGTCCGTGAGAGCTATGGGAGAGCCTGGTTGGTTGATATTGTTCTTTATTTGGGGTTGCAGACCCCTTAAGCCACTCATTCAGTCTTTTCTATAACTCCTTTATTGGGGTCCCCATGCTCAGTCCAATGGTTGGCTGTGAGCATTCACCTCTATATTTGTTAGGCTCTAGCAAAGCCTCTCAGGAGACAGCTATATCAGGTTCCTGTCAGCAAGCACCCCCTGGAATCTACAATAGTGTCCTGGTTTGGGAACTATATATGGAATGGATCCCCAGGTGGGGCAGTCCCTGGTTGGCCTTTCCTTCAGTCTCTGCTCCACACTTTGTCTCCATATTCCCTCCCTTGAGTATTTTGTTCCCCTTCTAAGAAGGACTGAAGCATCTTTATTATTATTATTATTATTATTATACAGAATTCCATACTATATTTTCTTTTTCTGCAAAGCAAAAATGAATTGGAAGTTCAAATCTCATATTCTTCAGCAGAAATATGTTTTAAATTTAGCTATATTTTGTGTTCATATATGTTAAAATAGACTATAGGTAATCACGTTACCTGTCTTTCATGGCACACTATGTTTATAGCTTTATTACTTATCTGAATACAATCGTGGTGCTATGCCTTGTTAACTCATTTAGAACTATGTATTTTTACTATATACAACCACCAACTCTTGTCGTGTTGTCTGCCTTAGTTTTTACTTCAAAACTGATAAAATCTCAGAATCAACATGCACATTGCATCATGGTTGAGCAAAGAAAAGATCATCTTATAGTTATTTACAAAGGAAGTATTTTCCTGTTGATAAAATATACCTTCATTCCATATGCATATTTTAGTTTGCTTTAGGATACTACTTCCTTGTTGAGCATTTGTTGCAGACTAATAATTTTTGCATAAGTCTTTCAGAGTTATTCTGGCCTCATTAATATAATTTTTGAAACTAGTTGATTGTTTTTGTTTTCATTCCAGAAGGAAAGGTGCTCTACAAGTAGTTACTTCCCAAAGGCCAAATATATACCATGCTGTTTGTTTCTATTGCTTCATCAGAGTGATAATTCTTAGACAATGTAAATGTATTACATTGAGAATACTAGTTACATCCTTTAGTTTACTAAGAGTAAAACTTTTGCAACTTTATGTGCTTGGCTTTCATTAAGCACGCTTTTGCCTATGTGATTAAGATTTTTTGAGGGTGTAATTTAGACTCAATAAATTATTTCTGGCTAAAAAAGTATGAATTGTTCATTTTAACTAGGGAAAACCACCATGTTCTCATTCATACATTAACATAATATTGCACACATCCTTAAGCGGCTAGCTGAATTCTGTAGACAGCAGACTATGGTATAAAGGCCACATTTAAGGGTAAAGAAAATCTGGCCAAATGTCACCAAATTATTGAATGTGGGCAGAGGGTATTTAGCTGTTATTTGAACTAATCTTTCAACATTTCTACATGATTGACATTTTTATTAAAATGTTTGAGAAAATAGAATAGTACACTAGAAATTGACCAACAACTATGAAGAACCAATCAACATACCCACTGATAGAGGACAAAAAATGACTAATGTGGCTGAAGCATAGATGTGTGTTGAGAAGCAAAATATCTCTATAATACAGACAAATGCCAGAGATGGGTAGAGACAGATTGACTGTGGTAGGGAAGTAAGGGACTGAGAGAAGATTTTAATCAACATGATTAAAGAGGAAGAATGAAGCATGGTTTTTTTTTTATTATTATTTTGAGCAATTCCAAGGGTGCTGATGAGATAGATCAGATAGGGAACAAAGTTTTTCAGGAAGCGAGGACCAGGGAATAAAGCATTCTAATGAAATCCTATTGGATTTAAGATCCCTTTTAGATATCCCAATAGTCACTGTGTCTTGATATTTGAGTAAAGTAAGTATGATTTTCTAATAAAACTGTTGAATAGCAGAGGCAACATTGGAAATCTGTGGATTATAGACAGTGTTTTGTCAGGGGCAGAAAGCCATAGGACTGAGATAACAAAAAGTCACAGAATAAGATTGAATAGATGAATAAAGAATGGCTCCACTTATTCCTTGAGTTCTTTGTATATATTGGATATTAGCCCTCTATCAGATGTAGGATTGGTAGAGATCTTTTCCCAATCTGTCAGTTGCCATTTTGTCCTATTGATAGTGTCCTTTGTTTTACAGAAGCTTGGCAATTTTATGAGGTCCCATTTTTCAATTCTTGATCTTAGAGCATAAGCCATTGGTGTTCTGATCAGGAACTTTCCTCCTCTGCCCAAGTATTCAAGGTTCTTCCCCACCTTCTCTTCTATTAGTTTCAGTGTATCTCATTTTATGTGAAGGTAATTTATCCATCTGGACTTGAGTTTTGTACAAGGAGATAAGAATAGATGAATTTGCATTTGTCTATATACTCATTGCCACTTGAACAAGTACCATTTGTTGAAAATGCTATCCTTTTTCCACTGGACAGTTTTAGCTCCTTTATCAAAGATCAAGTGACCATAGGTGTGTGGGTTCATTTCTGGGTCTTCAATTCTATTCCATTGATCTTCCTGCCTGTCTCTGTACCAATACCAAGTAGTTTCTATCACTATTGCTCTGTAGTACAGCTTGAGGTCAGGGATGGTGATTCCTCTAGAAGTTCTGTTATTGTTGAAAATAGTTTTTGCTATCCTGGGTTTTTTGTTACTCCAAATGAATTTGAGAATTTCTCTTTCTAACTCTGTGAAGAACTGAGTGGGAATTTTGATGGGGATTGCATTAAATCTGTAGATGGCTTTTGGCAAAATAGCCATTTTTACTATATTAATCCTTCCAATCCATGAGCATGGGAGATCTTTCCATCTTCTGAGATTTGCTTCGATTTCTTTCTTCAGGGCCATGAAGTTCTTGTCATACAGGTCTTTTACTTGCTTGGTTAGGTTCACACCAAGGTATTTTATATTATCTGTGACTATTGTGAAGGGTGTCATTTCCATAATTTCTTTCTCAGCCAGTTTATCTTTTGAGTAGAGAAAGGCTACTGATTTGCTTGAGTTAATTTTATATCCAGCCACTTTGCTAAAGTTGTTTATCAGGTTTAGGAGTTCTCTGGTGGAAGTTTTGGGGTCACTTAAGTATACTATCATATCATCTGCAAATAGTGAGATTTTGACTTCTTCCTTTCCAATTTGTATCCCTTTGACCTCCTTGTGTTGCCTAATTGCTCTGGCTAGGACTTCCAATACTATATTAAATAAGTAGGGGGAGAGTGGGCAGCGTTGCCTAGTACCTGATTTTAGTGGGATTGCTTCAAGTTTCTCTCCATTTAGTTTGATGCTGGCTACTGGTTTGCTGTATATTGCTTTTAATATGTTTAGGTATGGACCTTGAATTCCTGACCTTTCCAAGACTTTTATCATGAAGGGGTGTTGAATTTTGTCAAATGTTTTCTCAGCATCTAGTGATATGATCATGTGGTTTTTTTTCTTTGAGTTTGTTTATATAATGGATTACATTGATGGATTTCCAAATATTGAACCAACCCTGCATTCCTGGGATAAAGCCTACTTGATCGTGATGGATAATTGTTTTGATGTGTTCTTGGATTCGGTTCGCTAGAATTTTATTGAGTAATTTTGCATCAATGTTCATAAGGGAGATTGGCCTGAAGTTCTCTTTCTTTGTTGGGTCTTTGTGTGGTTTAGGTATGAGTGTAATTGTGGCTTCGTAGAATGAATTGGGTAGTGTACCTTCTGTTTCTATTTTGTGACAACTCCACATTTTGATTGGTGATTTTTTTTTGTAGTTGTCTCAGACTGTTGCAAAGATGATGCTGATGAGGGGTGAAGACTACTCCTAAGACTAAGAAAATATGTTTATAGATGGTTGTTAGGGATTATTCTCGGTTGATAAGTAAATAGTTACTGAGTTTTTCTCTAATAATTGTGATTTCAGTAGTGCTTACTGCTTTGCTAGGTTTGGGGAGGGGGGTTTGCTTTGTTTTTGTTTAATAAAATCTTCCCAAACCTAAGGCTCATGGACAATTGCTGAAGATGGAGAGGAAAGTTTGTAAGAGCCAGAGGGTCACAAATTTGGTTCTGAGACTACACCATAAAGTCTCACCAACATGATCTCCTAAATGTGAGCTGGCAAAGGAAGGGGTACACATGAACATGGAAGGGGAGAACTCCATGAATCCTCAACTTGACACAAAAATCTAGAGAATACCCAGTACACCTAAGTGTGAGAAATGTTATTCTCCCCAAAGAAGAACACATTCCTTGATTGGCCAATTCCAAATGATCACTCCTAAAGCACGAGTACAAGAAACATTAAACATTATATGTACTCAACAGGTTTTATATACAAAAACATATGTGTATGATGTAACAATTGATGAAAAAAAAGACCATGGGTTTGAAGGGCAGAATGAAGGGTATATGGGATGATTTGGAAAGGAAAAATGGAAAGGGAGGAATTTGGTAATTAAAATACAATCTCAAAAATAAAGAAGTAAAAAAGGAAGAGAAAATATATAGGGACACACAGTCAGTACTCTCAAATGTTATAGAAAGTTCTAGTCGACTAGCAACTGGTAATTGCCAAACAGCTGGAGATTACTCTATGGGAAGAACATTTTCTATAATGTTGTGTGGTTTCTATTGGAGGGAGAAGGTGACTGGCTAGTTTCTTCAGTGTAGTTTTCTCTGAAAGATAAGAGGGAAAAGGCAAGAAAGAAGGAAAGAGAGGAACAGAGGAATTCATTCACATGTTTATCTCTTTTGATATTTAAATATTGTGTATTATAGACTAATTTCAATGATCGGAAAGATTGATGGTTTAGGGCTAAAAGGAAACTGATAATAGGAACAAGACCTTTGACAAATACTTACCACATGGGAGAACTTAGATGGGAAGAATCACATTTCATTGGAGAGGTATGAGAGAACACAAAGCATGATGTCTTTGTGACAGTAATGCTAGGTAAAGGACACCTCGCATTTTGGATAGTCAGTGGAAGATGTGGATATTTCATCTGCATTTCTCCTTTTCTGGTTATTTTGTATTTGTTCTTTAATGCCAGATCTTCTAGTAGCTAAATGTTAATCCATGATTGAATTGTTTAACCTATGATTTTAAAACAAGAAAGTGAAACTCTAATAGTGCTGATAACATGACTAAAGCAAAGGAAAGTTATACAGGTTTGAAATATTAATAGTTCAATATTATCATTAGCAGCTAATGAAGCATGACTGTACCGGGTATTATATTCTGGCAGGAGAATTAGCTAGCCTTAGTGTTTTTAAGTCTAACTTAGAAGACTATTCATAAGATATTAAATTCAGTTTATTCTAAAGTAACCAATTAAATTTTTGTCATATTAATTGAGAATGCTTTGTCTGAAACTGAACTTAATACAGATGGTTTATCAGTAAACTTATAAGCACCTTAGTTAAAGGGTACAAACATCTGGGTTCAGAAATGAGGTAATCTATGTGGAGCCTAAACCAAAAGTATGTGTAATAAAAGTTCATAATCCTATCTAGTCTCCAGAATTCTACACCCTACATCACAGATGTGATAAATTTGAGATCACTAGGATCATTGATGTCATTGATTTGAAAGCATGAAAGCCATGCATCAAATCTAAAACATACTGTTGAATCAGAGAGTAGTGATAGGACCAGAATAAGAAGCACTGCTCAGAGGCTCAAGAGATCTATACTCTCAACCAGCCATTACAGCCCTCTAGAGTTGATTTGGATTATGAATTACAGGAGATTTTGAAATATGAATATAATGATATTTATATATTTATCATTAATATTACTAAACACTTTAATTTTGAAACATGAAATCTATACTTTTTAAAACTCAATTATTCTTTTATTATGAAATTTAATGTCCAAGACACTCTTGAGTTTTGAATTTGTACTGTTTTATTTAGGTGATAAAGGCGGGTAATATTTAAAGAATTAGGGCATTTCTTATCACTTCTCATTAAAGAATTTCTTTTGCTGTAGCCTGATTGTGCTATACATAAAGCATGGTTTGCTGAGCAGCCTGGCTGCTCATGCAGCTTCAGTATGCTTATGTTTGCTAGTGTTTGCATTTACAATCGCCAACGGTATCTGTAGTCCTTCTGTCTTTTGATGATGTCAGTGGAATCTTTAGTTGTAGATGGTGGCAGCTGTGAAGTAGAGTATACTTACATCCAGCTGAGAAAAAGCACCACTCTTGTCTGTACTTCAGCCAGCAGGAGATCCTCTTTTGGCTTGTTTAGTACTAGGACCTGTCATCTGCATGGCAAGCTGCGTTTGACAGAGAAAATGTTTCCTCCTACTTTTTATGTCTTAAGTGGTGAATACTGCTTTCTGTCTAGCTCAAGAACAGTTTAAGGTGTCATGTACAGAAATGTTAAAAATAAAACTAAATTGCATTTTATATCATTATATATAATAGGGCAAGGTCTATTATCTGAGGAACCAAACAGCCAAATAATTCTCTGATTCAGATTACACATAAAATATTTTTAAAAACAAGCATGTGGCATCAACCACTTTGAAAAGCTGTTTGACATTATCTGCTTTACTTATGATATATGTGCTCTGAGACACCGCAAGCTACTGGTAATCACAGACACTAGAGAAATGGGAATATTTGTGCAAAAAAGTAGGTACTGGAGAATGCGGTCAGCAGGTGGTTAGTAATGCATAGCTGGGCATAATGGCATTGTATTAACATGGATAAATATTGATGGTATGTTGATAAAAGGAATACTATAAAACAGCAAAATTCATGGCCACCAGCCCAAATGAGCTCTTAAAAATAATATTTAGACGATAGCAGATATAGAAGAACAGATACAGCCTGGTTTCACACACACACACATGCACACACACACACACACACACACACGATATTTATTATCCACCAAGTTTTAAAATGTTTTAGAAATATAAAAGAAGAAAAATTTAAGTAAGAAAGTGTCTATTCCTTTTCCATGCACGCCATCTAGTCACGCCTGTGTTAGAATCTGCCAAGTAAGCCATTCTGCATTTGCATCTGCAGAAGAACGGGTTTAAATTCATCTGATTTAGTCACTTAAAGAATTCAAATGAGGCCTTTTTTGGAATAAATTTTAAGTGTGTTGACCATAAACAAGTTTAATAGGAGTCAATTGTTTTAAAGGTCACCCTGTTGGTTGTATCTAATGTTTTATCTAGTTAAACAATTCATTTCGGTTTTCTTTATTAAATAATTTTATTTTGCTTTTTTGTTCTTTGTGAGACATTGTACAATTTTTATGCATGTGTCTCAGATAAATAGTAATTCTCATTCAGTTTTGTAGATGAAGGTACTATTGATTTCACTAGTGAACAGACATGTCCACACACACTTATACACACACACAATCCAAACATACATACATACACA